>NC_083351.1:90009575-90309575 GCF_030254825.1 Meriones unguiculatus
GCTGTCACTGCCAGGTTCTGAGGTCTTGCTGCAGCTGGAGATTTCAGGGTGGTCACTTCAGCAGGGATGGGGTAACCAGGCTCTCTGTTCTCTGGTTTGGCCCTGGTTAGTCTTAAACTGGAGAGCTGTTGTGCCCCACCAGCTCAGTGCTGCTCAGCCGCCAAGTCCCGCTGTAACTGGAGACTGGGTCGCTAGTCCCGATGCTTTCTGGGAAGTCCTGGGGTCTCTTCACTGTGCTCTCCAAGCTTGGGAGGCCCAGCGCCTGGTGTGTCCAGGTTGTCTGACATTTCTGCCTGGTTTTGGTCAGTATATAGCGTATTCTCTGTCACTGTGGGATTGGGGCGGGCCGTACCGTCAATGATGGCGATCCTGTGGAGCTAGTATACTCCATAGTATACTAGCTAGCAGATTCGCGCCCTGGGAGGATGGTGCAGCCGGCGCGAATCTGGGACTCCGGGACATGTATTTTTTTGCCTGCCGCTAAAGGGCTTAGGGCTCCGCCTCAGTGGCTGTATACCCCAGGCAGTTAGGTCTGCGCTGAGAAAGATGAGTCTATTGTGCCGCTGTGCCGAGGAGGAAGGTGGTATGGGGGAGGGGAGTGCCGCAAGATCAAAGGATCGTTTTTCTTCTTCCCCAAACAAGTCCCCAGGTGGCCCGAGACCAAAGTTTTCACCTCCTGCGATGTTCCCTGTTGTTTAGAAAGCCTCACCGTGGTTTTCCTAGGTTAGAGGTCCTTCCATTCACCAACTCAGAAGTTCAGGTATTCCACCGCTCAGAAACTGTGTGTGCTAATCGCCATCTTGGCTCCGCCCCTCGCAGTTTTACTTCGATCCCGTTTTTTGTTTTTTGTTTTTTGTTTTTTTAACTGGGGCATGGAAACCTGAAAAGCATTTACACAAAGTAAACAAAGGACAGTGCAATACAGTTTTACATATGTTGAAGTGTACACTGCACACGTGTGAAAATAGATGCATACATGCAAAGGAATTTGGTGCCATACAGCTACTAAGAAACATGGGGTTGGGTTCTAGCACAGGAGACTCCTCAAAACAACCTTTGTGTAAAAACAAGCCAGAAGAAGCTCTCGATTACAAAAAGCTGAAGCTCCATATGTCCATGTGGGGCTGTAGGAGTGGCATGTTTCCTGAAGGCGACTCAGCAAGCAAGGAACCAGCCCATCACCCTGTGTTAGAATGTCTGTGGTAGGCTCTAGGGCAGTTATGTATCTTTTATAGTTCAACACAGGAAACGAGCATTGGTGAGTGTTATTTTTAGAAGTTGTAATTATGAGCTGGGTGGTAGCGAATGCCTTTAATCCCAGAACTTGGGAGTCAGAGGCAGGAGGATCTCTGAGTTGCAGGAGAGCCAGGGCTACACAGAAAAACCCTGTCTTGAAAAACAAAACAAAAATAAAGACACAAAAATTATGTAACTAAGGGACTACCATTCTCTCTCACACACAAACAAAATAACAACAAAAATAAACAAACAAACAAAAACCAAAGAGGGCAGATTTTAGAGTTTTATAAAAATAACTTTAAAAATGATAAATTCCAAGCTCTTCCAGACTGACAGGAAAGATACTTGTGCATCTTTTGAGTGAGATGGGATGGGTCTAGAATCCAGCGTATTTAGGTGCAGAAAACTGTTTCAGATGTGAAATGTGATAACATGAGAAGTTAGAATCAGGGTTTTGTGTGCACTTGTGGTACTGTTGAGCACACCCGTGACTGTGGCAGCCAGAGGTCGACGCTTAGTGTCTTGCTCAGTCACTTCCCAACTTAGTTTCTGAGACAGTGTCTCCCGCCGAACCTGGAGCTCCCGGGAGCTCTCTAGACGAGCCTGGCTGGCCAGTCCCGAGGTGTGCACGCCTCCTGCCCTGAGTGCAACCGCACAGAGTAGAGCCTTGCTCTTGTTTGGGTGTTGAAGGTCCAAACTTGGGTTCCTGTGCTTCTGCAGCAAATGCTTCACCCACAGAACATCTCCCCAGCCTGAATCAATGTCATAAAAAACAAAAAAAATCACACTAGAGCCTGGGGTGATGACGTCAATGGTAAAGTATTTTACATGCAAACATGAAGAGTTTGATCCCTAAGCACCCTTGTGAAGAGACAGAACAGTGGCACGTGCTTGTAAGCCCAGCATAGGAGAGGAGGGTGGATCCCTGAGGCTTGGCTGGCCAGTTCAGCCCAGGTGTCTCAAAACTCAAGACTGCATGGCTCTTGAGGAATGACGACCAATGCTGATCTCTGCCCTCCCTCCCCGATATACATGCACACACACACACAGACAAATAACATTTAAATTAACAAAACAAACATTTTAAATCTTCAGAAGACTTAAACACAGCTTGACTTGCCATGTTGCCCTCTCCTGGTACACTTGTAAAGTCGCTCTTCATTTCTTTCCCTTTCCCTGAGACACCCAACTCTGTGGTTAAAGTTATTTGAGCAGAATCCTGTACATCCAGCTCATATGCAGTGACCTTCTGTTTCCTGTGACCTCACCCAGCTCTGCAGATAATGTAGAGTCCACAAAATCCTCATGTCCCACTGGCTGATTGATTATAAGGTAGGACGGATGTTGACCCTGGCATGTATCACTTTTGCAAAATTGATGATTGCCTCAAAAGTGGCTCTCCTCTGCATTCAACAAGCTTGGAACACGGTTTCCACTCAGCTCTGAGTTTTTGTCTGATTAAACATACACTTTTCTGCTTTTCCTGAGTTTCAAAGCTGAGTTGCTATAACTGCTCAGTAAGACAGAAGTGTGCCAGGCCTCACGTGTGATTTGTAAAGACTTTTTGTGTCTGGTGGCAGGGGAAAAAGCAGCTAGGAAGGTTGCTTAGGACAGGGACACTAGGTTTCTTTCGACAAGGCCAGAGGCTCTGGGTCTGCACTTCCTGAGTTCTGAGACACTCATAGCATCTTGTTCACTAAATGTAGTCTCTGGAGTGTGTGCCGAGTGTTGCCATGTGCCTTGAGGATGCTTTGACTGGACACAGCTTTGGTGGTGATTCTAATGGTCCTTTGTAGAAATTCAGTTTTGCTGTCAACACATTTTAGTTAAATATGCCAATGGCTGAGAGTTTGTGACCTTGAATTTGATCTTGAATTCCTGGCAGTGCCAGCTGAAGGCTTAACCCATAACATCAGAGTTCACTCACTTCAGCCCATGATCATTCTGCCTTTGGCTCCCCTCTCTCTGGATTCCTGTGAGTCTCCCTGGAACACAGCTCCTGAGTTTTTGTTCACTCTTATCTAGTTCAGCGTTTACTGTAGTTGAGATGTGCTTGGCGTGCATTTTAGGGTTTAGTCTCTTGGTTTGCTTTGATTTGTGATGAGCTTAGTAGTATCCCATTGGACCCACTTGTCTGTATCCACCTGGGACAAGGTGCGGGGAAGCGGCACTCACTTGAACTGAACTGTGCTACTTTAAAAGCCCTGGCAGGGATAGCTTTATTGTCCTCTGACTCCGGAGACTCCAATGCGAGTATCTTCCATGACCCTTTGTCCCCATGTATTCTCTCAGTAGAACTCTAGCTCTGAGAGACTGCAGCAGGGAAAAGGATTCCAAAGAGATCCTCCCGATCGTATTTTACTCCATGTGTCCTGGCCCAGGAAAGGTTGTTGTCAGCATGGGCGTTCATTGCCCCTGCATATGACCTCACTCAACATAAGCATCTTTGAAACTACAAACTGAGGACTAGGGAAATGGCTCAGTACACTAAAGCCATACAAACATGAGGGCATGCATTCTATCCCCACATAAAGCCAAAGGTGGTGGTCTGTGCCTGCATCCCAGTGCCAGGAGGCAGAGGCAGGCAACACCCTGGATCTTGGTGGCCAGTCAGTCCAGCCAAAATCGATGAGAAACCCTGTCTCAAAAAGTAAAGTGGAAGGCCTGGGTATGATGGTACATACCTTTAATCCCAAAACTTAGGAGGGAGAGGCAAGAACATCTCTGTGAGTTCAAGGCCAACCTGATCTACATAATAAGTTCAGTTCCAGGACAGCCAGGGCTACACAGTGAAACCCTGTCTATAAAACAAAGTGAGATGAAGAGACTGGAGAGGTGGCTCAGTGGTTCAGATCACTCACTGCTTTTACAGAGGACCCAGGCTCAGTTCCTTTTACCCATGTGTGGCAGCTGCACTCACATGCACACACATATATACATGATGAATATAAAATAACTATTAAAACAAAAGCCAAAACCCATGAAGGCAGAGTTTGATAAAGGAAGATTCCCCAGATATACCTCTGGTCTTCACACACATGCACGCACACACATACAGGCCCAGCACCAAACTAAAAGAATTTGTAGTCATCTTTCAATTATTTTTCAATCTTTCTTTCATTGAGAAAGAAAGACTCCCTATCTTCCATCTATAGGGGGCATGTCTCCATGCTTAGTTTTCTTTCAGAACAGAGTGATTTCTGCTTTTTTCCTTAATGGCTTTTGGCCTAGCTCCTCCTATTTCCTACAGCCCTGACATCCATCCCTGTCCTGCCTCCCTTGGAAAGCTGTGAGGCTTGTTTCTTCCCCATGGAGAGGAAGAGGCCCCTGGTTTCTATCCTCTGCCTGCTGCCCTCTAGCCCCATCTCTGTGACAGACCGCATCTGAGCAGGGCCTTGGCATGGACTGTGAAAGGGGAAGGGACTGGGCATTTACAGGACAGGCCAACTGTGTTGAGTCTCAGAAGCCAACCCTGGCTGAGGGAAGTCCAGACTAGAGCAGATAATGCTTTGTTTGTTTGTTTGTTCCAGCTACATGATTGTTTTCCTAAGGAAGGGTCAGATGCTCTCAAGCCACTGAGAGACAAAGTCCCATGTAGTCCTGCTGTCCTGCTGTGTTCTGTTCCAATGGTTTTGCTTTGTTTCCTATAGTCTTTTCATATTTAGATGGCATGATTTTGTTTAACTGTGTTGTCTAAGCTGCTGTGTCTTTGATCCCATCAACTACAGCAAGACATTGTATTTGCTTTTCTGTCTATTCTTGAATTAGAATCCTCTAGATTCTAGGAAGACCAATAGCCTAAGCCACAGACTGAACTAGACTCCATGAAAATGAAGGACATCTAGAGTAATCAAGACAGGTCTCAAATTCTGTCAGTCTCATGCTGGATTTTGAATTCAGGACGGTTTATTTTTATTATTAATTATTGTACTAAATCAATGTGTTGATAATTGCTTTTTAAAGCAATGTTATATTTCATTAGTTTTGGAAAATTTAAATAGCAAGAAGTTGAGGCTTCATTTACTTTCTGAACTTTTTCTAGGTCGTTAGAAAAATATTGGCATTCCTAGCACTTAGGGACGAGTGGTTGTGTGTGTCCCCTCTCCCAAGTAACCTTCTACCAGGGCCTGTGTTTAAATGAAGAAAATCTCAGCCCAAACTCTTCCACGTTCTCACAAATACTTTCCCACAGGCAGGCATAAAGGTAGTCAGGTGACCTCTCCCCATTCTGTGGTCTTCCTGGGTGCTCTGGCACTTTGCAGGAAATACTCATTTTTATGTCATAAGAAAACTTTAACTTGGAAGTTTAGAAATATGGCATAAGCTTGCTCTTCATTAGGACCTGAGAGAGGAATTCTTCCTTTGCATCAGGCTTCATTCTGGAGGTGTTCAGCTGGGCTTGTCAGGTTAAGGGAGGTGATAGCAGCCATGCACGTTAGCGTCATCCAACCTCAGGTGAAAGATTACTGTTGCGATACCTATGCGATCCAATAACCCTGGGATGCTGGAGACAGCTGCTAGAAATGCTCACCTTAGTCCCCGCTGAAGCCCAGATTCCTTGTTAAAATCCTGTGACAAATAATCTTGTTTTTTAACACACCCAGGAAGAAGGAACATTGATTAAGTAATTGCCCCTTTTAGATGGGCATGTCTGTGAAGGGCACTTTCTTGACTGCTAACGGATATAGCAGGGCCCAACCCACTGTAGGTGGCGCCATCCCTAGGTAGGTAGGCCTGATCTGTGTAAGAAAGATAGATGAATGTGGGCCTCACAGCAAGCTGGAGAGTAGTGCTCCTCCATGGTTCCTGCTTTAGCTTCCCTCCATGATGGTCTAAGGTATGAAAACTGAGATAAACCCTTTCCTCCTCAAGCTGCTTGCGGTGATGCTGTTATCTCAACTACAGAAATGTAGCTGGGTCCTTTATATGATGATCAGCAAATAAGACTCAGCATAATAGTGATCCTCAGCCTCCCTCATCTTGTGAAACCCCCCCAGCCATAAAACTGTTTTCAGTCGCTATGTCAGAACTGTAATTTTGCTGCTGTCATGAACTGTAGTGTAGACATCTGTGCTTTCAGATGGTCCTAGGCAAACCTTATTAAAGGGTCATTCAACCCCCACCCAAAGGGGTCACGGTCCACAGGTTAAGAACCGCTGCAGTATAAGGCATCAGTGAAAGCCACGTAGCAGATAGTTCTCATTCATTTTGCCTAGCTTCTAGGTCTCCAGCAGCTACTTCAAGGTTTCCTTAAATGAAAACACAACCTTACTGAGTAGCATGCATAATGCATGCATGTGGTTTCCACAGACTCCTTAGCTCCTCACTGTGCCTCTACCACCCCACTGCAATCTCTGCCACTGAATCTCTCCTAAAGAGAAGCATGAAACCGTAACTCTGCTAAAATCCCATGAAGAGCTACCTGCAACCATGGATGATAGGTACAAAGACATAAGACTTCTAGGCCAAAAGACTTGTCCTCAGAACAAGTTTGCTGGAGCTTTAGTCAGCTCCTTCCTGGAACTCCCCAGCTAAAGACATTGTTTTATCAGAGGCTACACCTGCAGGCTGCAGGCTCCTGGCTCCTGGGGGCAGTTTGCATCTAAAGACTGGTTGACTCTGTATCCCAGCCGTGTCCCGATCCCTCATTCCCTCTCAGTCCCTCCCTCCCTCCCTCATCTCCACCGTGCCCCTTTCCAAGTCCACTGATAGGGGGGGACCTCCTCCCCATTCATCTGATCCTGTTTTATCAGGTATCTTCAGGACTGGCTGCAAAGCCCTCCTCTGTGGCCTAACAGGACTGCTCCTCCCTTTGGGGGTGGGGAGACCAAAGAGCCAGTCATTGATAAAATGTAACATAAAAAAAAAAAAAAAAAAAAGACCTGATAGGCTAGGGTCAAATAGAAAGGAGGAGGACCTCCCCTATCAGTGGACTAGGGGAGGGGCATGGGAGAAGATGAGAGAGGGAGGGTGGGACTGGGAGGAGACGAGGGAGGGGGTTACAACGGAAATACAAATGGAATAAATTGTAATAAATAATAAATACATAAAAATTTTTAAAAATAAATTTTAAAAATAAAATAAAATTTCTAGATTTACTAAAAAAAAAAAAAAAAAAAAGACTGGTTGATTTCAGAATAGAATGTCCTGTCCTCCTTGCCACGGCACCTTTGAAGGTTCTCTGTTGCTCATCTTGCTTTCTTTCTTGATGCCCAAGAACATTCTCCAATAAGCCTGCCACATTCTTATCCCCGTGTCATGGTCTGCTTCACATACCTTTTTGGAATTGCTTCACAATTATGAGCTTGAAGGAATGTCCATGGCTACTCGCAGAGCATGACACACATCCATACCTGCAAAGTCACTGTCAGTCCCTGAAGTCTCTGGAAGCATGCTGTGGAACCCACTTTGCTGCACTCATTTGCAGCATCTTTCTTGACGGCGACTATATTCTGTTTCAGGACCCTTGCATCTAGATTTTGATTGCAAATTCAAACTTTTCAAAACATGACATATATTTTGAAAAGTTTGAAAAGTCATATATATATGACTTTGTTATATATTTAGTTTTTATCTATTTGTATTATATGTACACTATGTTGAAAGAATCAAATAATCTGCAAAGTTTCTTTTTCAGACTGCTGGTTAAACATTGGCATAGATTTTCATCTTTAGTGGTGGGACTCCAGCATCTTAATGGTACATGGACAACACCCAGATGCATACTTTCTAGCATCCCTTGCAGCTCAGAGGCTCTGGCCAATCATCTTCCACCTCTGGGCATATTTGGTCTGGAACGCACATGAGCTCCTCTGACCCAGTCACCTTCCCTTGACCTGAAAGGACAAAAACTGGTTAGGTGACTATATCACAGAAATGGGGGTCATAAGGATGACTTCCCAACTCAGGTGGGTTCTCTCTCACATACATGCGACTCATTCTCCTGAACGGTTATATTTTGTTTGGGGTAGACGGCGGCATGGGTATAACAAGGGTGACGCAATGGCAGAGGAAGCAGATCTGCCCAGCACCCTCTCTTGATGATGCTGAGCTCTGGATTTATTTCTAGTTGCTTAGCATTCCCTTAACTCATTACTTCAACATTAAACCCTCTGAGCATTGTGTAGGCTCCTGTGCACGTGTTTGTACACACATAGAAAGCAATCAGCATTATCTGAGCAAAGAACTCTTCCACAATCTTTCTGACCACGGCCATTGGGACTCGATTCTTGCTAATCCGTCTTTAGCAGGACATCATACCAGTTTTGCATCTTCAGAGTGCTCTAAAGGCTCGCTTGCTCCCATGGCTACAGAAGCCCCTCTGGCTATATGGCCTCGCACACTTCCTCTAGTCTCGTCCTAGAGTTTCATATGTGTTTATGTTGGTAGAGACTTTCTTCTGAGAACATTAGCAACCAAGTGACTGAAAACTTCCAAGCTGGCTGGTTTGTTTGTTTGTTTGTTTTCTTCTGACTTCAGACTTAAAAAGCTTTTCTTCCTAGGTGGAACAATGAATATTAATTAACGCTGTCCTCAAGCACGTAAACTCAAGGTATTACTGTTTAATCACTTCAAACTCAATACTACTCAGGTGCTACCGTTCCAAGTGGATACTGGCCAGCTTTCAGCCTGACAGAATCCCCAAATATTTTGTGTATGGTTCTGATGCATAATCTTTTGCTCTCTGTCCAAGTACAGGGTTAGGTATAACTCTTAAGGGGAATGTCTGGAATCTAAACAGGCATGCTTAGAGCTTAAACAGAGCCCCTACCACACCGTCCTTGATTGTCCACACCTACAGCAGCCAGAGCACCCGCCCCCACTAAAAGAAAATTCTGGGAAGCAACTTCCCTTAGTATATCTTGTTACAAGATTAAACTGTGCAGAGTCTGGGGGAAACTTAATGGGAGAAAACACCTAATCACCTTCCCCAAATTCTGCCATTGTTTGGACGCTTGGAGGCAACAGGTGCTTTGGTGAGGACTTATCAATTGAGGGGGGCCAAGGAAAGGCAGCTAAGACAGGTGGCCCACTTGGGGCTCGAGACAATCAAACTAGTGAATGCGGCTCCCTAAAACGCTTCCTCCCCACCCCCGCACACACACATATTGATATTTCAAAATTGTGTGTGGAAGGAATTGATCTGAGTTAAATTGCAATTGTTTATGAAAGCTTTTCTAGAGGGTCATGTTTCTGAAATGTATACTTTTTGTGGTAATGCCCACACATTTCTGAATATATTCTCTGGGATCTCTACTAGGTACTAGCTGCCACATACACAACAACTAGTGCCGAAACCAGGTAGGATACATGCAACAGCCCAGGGAATGGGAGGGTAAAGAGTCGGGCTATGATGAAATATATATGGACTTCAGGGAGGGAATCAGCAGGGCCCAAAGTGGGGGACAGTATAAGCATAGGAGGCCCTTGCTTGAAGTGGGGGTAACAATTCGATAACAAGGTGCCCTGTGTACAGAATCTGGGTGGGAGTGAGACAAGGCTGTGAGGGGGGCGAAGATGTTCTAAGTTGTAGCCAAGCTTCAATGCCAGCTTCAAGGAATTGGGCATCTTGAGGGCATTCAGGAAGCACAGATGGTCTCTCTTGGGTTTGATGATGTGAGTACAGTTAGGGAAGAAGATGTGATATTGGATACAGCTACTGCAGCACGAGGACTCAACTCTGGCAGGTGGTGGATCAGAGAAAAAAGAGAGATGGAGGGAATTAGAGATCTAGAGAGTGCACTAGGCTGGGGTGAGAGCCCAGGTGAAGGCTGTCAGTTATCACAGCTGTGCTCCGGTTAGACCATGAACTCGCCACTCTGCTTTTTACCTCAGCTAATTCTCACTGCCCACTGCCAGGCAAAGATCCAATGTTATACAGTGGGTGAATGACAGGTAAAATTTGAACTCACTTTAACTCGTTGCTTTAAGATCCATGTTTGCTGTGACACCTTGGTTTAAAAAAAAATGTTACTAACTGCAAAGGCAGAGAAATGGAGAAGGGGACTCTTCATAGGCTGGGTTATTCTTGCACCCCAAGATCTCGGTCATCCCATACCAACACTGTGCAAGTCTAGTATCTTCCACTGAGATTGAAGCAAACGTCTCCTGTGCTGAGGCTCCCTGTGTGCTCAGGCTTGCCGTGGTAGGTTGGGCAGAGAGTCACAACATGTTTCAGGTTTGTGGGAAATTGCGGAGGACAAGACAGAAATCATAAAAGCTCAATTGAATTACGTTGTGCCGTGGCCCCTGGGATAACAGCTGTTTTCCAGGTCTACAGTCCTCATTAGGAAATTAAAAACTCCGAAGCTCCCCATCCGTAGCCTTGCACTGTTGGCCACGTGGTGACAGGAAGCCCTGTGTTTGTACAGGTGGGGGAGCCAGCAGCCTTACGAAGTGGGTGGCTGGCCGCTCTGCTGGGAGCGCAGGTGGGGTGTGTGAGGAAAAGGCCATCCAGGAAGGGGCTGTGTCTCTCTGCTCCCTGATGGAGGGAGGGGTGGGAGGCAGCCCTTTCGGTATTGTTGGGTCATGTCAGGGCCAGATTCAGTAAATCTCTGCACCAACTGACACAGAAGGTTTTGGTTCTGGTACAAGAACAGTTCCCACTTCTAAATAAACACAGAAAACCCCCCTTCCAGCATCAGGAACCTTTGTACCTGGCTGAAAGCAACTTTGAAAGCACATAAAGGAAGGCTGTTTAAAAACCACACATAGAATTAAAACAAGTTATGTATATTTAAAATATTAAATGTATAACAAATATTAAATACATCCTTTAATACTTTAAAGTATTAAACAACAAATATTATATATGATATATACTTGAAATATCTGTATATATATATATATATATATATATATATATATATATAAAACACAGAGAAAAAGCTGCAAAATATCCAAATCTCCCTCAGGCTTGGGTTTTGGGAAGCCATGATATCGGGTGTGTGGATGACAGGGATGGAGGCACAATGTTGACAGCATCATCCTAGTCTCTGAGTTGTGTGAGGTGACTTTGCCCAACTGTAGGTGGATGTACTGTTCTGAGCACATTTGGAGAAACGAGGTTGTGATGGCAGAGGGTTAGATGAACTGACTGCATTTTTGGCACAATATTCTCAACTTCTAATAGGTGTTTGGGGACACAGCCTCGCCTGAGGTTAAGGAGCATGTGCAGAACCCAAAACCAGGCAGAGAGAGGTGTCTTGACATGGGAATGCTTCAACTATTGGCGAGCGGCTGACGACAGTGGGGAGTGCAGACCACTGATTCTATCTGCATGGTGGTCAGACAGAAGTTCACTGCTAGAGAGATACTTGACCTTGACCATGTTCCAAATGAAGGAGAGAAGCAGCCAGGCAACCATTTAACAGATGCTTGTGTGTGTGTATGGGGGGGAGGGTTGGTGCTGGGGTAAGAATCAGTGACCATTTGGTCCTAAAGCAGAAATGGCTGTATATCCAGACATTTGCACACCAGGAGACTGGGTGGCTAGAACCTAGCACATCATTTCAAAGGCTGAATGCAAGAGGAAAGAGATCTCTTATCCTGCAAATTATCAAACATTTGAAATAACAGCGGATGGAAGAAGCACAGTAGGACCCTTTCCAGCTCAGGACTCCCAGCTAGTGCAAGAGACATCACAGCTCTAGGGAGATGCTAAGACAGTGACGAGATCTGAGAAGCACTAGGCTGACTGCATGATCACTCTGTGTGCAACAGAGGCCATTGGCAGGTTCTGAGGAGAGAAACAGTAGAACACAAGGTGCTTTTAGAAGGTTCTCTGAATCTTGTATGGGGAGAGTAAGAAGGCCAGCGAGGAGGCCAATGCATCGAGATGAAAAACAGCACAAGAAGAAGTTCTACATGACACTTTTTGGTCATTCTCAGGTCCAATGGTGTCCTCATCACCTCCCACATTTTTGGGAGCCTTTCACATGTTCTTTGGTGTGAGTGATAAAAGAATTGCCATTGGGCTGATGTAGATATGGATGCAATGCTGAAATGGAAAACAAAAACAAAACAAAAACCAAAAGCAAGCCAGGGATGGTAGTGTCCTCTTCCTTCTCACTGTCCCCATCCTTCCTGCACTTAATTAATTTGATACCATGTGGAGACAATCAATAGAACAAAACTCACAATATGTGGGCATTTTGTGATCTAGAATTCCATTCCATGTTCTTTAAATGGCAAGAGACTGCTGTTTATGACCTCTGCAGGGGTCTCAAAAGGGAAGACTCAGAATTCTAGCCGAGCTAGGAGGGAAGGCTAGCTCAGGAGCCTGATAGGAGCCTGATAAAGTAGGTGGCTTCAAGGAGGTGGGGAACCTTGTTGAACACTCTTGCTGTTTCTGTCTCAGCCATGATGGGAGGGGCCCAGAAGACTGCATGTTTGAGAAGCAGCTTTGAGAACAGAGCTTCATGGAGTTACAGGAGTGGACTTGAGGCTTGTGCCTAAAGGAGGTGAAGGACCCAAAAGGAAGGGGAAAAAGACAGTGAACAGATAAAAATGATTCAGTATATGGATACAACCGAATAATACTCAGCAAGAGGAAGAAATGGGCCAAAGAAACAACATGGAGGCCTTAGAATAGTTACACAGAAAGAAGGAAATCAGGCAGAGGGGGCGCCTGCCAGGTGATTCCATTCCTGTACCACCTTAGAAGATGCAAACTAATTTTTATTGAGAGGGAGCAGATTATTTACTAACCAGTCAATTTCCTTATTTCCTGAAGGAATGGAGAGGAGGGACTATGGAGGGACGCAGTGAAATGTGAGAGCGACTGAGTGATGCTTGCATCATCTTCATGGGCATAAGCTTGCATCAGCTTTATCAAACTGTACTATTTAAACATGTACACACTCTAGGTTGGGGATATTATAGATAAAGTAGAATGCTTGCCTAGTGTGCACAAAGCTCTGGGTTTGATACTCAGCACTACAAACACACACACACACACACACACACACACACACACACACACGTGCATGCACGCTCATTTTCTTTTAGACTTATTTTATTTTTAGTTATGTGTATTAAACATCTGCATGTATACAAGGAGCCCATGGAGGCTAGAAAAGGGCATCAGATCCCATGGAGTTGGAGTTACAGGCAATTATGAGCCACCTGATATGGGTGCTGGACACCAAACTTGGGTCCTCTGTGAGAGTAGTACATGCTCTTAACAGAGAAGCCATGTCTCCAGCCCTACATACATGTATTTTATTATACCAATTATATTTTCTGAAGCCATATTTTTAAAAAGAAAATGAGGAAGGAGATTAGAGTTAACCAACTGCTTATGACCCTCATGTGTTCAGACATGGGTTTGTGCCATTTGTGGCAAGGGTGATTACTTGCATTTGTATAGCAACAGAAGAGGCTGCTAACTTGCCTAAGGTCAACCAGTTAGGAATGGAGGAGTCGGGATTAAAAATCAAATTCATATTTCTGTCTTGCAAAAACAAACAAACATGATAGAGGAGTGGCTCCCCCTTCAATTCCCATAGGTTGATGACTGACTGAACCCATCAGTTTCATAGTTCTTGAGGCCATGTCAGGGTGAGCCACACAGCTTCCATCTGGTTCTTGTGGAGGGCTCACTAGTAGGATGTTTCCTTTGAAGATGCTTCCTCTAGGAACCTGCCAGACTTGAGTAGCCTGATTCACATGGAAAGGCCACCTAACTAGTAAGTCCAGGACTTGATTGAGCAGTCCAGCCCAAGCGCCAGCCACGTGGGTGAAGAAGACATCTTGAATGTAATCTTCCAAGCCCCATTTATTCACTTTCACCAGACAAGGCTGCAGATGCTTCAGCGCAGAGCTCAACCAAGTCCTCGACCCACTGACTCCATGAACATAACTTTATGCCACTGCACTTGGCATGGCTAGGCAGCAACAGACAGCAAGGCCAGCGATCTGCCTCGGTGACATAAACAGACAAAGCCTGCATGTCCAATAGGAACAAGCAGTGTATGCCATGGAATGGATTAACTGCAAGAATGACAGATTAATCCCTTCCTTGTTGATACTCTGGTCCCATTTTATGGAAATGTCATGTAGTCTCTTAAATCCCATCAATTCAATAAGCTTCATGGGTCAAACAACAAATGCATAGTCTTACATAAAGTTATAAAGCTAAGCCAGTCTTTCTGGCTTGTGTGGATAGTTAAAGGCTGTTTTTGATACAATGATTCCATGCTCTATAGCCCTGTAAAGACGTTTGGAATTACATGGCTAATGGCATTTCTAAATCTACAGCTGGTGAAAGTAATTTTAAGCAGGAGCATTGAATAACTTCATTTTTTCAAAAGTAATATGTTTTGGGATATATTTATTATGGAAGAAACATTGGTCAAATTGATATTTATTCAGGAACCCAAACCATGTCCAGATTGCTCTTGAATGTTTCTTTGAGGTTATTGTGTAGTATTCAATTGCTTTGGACAAGCATGACTCCCTGTAAACCTAAATAAAGATATGTCTTTCTTCTAAAGCCTCCTTCAACTAATAATACATTGCACTGAAAATTAAATGCTTGCACCAACTAGAATCAACTCTCTATACTGTTTTAAAAGTTTGGGAGCATAAAAATCCTATTGTGGTTATATACACCTATGATCCTAGCACTGGGGAACTAGGGAGGAGCATGGCAAACAGATGCCAGGGTCTCTTTGGCTCAGCTGGCATGGTGAGATCTAGGTCCAGTAAGAGACTCTGTGTCAAGAAGTGACAGAGAAAGACAGGCAAAGGTGACCTCTGACCCCCTACACACACATATTACACCACAAACATTCAGAGTTCGTGATCATAGAGAATGTGTTCTTATGCTTGCTAATCAGGGAACCTAAAAAGAGGTTCAAGCATGAAACAGTGAGACTGCTATCCTCTGGCCAGGCTAGGCTACCTGCACAGGACTGTGCCCCAGGCTAGGCTGCCTCCAGGAGACTGTAACACAGGCTTTTAGCACGTTAAGGTAAGACACCAACACATCTTGAGCTTTCAAGGGGGAAAATGGTTCTTAAGGAACCTAGACAGAGCTTGGGGAAATATTTGAGACAAAACCAGGAGGAGGTAGAAAGTGTAATAGTTAAGGAAAAAGTAAGAGCCAAGACTTCAGAGGGAAGGAGGAGAATACTTCATGCAAAGCAGAAGTGGCCTCACAGAGTGTTTCTGTCACCAACTATGGCTGTCTTCTCAGACCCATGGCAAAGCAACATGCTCTTGCTAACCCTTTTGCCTCAACCACCCTCTGTATTTCACAAATCCATGTTCATGATGCTATGTCATTCCCACAAACTCCAGATTCCTCCTGTGGGTGTGCACTAAGGACTGTGACAGAAACCCACATGAAAGGCTTGGGTTAGCTAGTGATAAATCTTCTGGAAGATGAAGTGTCTCTGATGACTTCCATGCTGTCATCTGGACTGTAGCCATTTTGAATGTTAACTCTTTATTCATTTAATTGGTTGTGGCTAGTGTTGCCTGTGTCATTAGATTAAAAATAAAACAGGGAAACCCTTCCCACTGCCACAAAGCTCACAGCCGGCAGTCACACAGCCAGAGGCTTGCTTTGTGAGTGCTTGGGAATGAATCATCAGGCTACTTGAAGCCAGGGGCACCAGTAAATCTAAACATTTGATAATGCTTGTTTTGGCTTCATTTGGTGGGTAATGTTAGATCAGCCAGTCAAGCTTACTGCCATGCCAGAGCTAGGCGGCTTCTAATAAAAACAGCAGCATTCCCTTCAAAATCCCAAGAACACTTGTGAAATAATGCAGTTTCTAGACTCAAAAGGGATAAACTTCCAATGAGGGGATAAGGTCAACTTGCTTAGAGCTCCTTTATAGTAGTGTGGACCTTGGTAAATCACCCACACTCCTGTGGGCAGCCTACCCCACGCCCACATGCACACACAGGAAGCATTAACGGGACTCAACGTGTTATTAAAGAGGAGGAGGAAGAAGAGATGGAGCTGGAAGGAATGCATAAAAAGAGAAGGTCTATGGAGAGTTGGAGGGGGTAAATGTGGTCGAAATATATTGTTAGCTTGCAAAAATTTCTCAAAGAATAAGTAAATGACTTCTTAAAAAGGCCTTCGAGACATGTAACTGGACTTCATGCAAATTTTATCAGTCAGGATTTGTGCAAGATTGGCTTCCCTAGGTACAGTGCTTAGAGATGAGGACTTTGAGCATCCAATTGATTAAAGACACTCTTCCAGGAGAGCCCAGCCAGACATAAACGAGAGAAACTGGCAAAGCTGGTTGAGGGTGGTTTGGAAGTGTCCCTTCGAAGGCCCATATTTTAAAGGCTTGGTCATCAGCCTGCAGTTCTTTTAGGAGATGGTGGAACCTGTAAAGAATTAGAATCTACTGGAGGAAAGTGAGGTCACAGTGGGGCATGTGCTTTAAGAGAACATCGGGACCCTGGCCCCTCCTGTCTTTCTCTTTGCTTCCAGGGCATCATTACATGGTGGGAAGCCTTCTTATTCAGACATTTGCACCGTGACAGACTGTGCTATTACAGGCCCAAAGCAGCAGGGCAAAACAACCAAGACCCAAAATCGCTTACACTGTGAACCACAGGAGAAAGCACTTTGTTCTAAGCTTGATTATCTCAGGTCTTTTATCACGGAGACAGAAAGCTAGCTAATACAGCAAGCCAGCATGCTGTATTAGACCGTGTGCTGGGAAGACTGGCAGCAAATTAACTGGGCTGTCATTTAATCTGTGAGTAAAGCCTCTGTGAGCTCCCCTATGAACAGAACCCAGGGGTCATTGATGATCTGGCAAAGGTGTTGTGAGTTTATGTGTTGCTGTCCATTAGGCGTCTGTTCAGATGCTACAATAGAGTACAGGTACACTTCCAGTCCCCAGTGGACACACAGTTCTAGATGCCCAAGCCCTTCCATGGGTCTCTCTCTCCAACCTCCAAGCTTAATATTCTATGTAATAAGATTGAGAAAGTTGTGTGTCTTAATTATCCAAGGAAATCATGTTATAGTTTTAGCTATTTTTTTTTATTAATTACACTTTATTTACTTTGTATCCCCCCCTGTAGTTCCCTCCCTTCTCCCCTCCCAATCCTTCTCTTCCTCCCCCTTCTCCATGCATGCCCCTCCCCAAGTCCTTCCTTCTGATCCTAGTTTGTTAGGCCTCATCAGGAGTGGCTGCATTGTCATTCCTCTGTGGCCTGGTAAGGCTGCTCCCCCCTCAGGGGGAGGTGATCAAAGAGCAGGCCAATCAGTTCATGTCAGAGACAGTCCCTGTTCTCATTATTATGGAACTTGGAGACTGACCTGACATGGGCTATATCTGTGCAGGGGTTCTAGGTTATCTCCATGCATGCTACTTGGTTGGAGTATCAGTCTCGGGGAAGACCCCTGTGCTCAGATTTTTTGGTTCTGTTGCTCTAGATTTAGTTATTTTAATTCCTTTCTGTCACTGTAATGCTCCCCTTTATGTTGTGGGTTATTAATATTTATCATTGATTTAACTTTTAGTTAATCAGTGGATTATTTTTAAACTAGCTATATACCCAAATCACCCAGAGACTAGGATTTATTTAATTAACCTAGAGTACAATGCTGGGCAATAGTTACTCCATCCTAAAACTCCAAGCCCACGTAGTTTCCTACCATTCAGAATTTCCAACATTATACTTACTTTTAGTCATATCTTAGGTCTGGTTCATCTCCCTTCATGATTCCAAGGCTTCTTCCACTGTTCTCCGCTCTCCCACCCTCCCACTCACTTCCTTCTCCACCCTTTATCCCCTAGACCAGGATGTCCCACCCTATTCTCTCCACTGCACAGCATCAGCTGCTTGTTTAATTGAAATACAGAGAACAAATGGGGGCATGTTTATACAAACTTGAGACAGGTGATGCTTAGAATAAGCATCACAATGCAATATCTGGATTGAAACCAGAGAGTGGGGTAGAAACATCAGCATTTGAATGAACAAATTGTATACATTCCACAAGAACATTATACCAACACCTTTATGGTACAAATAAGAGAAAATAACTTGGATTCAGTTTGTATGGAATGTTCAGGTTTTCATGAATCCAGCAATTTCTGTGATAGACACCAACTCTGTGTTTCTGTGCTCTGAACACTGCTTACTCAGTCTTGGAGCAGCAATCTAGTCTGTGAAAGTTCTCACATCCTCAGAACATATTTGACAATTAGAGAGAGAGAAAGAGAGATGAGGAAGGTAAGCAGCAGCCATACCAGAAAGCTTCTGGAAGATTGCACATGAGTCATCTCGCCCAGGGCCAATATGTCCCTTGAAATATTACCAGCAGCTCCATCCCCCTTGACTACATTCTATGATACTCAGAGGTGATGAGGTAAGCAGGCAGGTGCCTCACCCAGGAGCCCCAAATGAAAATTTTCTTGCGAACTACTCCTTGAGAGCGTGGACCACAGAATGTAGGCCACTGTGTTCTTGTAGGTCTGTTGCCTATTCTCCTTGGCCTTTTACTGAACTCTTTTAGCTTCTTTGAGGTTGGCACTTTCATAAAACAAGAAGGGCTGTGCTCCGTTTTAAATAAAACGTCATTTTATATTTCTAAATTTACTTATTGTGCACAAGGGTGTTTTTAAAAAGATGCATTTTACTTTATGAGTATTTTGACTGCATGGCTGTGTGCGCCGTGCATGTGCAGTGCCTGCAGAGGCCAGAAGAGGGCACCAGGTACCCTGGGACTGAGTGGAGATGGTTGTGAGCTGTCATGTGGGTTCTGGAAACTGAACCTGGGTCAATTGCAAGAACGGCCAGTGCTCTTTCCCAGTGAGCCCAGTCGCCAGCCCTGTATCCAAGGTTTTAGTACTGGCATGGTGTTTTAAAGTCTGCAACTAATCACATTTTGTATCTCACATTTTTGACAGGACCTGGTACATGCTGAAGTCATTTTGTTAATACTGAACTATGACCCTAACCAGGGCTCTTAAAACAAAACAGGGACTATCCTAGAAGAGTGCAGTCCTGGGGCAAAGGAGATGGCTTAGTGAGTAAAACGCTTGCCATGTACTGACTTGAGTTTGGCTGCCCAAAACCCACACAAAGCCAAATGAGGATGCACTCACTTTGGCTTCCAGTGCTGCGCCATCTAGGTGGGAGATGAAGACAGGAAAACTCCAGCTGCTTGCAGGCCACCTAGCCTAGTGTGTGTACATTAGAGCAAATCACAGCAAACCCTATCTCAAACAAGGCAAAATTTTAAATTCAAGTGGAAAGAGAGGGATTCACTGTAGCTCTATATTCTGTCTCTCTGTCTTTGTCGCTGTCTGTCTCTATATGTGTGTATGTGCCCATGTGTGTGAGTGCGTTTGTGCATGCATGCATGTGTGCATGTGCTAGGAATAAAACATAGGCCCTCATAGGTTAGTCACTGATACACACTCAGGCCTTTTTCTTGTGTCACCTAACCAAGCACGTGACAATGAACCATGATTCTCCAGTTGGGTGTCACTTGCTGCTTCCATGGAGCTACAGGCTTAGCCCTTCTGGTACTTATGCACTAAGCATGAGCTGATTTTGGAAATCAGCTCAGGGTATTACTAGAGAGAAGGGGAATATGATTTCAGCTTCCTCCATTTGTCCCTTTTCTTTGCTTCCCCCTCCACAGAAAAGTATCTCAAAAAAATTTTTTTTAAAAGAATATTTATTTTATTATTTACTTATGTGTATGTGTGTGTTATGTACATCTGTGAGGCTAGCAAAAGGTGTTGGAGCCCCTAAGGCTGGAGCTCCAGGTGGTTGAGCCACCTGATGTGGGTGCTGATGAACCAAACAAGTGCTCTTAAAGGAACTCCCTATTAACACACTGGGCCTTTATCATTCCCCAGTGGCCTTCTGTTTTATCATGCCAGAGATAGTACCTCTCCATGGTCATGACTAACAGAATGCAAAGCGGGTCTCCAGTTTGACCTTGTTCTTGGGCTGACGTGGTACCTGTTGCATCTTTTGCAAATATGGGCTTGCTTCACCCATACCCTGCCAGTTTCTGCTGCCTCCTTTCTTTTTACTGCTCCCCACCCTCTCCTGGGCTTCTAAATATGGTGGGGAAACATAATCTGAATTTTAAACTCTGGAACCTTTACCCTCTTACCTCAACTTCTGTGCCAATGGCTCCAAAGCGAACCCCCACCTCTCTGCTGAACTCCAGATTTGTGCCTCCTTTGGCCAGTCTTATTTGGAAGATAAGCCATCTCAACAATGCTCATGTTATCCTCTGTTCATGCTTCCTCCTGGACCCAGACTCCATAGCTCACCTGGACTCTTAGTCTCTAGACTTTCTGCTTCCACATCTGCCAGAATGATTTTATTGAGAAATTCAGATTATATTACTACCCTGGTTCCTGCCTTCTACTGACTTCCTGTTGCACCTAAAATTAAAAGAAAATAAGCCCAAGTATTTAGCATAGCTTCCTAATAGCAACCTCCCTGGCTCCTGCCATCTCCTCTCTGGCCTCTCTTTGTTAGCACTGACCTTCCAAAGGCAGATGGATAAAAGTGGTCAGCCCTTCAGTGGAAAACAAGGGAATGCCTTGGCCATAGAATAAAGAACAGCAATCACAGAGCCTTACTTAGTCTGCTTTTTTTGTATTAGCAATTCTTAACAATCTCAGTAATTAAAGAGGCATTTGTTAGCCCAAGTTTAAAACAGTTACTGGGTGTATGAAGAGATTTCTTTTAAGATAAACATTTTTAAAAATGTATGTGTGGGGGTGTTTTGCCCACATGTATATCTGTGTACCATTTTTGTGCCTGGTGCCTGCAGAGGCCAGAAGAAGACGGCAGATTCCTTAGAGCTGGAGTTACAGATGGACTGTAAGCTGCCATGCAGGTGTGGGGATTCAAACAGAGCTTTCCAGAAAAGCAGCAGCCTTCTCTCCAAGCCAAATTTCACTTTTATTTTTTTTAATGGTATGTTTGTGTGTGTGTGAGCCTGTGAGTGCAAGCACTCATGAAGGTGAAAACCTTGTGTCCTGAGCTGTGTGCACTCAGCTGTGGGCATGGATCTGACAACGGTTTAGGATAATGAAAGGGCAGGCATCATTCTTCAGGATGCATGAGAGCAGCACAGCACAGCGGACTTCACAGAAGCACTCTTTGCCATGTCAGTCACACACATCAGCATCTTAACTGACACCACCTCCCTCCAAGCTGCAGGCCTCTCTGTCTTGTAAATGCCTGAGATAATCAGGCGTCTGAAGGGGAAAGTGTTGATTTGCTCATTCCCACCGAGTGCACTGTGCTCTGCTTCCTGAATGTGGCCACACAGGCTCCTGATCCTGCCACCAGTGAAGAGCCTGTGGTGATAGTATTTCAGAGTGACACATCTAACCATCTCTAGGGTACAGTGGGGACTTAGTGGAGGCAAGGAAAGGCGATTTTAAGTAAAAGTGTTCTGCCCCTTTCTCCAAATGTGTACTGTATCATGGTCAACTCCAGCCTCATAGGCTCAGGCACACATTGGTGTCACCCTATTGCTATAGTTTGCATCTGGAATCTCTCCCCCAAGTTTACATAGTAGATCTTTGCTTGCCAGACTAAGAGTCTAGAACACAGGAATGGTGGAACAATTAGGGTCTGGGGCAAGATTCAGGTCTCTGGCAGTGTAGCCTAGATGGGGTGAGACCCTGGATGCTTCATCTTTCTACTTTTTGCTTTTTGGATTTGAGGTGAATAGTTTTGTTTCATACTGTCGTCTGCTATGCCACAGGCCTAAAGCAACAGGGCCTATCAGTTTCTGTAAGAAGAAACACTCTTTCTCTGTGTGTAAGACCACTGTCTCCAGTATTTATTATAATGTGGGGTGGTTAGTTTTAATTGTTAGATTGATGTAATCTAGGCTCACCTGGGAAGAAAGTCTCAGTGAAACCTAGTTGGCCCATGGCTGTGGCTGTGTGGCATCGTCTTAATTAATTCAGTGAGAAGACCTGACTCACTTGGAGTGGTGCTATTCCCTAGGCAGGGGATCCCCAACTGTGCAAGGGTGGAGAGACTGAGCTGAGCCACACAGGCAGGTAGCTGAGCATGCATACATCTATCTCTCTATGCCCTAGACTGTGGATGTGATGAGCAGCTGATGGACTGTAACCTGGAGCTATGAGATAAGACAAACATTTACTCCCCTGAATTGCTTTTTAGCAGGATGTTTTATTGCAGCAAAAAACCAAAGCAAGAGCATAGTGATGGCTGCACAGGAATTGATTTTTTATTTAATTTTTCTTATTTTCTACACTGATAAGTTACTGATATTATTATTTGCATGTGTGTGGTATGTGTGTGTACGTGTATGTGTTTGCACACACGTGTGTTTATATGTGTAGAGGCTTAATCTCAGATGCTTTCCTCAATAACTCTCCACCTTATTTTTCATTGTCTTTTTGTTGTTGTTTGTTTGTTTGCTTTATAGATAGAGACTCCTATGACGCTGTGGCTGGCCTGGAACTCATGATGTGAACCAGGTTATTTGCCTCTCCCTCCTGAATCCTGGGATTAAAGAGATGTGTCTTCACACTGAGCCACAAGGTGGCTCACTGAATCCGGAGCTCAGAATTCTCTCTTCCTCAGCTCTGGGGATACAGGTGTGTACCAATACCCCCACCTCCCAGAGCTTTCTATGTGGGCACTGAAGATCTAAGACTCAAGTAACACCAGCAAGAGGAAGGAAGCAATGTGGGATCCAGAAGATAGGAGGAGTGCTGGGGAATGCTGGCACCTGAGCATGGCACGGCATTCACAAAGTCACCACAGCTGTGGTTACCTACACAGGGCCAGGCCCAAAGATCATCAGGAATTCCAACAGGCTGCAATAATTGACCCAGGGAGTTATTAGCAAACAAACAACAAAAGAAAAACAAAACAAAAGGACATTAAGGGGAGGAGATGCATATGACCAAGGCATATTGTTTATTTGTATGAAATTGCTAAAGAAGATAAATAAAAGATTCTCTGAGATCAAATTGCAAATACACACATATGCAAGGAAATGGTAGCAGCTGCTCCTGGGCCTTTCTTGGTCCCTCTGGTGCTGGCTTGACATCTGATGGCTGTTGGGACTTGCATTTAGGACCAGGAAGGGCCATTCCTCTGCACTCACTCAGGTGGAAGTGTCAGGAGTATCACTCCTCCCCACCTAACCCAGCATCCTTTAAAGATAACTGCCTGAGATGGTCAGTCTCTTCTCTAATGCTGCTAACTTTGCTAACAGCAAATCCCCTGAATTTCTTCACAGCAGTAATCTCCAGTTTAATCTTAGGGGCTTCAAGCTTAATAATATCCTTTAACCAACTGGCTTAACCAACATCCCTTAACCATTCTCTCTCTGTCTGTATTAGCTACTTCTCTGTCACTGTGATAAAGTACCACGCTTGAAGGCAGTTTAATGGAAGAGAGGGTTCATCTGGCTCACTGTTTCAGCGGGAGAGCCCATCATGAGGGTGGTGTGGGGGAAGTGTGGCAGCAGAGAGCTGGAGCAGGGAGCTGAGAGATCACACCTTCAGCTTCAAATACTGAAACAGAACCAACCAGAAATGGGATGAGGTTTAGTTCTTTTTCTGTTGCTGTGAAGAGGCACCATGACCAGGGCAACTTATAAAAGAAAGGGTTTGACTTGGGGGCTTGCTTACTGTTTTATGTTGGTCCATGACCATCATGGCGGGCAGCAAAGCAGCAGATAGGCACAGCGCAGGAGCAGTAGCTGAGAACTTATGTCTGAGCCACATGTGTGAAGCAATGAGGGGGCTGACCGGAATGGCCTCCTCCAGCAAGACCACACCTTCTATTCCCTACCACACAGTCTTTCGCCAACTGGGAGCCAGGCATTCAAACATGTGAGTCTACGGGAGCCATTGTCATTGAAACTACCATAACTATAAATGCTTAACATCTACCCCCAAGGATAGATTTCCTATAGTAAGTCTAGACTTACTATAGTTACAGAAGTATAGTAAGTCTAGACTTACTATACTATACTTCCTGTACTTCTCCAAACAGCACCACCAACTGGGGACCAAGGGTTCAAATACAGGAGCTTATGGGGGACATTTCTCATTCAAACCAACACCCCACCTTTCTCTTCCACACATGTTCTGTTTTCTATACAGATATTGTGCTAGTGAACAGGCAAACAAAGAAAAACAACAAAGTGAAAGCAGAGCAGGTGAGTAGATGCTGATGCCACGGCCTGTTTTCAGCTCTTGTGGGGGTATCCCTGTGTGTGCAAGTGGGAGGGACCCTACAGTTTGCCCCCCACCCCAGCCAGAGCAAGCTGCCTGCAGCGCACCATTCCCCAAACCTCTTTAGTAAATGTCACTCCCTCACATCTTTATTTTGGAGCCCACTTTGGGGACAATGCAAAGAAATATGGTAACCAAAATCCAGAGAAACTGGGTAGTTTTCTTAGAGGTGGACACTTGTTCAGGACTGAAAGAACGGCTTATTACTACCTCACCCATAACACGATAAGCGGCGACATTGTGTCAGACATAGTGTGTATGTGAGTTACTTAGACTTTTAATGTTTGCCCAAGGTCATGCGGTAGATGCCGATTCTTTATCCAGCATGGTGAAAGGAATTGTGGTTGCATTGTAAAAGCCCAAGCAGATCATAAAACCCTATATTGCAACATTGTATCATAGCATCCTGCCAAAAGGCTTGATTTTACTCCATCTATTATTCTTTGCCTTGACAGTTTCACTAGACCTGTTCTCATGTTTGCTTATGAAATTAGCAAGATTGACTTCACATCTTCAGATGAGAACCATATTTATTGCATTCTTCAGTAGAACAGAAATGAACTAATAGGTCTTGGAGTTTGTTCTTTCAGAAAGTGTTGTTATAATACATTTAGAACCTCATAACTTTTGAGAACATGGCCTGGAAGATGCTTCTTTTTAAAACTATTTTTTTCCACTGCCAAAAAATTCAAGGCAGTTCATCTTCTTCTTCTTCTTTTTTTGCTATCTTTTGTAACATAGACTTTGTACCTTTGTCTTGCTGAGCACATGCAGCCCAAGCTGCAGGAATTACCCTCCAGTGTGCAAAATAAAAGGATTTCAATTTTCAGGAACATTCCATCTTGGACTCCTGCAAACACTGGGTTAGTGTGCCAACTGGATGTGATGTGAGTTGAATGCTGATGCCAAGCTTGGCTTGCTGCCCCACACAGCTCTCCAGCTTACGAGATTTTGCCCCACTTCTTCTGTAGAAGTAAACATGGATTTCAGAAATAAATTGTGTCCTCCATATCTACCCGTCTTTGTCTTTTACACTTTCAATTTATGTCTCCACTAATATTCTCACCCATTTAAATCCTCTCTTTAAGACTCCTTTCCAGTTGGGTTGAACCCAGAGCCTCTTGCATGCTACAGGCAAGAACTCCTCAGTTCTTCAAGTTTCTTTTTCCACTTAACAGAGTGAACCAAAAATTGCTGTCATCAGCCTGAGGAGCCCTAGGTAGCTAGCATTTTGTAATGATGGGTACAGTATTTTATATGCAATCTTTGTGGCATAGAATCAGATATTTGGTCTAATTATGTAAATTAAAAGCCAAATACATCCTGGAGTGGGTCATTGGCAGGCTATTAGGTCCAGCCAACTAGTTCTTTTACAAGGCGATTAGGTGCACACTGTGTGTGGAAGAGCAGACATGTCAGAAATTTTCTAGAATACTGGCATATGGAGAAACAGACAGGTCACAGCTCCTGTCTTGCTTTCTCTTGTTTAACACTGGTCCATGCTTTGCTGGGTTTGCTCTCGTCACATGTTGAGCAACTCAAGCTGCATTTGTGGATGTGTTTATTTTGCTCTCCATTTGATGGTGAGCACTTTCAAGGCAAGGACTCGGTCTTCTCCATCATTCATCTAAGGGCCTCCTTTCACATGAGAAGTTATGTATATAATTTTTTGAGACAGTGTCTCATGTGTCCCAGGCTAGCCTTGAACTCCTGATCCCTCCACCTCCTTCTCCCAAGTGCTGGGATTACAGGTGCATGCCACTCTGCTTGGCTCTGTAAATGAGAACTGTACTTGAACTGTAGTAAACTGAAAGGCGAAGGCCTCTTTTCAGACCTGGGCTTAGCTAACAACAGAATTTTGGACTCACTACTCCACATTTCTGTCTGCTTTATCTCTGTTTATAACTTAAAGCATAATTTGTGGCATAGGAGCTTTTTGTGTCTAAATGATTTATTATTAATGGGACAGCTTGTGGGTTTAAAATGGCGACACATATGCATGCCTCTTTGGATGACACTTTCAAAGTGTTGAACTTTACTCTGCCTCAGCAGATTGAATCTGTCACCGTCTCCTCCAAGTGTGGCCCAAAGTTGTGGGTGGTGGAAAGCGCAGCCTGTGGACCACATGTGTCCTCCAGGCTGCACTGGAAATGTGGAGGATTCTTGAATTCCAGCTGCCACTTAGGCTTCCAGGACAGTTGGCCTGAGAAAAGCCATGCCTAGGAGATCCTGAGACAGAGCTGGGCTGGGCTTCGGAATGCAACGTCTTCCTTGGCATTTCTGGTGGTGTTTGGATCTGCTTTCAATTGAGCACTGAGGAAGTGACAGCACAACTTTGCACACACTTTCCCATCTCCCACTCTTTGCTCCAACCTGTTAGGACCAGCCAGATTTCTCCCAGTGCCTTCCTCCCTATATTTGGATCTTCCCTCTTCTCTCCTTCTACTCCTTCTAATAACGACCTCATCCACCTTGCCTGGCTGTTCCGCAGCAGCCATCGCTCCTGTCCTGGAGTTCCTTTCCATTCAGCATGGACAGGACTACAGAATGCTTCTCCACACATGGTCAGAGACCTATCTACCTCCCTTGTAGCAGGCTGCTATCTGGAATCTTTAGTTTAAAGGCCTCTTTGGCCTTCTCTTGTGGGAAGAGATTGAGTCTCTAAAGAACAGGGCTCTTCATGTAGGCGCTAAGTCAGCAGCATGAGCAGTGTCTGGTTAGTTGTCACAAAAATTAATTTTCAGACTCCAATCCTGACCTTCGGAGTCAGAAACTCTAGAACCAGAGCCTAGCCTGTGTGTGTGTGTGTGTGTGTGTGTGTGTGTGAGAGAGAGAGAGAGAGAGAGAGAGAGAGAGTAAAGTTGGGGCAAAATGTGCACAATATACAGTTTGCTCTGAACCACTTGCAGTTATTTGTCCACAATGCCAGACACCATTTGTGGCAGCTGAATAAGAATGGTCCCATAGGCTCATAGATTTGGATGCTCGGTCATTAGGGAGTAGTGCTACTTTGATAGGGATTAGGAGGTGTGGGGTGTGGGTGACCTCATTGGAAGAAGCGTGTCTCTAAGGGGTGGGATTTGGGGTTTCAAATGCTCAAGCCAGGCCTGGTGTCTCTTCTTGATGCCTACTGATCTGGATGTGAAACTCTCTGCTCCTTCTCCAGCACCATGTCTGCCGGCACCACTCTGCCATGCTTCACACCATGATGACAATGTACTAAACTTCTGACCTGTAAGCCAGCCCCAATTAAATGTTTTGCTTTATAAGAGTGGCTGAGTCCTGGTATCTCTTCATAGCTATAGAGCATTGGCTAAGCAGCAGCTTCTCATACCCCCTTCATGGGACCCTTGGCATCCCTGCTTCCTGTCTTCATGAATGTCCCTGTGAAATGGCATCTCCTGTAATGGGATTCTAAGACACCTGCCCTGCTGTGTGCCAGACTGTGCTACTGAGGCTGATTTTATTGAAGCATACACCTGAATTGCCTTCTTTTTCCAAGCTCAGAAATATACCTCTCTGTGTATACAGTATGTTTTGTCTATCTGTCTGTTGATGGGCATTTGGGCTGTGAGCACTGTGGTACTGTGTGATCTGAGTTCCTTGCCTTCAATATGTTTAGACTGCTCATTTGCCTGTATGAGAAAGCATCTGATCTGTTTCCATGGTGATAGCACCATTCACATTTCTATCACCAAGACTCAGTGTTCCTGTCTCTTTACAGCTCTGTCAACATTCCTCTTTTAGTCATTTTATTTAGTGTGTGTGTGTATATGCTTGTGTGTGTGTGTCTGTGTATGTGTGCACACACATGCAGACACATGCAAATGAATGGCAGGGGACAACCTGAGGAAGTAGAATCCCTTTTTCCACTATGTGGATGGAACTCAGGTCACCAGTCTTGGTGGTGAGTGCTTTTGCCCACTGAGGCATCTCACTAGCCCTGTTTTTCATATTTTGAAAGTTGCCATTCCATAAGGAAAATAACATTTTGTTATGGCTTTGATTTGTATTTGTCTAGTGGCTAGTGACATCTTTTAAATGTCTTTTCATGTGCTACTGCACACGTATACGTGTTCTTTAAAGCAGTATCCACAAAGTCCTTTGCCTCTTTTTAAATTTTTTCTTTTCATTGTTGAGTTGTAGGTACTGTTTATATATCTAGATACCATGCACTTATTTAAACACATGATCTATAAATATTTTCAGCCATTTTATAGGATCTTGTTACTCCTTTTTTCTGATCTTTTGTGTACAGAAATTCTAAATCTTGAAGAAGTGAAATTTATGTAATTTTCCTTTAGTCAAAAGTCTGACAAAAATCTGGGTATTGTATCTCCAAGAAATTATTGCCAAATGCAACATCATGATACTTTCCTCCTGTGTTTTCTCCTAAGAGTTTCCATGTGGGTCCTTGATCCATGCCTTGATCTATGTGAGCCAGTTTGTATATGTGTGTTACTAAGTAGAAGGTCGGCCTCATTCTCCTGACATGGCTATTTGGTTTCTCTGTTCGTTGAAGAGCTGTCTTCTCCCCATTAAATGGTGGTATGAGCGACTGTCCCCAAGTCAGGCAACCACTGTATTGCAAAGCACAGCTGTGCCCCTTTGCAAAATGACCACCTCCGCTGGGTTTGTTGACTGTGCACAGCCTCTCACCAAGGGCTGGAGAAGGCCATGGGATGCCCAGCTGAGTATCCAGGTGCTCCCTACAACCTGTTATATGCAACTCTGCCTTGATTGCTGTGGCCTTGGGGAGGACTGGAAAAGGGGGCTTCATCTGTGCAGCTACAGGGAAACCCTCATCCCTGCTGGGTACAGACTTTCTAAGTACAGCCTGTTGAGGGGGGGACACCCACCCCTGTAAGTGACCCCTCACCTCTGCTCTGTAAGGAAGCTTAATACACTCATTGCTTCCCCAGAGACAACTTTGGTAAAACCGTGCCTTAGTTTGCTTTTGGAACCTAATGAGGAAGGTAGTCATTGCTTTTGTCTCCCTCTGGGAAAGGATTTTAGCAACAAATGCCTTTGGCATCAATCTGGATGCTATGTGTTGTTTGACACTACTTCTGGGGAGATGAGAACTAATGTTGATTCACCTGGTAAGAGGCCAAAGTAAAGACAACACTGAAGTCCAATTCAGGGAACCAAGAAATTTACTAAGATTACTTAAAAAAAGCATGGGGGAGGGGCTGCTTATAAGAGCATTCAGGAAGGGCTGCTTACAGGAGCATGCAGGAGGGCTTGCTTAAGGAGTTAGAGCAGATTAGGAATCACATTGTCACAGCAGAACTCACTCAGCCACATCTCTGCATGGCAACTGAAGGTATCACCAAGCTTTAGCAGCTCCCAGAAATGTGTATTCAACCCAGGCCTAGAAGACAAAGAGTTATCCTGAAGCTGTCAAGGAGTGCAAAATTCTCCCTGCTCTTGAGAGACGCAGGCTTCTTTAACTGACAAATTGGACTTGGTTTCTTAGTTAACTGTATCTTTCAAAGGTTGGTCATCATCCAACTCTGAAGTAAATGTTAGCTGATTAAAGTAGGAAAGGTCAAAACGTTTAAATCACATGCTGTAGAGCTCAACAATCAAGTCAATATGTTTAAAGGAAAGAATTATTAGAGGGTTATAAAGCCTGGCCTGAACAAATTAATTCATCAGTTTGCCAAGGGTCTGCCAATAAATTCAAGAACCCATTCAAAAAGAGAAACATCTGCTACAATTTAAGTTCCTGTTGCTAAGTGCATGCTACAGATTGTTCTTTCTGAAGAAAGATATGCATTTATGTAAATGTATTTGAGAGCTGATTTGAAATCACTTCAATGTTTTTGAAGATCAAGAGGCAAACTCTTGAGTGATGTTAAAGATTACTGGCCTGTCCACTTGTTCTTGGTGATGGACGAGAACTTGAACTTTCATGGAATTGAAAGGTATGCCAAGAAACTACTCGATGCCAGCTAAGTATGCAAACCCTCTGCCCACCCTGGCTGGACTTCCTAAGAGCACATCTCTAGTGGGACAGTTACAGGCTCTTCCAAGGTCATCATGTGCATTTACCAGAGACATACATGTCTGCCTTACACTAACCCAAACTTTCAGTTTAGACTAACTTCCACTACATCTTGAGCTAGAAAAGGCACATGACACACACCAATAGCTGAGGATGCTGAAGCTCAGACTCTGTTGTGTGTGAAATCAGGCAGGGCTTATTCAGGGCCATGTGGCCAGACATTGTTCTTTACGTTGTAAGCATGGCCTTCCTTGCCATTTTTAGTTGTGTTTTCATCAAAAAATGAGGCCCACGAAGAGTGACCAGTCCTTGGTACAAGTTGTAAGAGTTTTAGGTCAGCTGCAGTAGCATTTAAGAGCTTATTGAAATGCAGAATCTTGGGCCCTGCTCTGACCTCCTCCTCCTCCTCCTCCTCTTCCTCCTTTAGGATAGATAGCTACCCTCAAAATTGCCACGAGATGGCTCAGCAGTTAAGAGTGTGGGGTCCACAGATTCAGTTCCCAACACCCAAATGGCATCTCACAACCATCTGTAACTCCATTTTCAGGGAATCCAAAAGCTTCTTCTGGCCTCTAAGGGTACCAGGCACACAAATGGTATGTAGACATATATGTAGGCAAAAACACCCACACCCATAACAAAATAAACCTAAAATTTTTTAAATTGCTGCATAGGCAAGGCTGGCCTTGAACTCCTGACCCTTCTGGAGTGTTGGAATTACAGACATCTACCACTGTGCCCAGTCTCAGAATCTGTATTCTGACAAGACTCTCAGGTACCTGCTACTGCTTAAAAACCTGTATTTCAAACCCACTTAAAGAAATCAATGCTGGAATTTACACACTAGAAGAGACATTTCAAACCCTCACAACTTAATTATTTTTCAAAACATAATTTTCTTAATGACTGATTTGTGTGTGTGTGTGTGTGAGAGAGAGAGAGAGAGAGAGAGAGAGAGAGAGAGGATTTTGTTCCAGACTTAATAAAAACCAACCATGATGAGTCTGAAACCAGTTCTTTAATTTTTATCTAAGGATTAGTTCAATGTTACATGTGAGAGATTTGAGCAATTACTCCTAAGTCTCCAAACCAAAAATCAACCTTTTAAAAAGATTTTGTGAGCTTAAATTCATAACTCATGATATCTTCTATTGCTTTTAACTTATATTTGATGTACACTGAATGTTCTGGGTATTGTTTATGGTTTTTATCATAATTAACTGTGGAGATTATAGGTTGTAGTTAGCTCAGGAAAAAAAAGGGAATATCAGTCTAATAGAGTGGATAATATTACCTATTGTATGGCAACTGGAAACAACTTCCTTATTAATCAAGTCAATTCTCAGTATACTGAGTTTTGTTAACTTTCAAAGTCGTATCTAGACAAACACACACACACACACACACACACACACACACACACACTCACATGTTAGCTTCTGTGATCCAATGGTCAGTATCAAGTCTGTGGCTTCATAATAACTAAACTAGCTCCTAGAGTCAGGAGTTGAGAGTCAACAGCTAAATTTTGCTCAGGGTCTTTGTGAAGTGGCAATTTGGATTAGCTTCCAGTCCATTAACATTTCTATTTTTAACTATGTATATGCGCATTGTGAGTGCAGGTGCCCTAGGAAGTCAGAAGAGGGTGTCAGATCCTTTGGAGCTGGAGTTACAGGCAGTTGAGTGTTACCTGATGGGCATGCTGGGAACTGAACATGAGTCATCTGCAAGACAAGTACATGTTCTTAATCACCACTGAGCCATCTCTCCAGCCCCTGGATTAGTGTTCAGAAATTATATATATATTTGGCAATGAAGAGTCAATTCCATTCTTCATATTTCCTACTTAATAAAAATCCACAGGACCAGATCCAAAATTCTTTCATTGTGGCTGTGATCTACTTGAGGGCAAGAAACCCTGATTAAAATGCGGTGCATTCCTCATGTGACTTAGGCATAACTATATACACCAAGGATCTAGCCAGGTGCCTTAAGACCTATCTCCATTTAAGGTCAAGAAGTTTAGGGTAAGAATGTTGATATTTGGTTATTGTTTAACTGCCCTCCAAAGTGGCTGAAGCAAATGGATAGTCTTGAATTGCCCAGAGCTGGGACTCACTGGGCAAAGCAGGCCAACAGTGGCAGGTAGGAGATAAAGAAGAATTAAGACAAATACTATCAAAATAACTTCAGAAAGAAGAATCAAAGATAAATGCATTCTACATGAGGGAACAAAGCTGTGACATAGAGCATGGAATAAAAATGTGCTCAGCACCACTGGTCCATGTTGGCATACTTTTAAAATCTATTTTATTTTATTGTTTCTTAGCCCTTTCTCCCTTCTCCACCCCAATCCCTTCCATCACCCTAACACCAGGTAGGAGAGAAATAAGGTTAGTGGGGGAGAGAGGGCAGAGTTCTCTTTTTTTTTTTTTTCAATGCAGTTTATTCAGGAACCTTGAACAATCATCTGACCCTGGGGAAAGCCAGCCCACAGCTTAAATAGCCTCTGGGTAGCCAACCGAGGCATGCCACGTGGGCAATGCAGATAGGTCCACATACATGGAAGCAAGCCAGATCCTCAGCCTTAGCCAAATGTGGAATTGTTCGTGACAGAGAGCACTCACCATCGGGAAGGTGGAAGGTGGAAACCAGCTCCATCTTTAAGGCGCGGCATTACGCAGCTCTCTACAGTTCCCCCTTTTTGTTTTAGACGCATCAGGCAAGAGTAGAGGTCTGATCTCTGATATTAGGAAATAAATTGGGACTTTGTACCGATGTTCATTTAGGTGTCATCCACCCAAAGAGCATCAGACCCGTCTGATACCTTTTTCTCAGAGGCGGGACCTGGGGCATCAACCCGCATGCAATCAGACATGCTCTTCTCTGGGTTGAAAGCGGCTGACCCTGAGTGCAGTGCTTAGCCTCGCATCCTGAGCATAACATTTTAGCTTTTTATGGTATCCAACCATGCTTGGGGAGAATGTCCTGCTTCAATGGCTGTAAAGGCCTGAATGATCATGGCTGCATCACACTGTTGTGAGACTCTAATCTTGCATATATACCACAGGCAAACCAAGGAGACCAACACCAGAAGGCCTGCTAACGCTCCCATGTCCACCCATTTGGGGCATTAGCCATGAGTCATACTGGGCAGACTGCTCAGACCCTGAATAATCATTTAGCCAATGTAGCTCATGCCTTAGTTGTATATAAAGGAATTAATGCTCAACTAAAATGAAGCTTGATGGTGTTCAATCAGATGATTGACCTCATGCAGGAGCAAATTGATACCCTATGGCAAATCGCTCAACTTGGCTGTCAATGAAAATATGCTGGACTTTGAGTCACTAGCATATAACATGAGAATTTTTCCTGTGCTGCAAATCTGTCTAAACAATTGTCGAGCTATATTTTAGGTAATTGGACTGGAGAATTCGATACTACGATGGAGCAGCTGAGAGTGGCCATTGTCACAGTAAATTCTACCAAAGTGGACGCAGGACTAGCCACAGGATTATCTACATGGATTGCTGCAGCCATGAATCATCTGAAGGAATGGGCAGAGTTCTCTTTTAACTACTTCCTGCTGGTTAGGGTCTTTGGGTTCCTGGGGGCCAGTACAATCTTCTTTCAGGAGATCTTTAAGTTCTTCTTATCCAGCTGCAACTACAGTGACCAGCATTCTTTTTCCTTGGAGCCCCCTTCTCTCTCTGGGCTCTGGCATTTAACCCTCTCCAGAATGCTCATCGTTAAACTATCTGCTCCTGGCAAAGCCCTCTCAGAGCTTGCAGGAGGCAAACAGTTTGCTGCTGTGGACCATCTGAATCAGCCCCATATCCCACACCTTGGATTAAAACAAAAACATGTTTACATAACATAACTTGAGTTTTTAAAGACATCAAAACTTCCAGTACAAGTGCCTGGCACAATGGGTTGTCATCACACACATCTCAGAAAGACTAACATGAAAATAGTAGTTCTCAAAGCTACTGAGGTAGTGCAAACTGGTGCATCTGAAAGATCTCAGGTAGAGGTTCAAGGGCCTATTGAGAAGCACTGTCAGAAGTAAGGGGCTCATTAGTGCAGTCACTAATGCCACAGATGATAGAGAGATGATGGTGGGTCTCTGGAAAGAGGGAGTCAGGCTCTCTGTGGCAGAAGTGGGATCTCTTTCTGAGGGTGAGATGGTTTCACAATACAAGTCTGCAGCCAGGCTCTCTAATTCCCAGGCGGGAAATAGGGAGTGGGAAGAATGATGCATGGCCACCAGTACCCCTTGGATGTAAACTCACTCTGCCAGGTGAGAACACCCCACATCCAGAAGTCTGTTAGCTAGACAGCCACAGACAGTGTCTCATACCTCAGTGTCACCTAGGAGAGAGGGGGGCTGCACGGACTGTGGCCTGAGCAACCCTTAGGTTCTAATCTTATATCCACACAATGTTCACCTTGGAAAAATCCAGTGGTTTTGATACACAATGTGCCTCAAGACCTAATGTCTCTTTCCTGAAAACAAGTAAGTAAATATTTTTTTTGTCCACTGTGTAAGGAGCTTAGAAGGCATCACTCTTTGAATAAGAAAAAACAGATAAACTGACAATTGAGTAACTCATTTTATGCATGTCACAGGTAAACTTGCCCCCTCACTCTGTGTCCTGGTTAGGTTTTGTTTTGTTTTGTTTTGTTTTGTTTTGTCAACCTGATACAAGCTAGTATCATCTGAGAAGAGGAACCTCAACTTTGAAGATGCCTCCATCAGATCACTGTGGCCACTATGAGCCATTTTCTTGTTTAATGATTGATGTGGGAGGTCCCAGCACACAGTGAGTGGTCCCATTCTGGATGGTCCTGTGTTGTGTAAGAAAGTAGGCTGAGTGGGCCAGTAAGTAGTACTCTACAATCTCTGCTTCAGCTCCTGCCTCCAAGCTCCTGCTCTGTTTGAGGCCTTGCCCTGGCTTCTCTCAATGCTGTACTGTGGCTGGGATATGTAAGCACATATTTTGACTTACAACTTCCAAGATTGCTTTTGGTAATGATGTTTATCATAGCAACAGAAAACAAACCAAGATACCCTCAAGCAAGAAGACCTATGTACAGAGAGCACAGCCTACTAGATATAAGCAAAACTACCATCGCCAGGCCTGGAGCAGGAAACCAGACTCATAAGCATGGCAAATCCACCATGTAGATGAGCCTGGGAACTATGTACTCCAAGGGGCCAAGCACACTTGTGTGAGTTTTATGTCCTTGAGTCTTTACCAGAGAGCGTGCTTCTCACAGTCAGTCTGAGGGAAGTTCCCATGTGCTTCAACAGAAAGCCTAAAATAAGTCAGGGCATTCAAAAGGCCTGCCTGAGGTGCTAGTTTGCCAGAACCTAGCTGCAGGGTGGGCAGACTCAAACTGTCCTAGGAGAAGGAACAGACCCAGCATTACACTTCCATAGACATTCTGACCATCTGAACATGGGCCATTCCTGGAAAGCATCGCATGATCAGCCTGGGGGCTCACTGGCTCACCAGAAGACACCATAGCACTATGGACTGCAGATAGCTTTTCCAACACCTTCTTTATACTAAAGGGCTTTTTCTCCTGTTTTTCTACTATATCATGACAAGCTTCCCACAACAACAAAGTAACAAGCCACATTAAAAGGCAAAATACATAAATATGTGCATGCATGCATGCATAAATAAAGTCCTAAACTAAAACAGTAAAACTTGGATACAGAACAAACATTGTCACCAGATTCAGACATGGTTGGAATATTGGGATCAGCAGCTTGAAAACTTAAACAAGATAAATAAATGTGCTTAAGGCTCTGATGGCAAACATGAATTATCATGTAAGAGCAAATAACTAACGTAAATAGAAAGGGAGGTCCTAAGATTGAATTTAGCAGAAGTGTCAGAGAAAAACAACAACAACAACAAAAAACCACTAAAGCAAAAATTTCATTTAGCATTTTACAAGCTCATCACTAGACAGAACTGAGCTTAAGGACATGACAACAGAAGGCTGAAAATTCAAAGGAATATAAAAAAGATAATGAAATAACTATCCAGGAACTGTGGATGATTCACAAAAGGTGTGACGCATGCATGGGGAAAAAAAGAGAGAAAGGGCAAAAGGAGATACTGGGAGCCAAAGGGACTGCTTCTCTGTGTTCATGTACACTGCGACTCTGCATACATAGTGGCATTCTTCTTGGAAACAGGAGGAAAACATACCATTCTCTCTCAGATATATGCTCTGCTTTCCCTGCCTGATTTGTTACTTTATCAGCCTCTGGGAAGTTTGTTGACCACTGAGGGAAAGCGCCCCTCCTTGCACTACTGATCAAGCTTCTCAGCTTCTGGAAAGCTCATCTTGAGTGTTCCCTGTATGACTCAGTAGCATGTTCACTGCTGATAAACAATCTCATTATGACTCCCCAGTGCCCACTTTTGACAACTTTTAATAGAAGAAATGAGTTGCTGTGTAGATGTTTCCTTCAGGTGAGTTCTCCCCATTATAATTAGCCAAGTCTACAGTGAGAAACTTTCTGAAAGATAAGGATGTGTATACATTAACACCAAGTTCTTGTTTCTGCCAGTCTCTATCCTTCAAAAGAGCAGAAGACAATGGTGACTATGATTTTCTGTTGTTACAGGGCTTTGTAAAAGATGACCCAGAATTTATGTGTGCTTCAGATTTTAAAAGATGGGGAGGAAGAAACTGAAAAGCTGCCATTTGCCTGGGGTGTCTGAGTGCAGCTGAATGAAAGACTTTGATGTGTGAAGTGGAAAGCAGCTTCTGTTGAAGGTAACTTGAAAGCCAGTAGTTACACTGAGTTGCCATATCTTGTTTATGCCATATAAAACCTTATGTTGAAATTCAGTTCCCTTGTGAGGTAGTAAGAGAGTAGAAGCAATCCCATCATGCTGTTGGAGGTGGAGCCTTGGTTAGGGTTTGATGAAGCCAGTAGGGTGGAGACTCTGACCCAGTGCTGGCAGTTTTGTAGATAGTGGAAGAGACAAGTAGCAGCACACACACACACACACACACACACACACACACACACACACACCCATCCTACCTTACACCATCTAGATGCTGCCAGCAAGAAATCCTTCACTAGATACAGCACTCCCTTGACCTTAACCTTGGACCAGAGCTATAAGCCAAGGTAAGCATCTTCCTCACCCCTCCACTCCTCTCTTTTACTGCCCATCCTCCTTTCCCACTTCTCTTTTCAGACTGGGTCTGACTGTATAGTCCAGTCTGGCCTTGTGATCCCCTCAGCTTAGTCTCTCTCTGCTTAGTTTTCAACTCCTTTTATTACTAACTTAATCTATGGTATTGTGTCATTAGCAACAGAAGAGAGATTAACACACAGCTTTATCCTCCCAGCTGCCCGGGAGCCTTATATGTTAATCCCGGTGGGTTTTGAAGCAGACACAAATCATCTGACACAAATCATCACTTGCAGAATGCCAGAGAGCCCAAGTATAAGAAGCGTCTCGGAGGGATGAGGACTGAGGATGGCAGATGGTCCCAGTGTTTGCTGGTAACCACAGTACACTGTAAGAGACTTACAAAGCACATAGTAAAAGATGGACATGGTGGCATACAGTTGTAATCCTAGCACTTGGAGCCTGGATTACATGTTCAGGGCCAAAGATTGAAAGTGAAGGGGCAGAGTAAAAAGAAACACATAAGGGGTGGTAGAAGACAAGGAGACACAAAGGAACATGAACATGACTAAAAACAAAATAATCATGTGCTGATTGTGAAGTTAATAATAACAAGGGTAATGCAAATTTGTTAACACCAATTACTAACTTTTTACTCTTTTGTGCTAATTTATGCCACAGCAGATGACACAGCTGATGCATAAACCTTATGGTAAAGGCATGTGATAGTCATTGCCTTTTGCCAAATCCACCAAGTAAGCAGCTTCTCCTGGGTCACTTTGTTAACTGCAGCTGTGGAGAGAGCGTCTCTGCCAGACTGATTCTTCAGCCCAGGGTTTTGTCCTTACTTTGAACAGGTAGAGCCCTTTGCCTGGAAGTCTATCTCAGCCTGGGCTATAAAGAAGCCACACTGGGAAGCACTCTGACCACAGTACTGCAGAGATGCCCAGACACAAGCTCAGTGACACTTTCACCTACTCAGGTAAGCTCAGCTACATCTTTGCTACGTTACCAAAACAGCACAGTGGTTACTCAGACATTCCACTTAGGGAACCTGTTAGATGTCACCAGCTCAGAACTTCACTTGAATCCTCTCCTAAGGTTTATGTGGAAAACCTTCAACATTGAAGATAATTAAAAACATGCTGATCTCCAGGAACTGAAAACCTGGGCTATTAGCATTATCTTCATCCTGTGAACACGTTATTTAGAAATGCAGATAGCTGGTTTTGTAAGGACAGCTGTCTACATTTTATGGAAAGTAATTACTTTCTTTCTTGGAGTTTTATTTAGAAATGACTGACTTGCTTGTTTACTACTGGCCTATTACTTTTGTTATTCTGTATTAGTTGTGCAGAATGGCGGCTTCCTCCAAGCAGCCAATTCACTTAAGGTATCTGCACACCTCCATTTACCCTCTCATCTCCTTAAAGCTGGTTGTTCATCTTAGTTCAAGATTTGAGATCAGTTCTGTATCTTCCATAGAGAGAATTTCTTCAGAGCTTTTCTGGAAATTCTAGAACTATCCTACAAGAAATAATTTTATATCTTCTTTCCCCAAATTTTTATGGTAAACATTTTTACTATATTGAAAATTTGAAAAACAAAAAAACAAACCACAACCAAAGGTTCACATTACCATATCTCTGCCACCTAAATTCATTAACATTAAATGTTAAAACATAGTTTTTTATGTGTGCATGTATGTGGACACATGTATGATTGTGTGTACCTATATATGCTTTGTGATGCTACATTAAAATGAATTGCAGACTTCCTGACACTCTACCCTAAATTTCAGGAGCAGCTTCTAAATTAAAATAGGGTGGTCTGCTTTGTAATTACACTATCAACACAGCCCCCAATTGACTACTTTTGTAATGTTATCTTCTCCCATCGACATTCAACTTTCCTCGTGTGTCCCTACTGTATTTCATAAAGTATACAGGACAATGTTCCTTAAAAATAGTCAAGTGTGAACAAATGTGAACATAATAATCATGCAAAATGCAAAAGCATTTTGAGGTTTCAGTATGTGACTTCAATTCAAGTTCACTACATATTACAATGACAATTTAGTTCTCTGAACTGCTCCTGGGATGAAAGGCGAATGCTTAGGACCCATCTGATTATTTATGGAGAATATTTGTTTTGGGACAACAGTTTAGACTTCTCAAAATTCAGCTCTTAAATGGATGGGGGTGAGGTATAGGTGAATTGGCTGGAGAGAGCACACATGTTTCTGGACCAAGACATAACTTCAGTGGCACAAAGAAGCAATAGAACACACAGCCTAAGTTACTCCGTATTCTCGTGACTGAAGATTGTCATATGTACTGTACAGAGAAACCCAGAAAGAAAAGGTTTTCATCCACATGATCACTCATTTAGAGAATTATGAAGAAAGCTGGTTAGCCCTTGAGGAGCATTATTTGGTAGAGATCAATTTTCTGTAAATTGTTCTTTTAAAAATTAATTTAACAGTGGAAAACTTAATAAAAGTGATTTTAGCTGATAAACTTTTTGAGTATTATCTAGTTGCTAGTCTCTATCTATTAAGATACTTATACTTCTCATTTGTAATCAGTTAAAGCAATTCTCTGGCATACATGTATAACCCCATCATTTATTAAAGGAGAAACAAATGTGCTCACTAACAAGATGGGTTGCTTATTTATCTTTATATAAAGAAGTGACTCTCAGCCAGCTATTTGATACTGTGGGATGTGGACCCTCTTCAGAATTGATCACTATTTTGATGTTAAAATTACCAATGCTGACGATGTTAATTCATATAACTACTTTGTACAAAATGCTGAAGAATGTTAGGGCCATTTCATAAATTCAAAAATGTTGTGTGAAACCCACTGAATATTTTCTATGAAGCTCAAGTTGGGACCTCAAACAATCTTTAAAATCAAGCATTCTAACACAGTCTACTCAAAAGACATACTAATTTGTACTTACCTGCTGAGGAATGACAGTGTTTTCCATAATTAAGCTATTACATTTCTATAAAATTAGAAAGCTGTGTATAAACAGTAAATACACTGAAATTCATAAGACACATAATATCAATTCTGAGCTGAGCTATCTCAGGCACTGTTTTTTTGTTTGTTTTTTTTGGCCCTAGGTAGTGAGACTCATCCTGCAAAGAGCACAGCTGTGAGTTTAGAACCAAGGCTGCCATAGCACCTGGTTCTAACACATAGGCAATGCTGCCAGAAGCTCCCTGGATTCTCATACTCTTATACTACATGACTTCATCGGGGTTGTGAAATAGTGTTAAGAAACTGGCCACTGGGGCTGTAGAGATGACCCAGTAGATGAGCATGATCTTCAGAGGGGAGTTTGGTACCCAGCACCCATATTAAGTGGCTCACAACCACTGAGCAGTCTAGGTCCCAAGGATCTGATACCCTTTTCTCCCCTTAGTGGGCACCTACACTCTATGCACCTACATACATGTGCACATGGGTGCATGCACGAGCACACACACAGATACACAAATACATGTGCACATGGGTGCATGCACGAGCACACACACAGATACACAAATAAGAAATAATGCAAATTAATCCTCTTAAATACTGAAGCTGGTCACTAGACCCCTTACACCATCACTTGCTACAAAATGCATATTCCTTAAAAATCTCCCTATGAACACATGCATTTACTATATTGAAGATGGTTATTTTTTTCTTAAAATATACTTTGGTAAGTGTGGTAAGTTTAGCAAATGAGTTATTAGATTCATTCTTTGCTGTTGGCTTAAACCCAACTGATTTCTGGCCACTTGACTCTGTCCCTGCTACAGAGGAAACATTTAATAGGTGTTTATTGACAGAATCACAGTTAGGAAAATGATAATGTGTGAATAAAATGTCAAAGACTAGATTTAGTTTATGAGCACTGTAACTTACTAGAATCTAGTTGGACTTTGGGTTATTATGAACTACCATGCCAGGCCCCATTCCTACACCCGGGTTGGTTCTATTTGGGGTGAGGCTGAGCCTGTTATTGGCAGTAAGAGTTTCAGAGTTTTAACTGCATACACACACAAAAAAAGAACAACAACGAGGAGGAGGAGAAAAGAAGGAAGAAGGAAGAAGTCATTAGCAGGGAGGGCATATTTAAATACTAGAGGTCAATTTCTCCCGAATTAGGTGAGGTTAGGGATTTTAGAGCTGTTTGTGATAGAAAAAAAAAAAGAAAAAAAAAAAGAAAAAAAAAAACACTATTACATTTAAGTTTACACCTGAGGACCCAGAGAAAGTGGGACAACCGAGATGAACTTTAGCATTCTGTCACTTGTCAAATTTTAGGACTGAGTTTAAATGACAATAAGATCAAGTTTATAGGTCAGGGTAGCCCAGCTTCCTCAGATCAGACCCCTGCCATCTTGAGTGGTGGCACTTTTCTTCTGCCAGGTGGCTATGACTTGGGGTTAACTGGCCAGCCTTTTTCCTGGTCCAGGAAACCCAAGGCTCATGTTCATCTCTTTAACACCTATGTCCCTGTTAGCTGTTGACCTTGTTCAAAGCTGGATCTTTATACCAACTGTATGAATGCATGATGAACTTGCAACTCTAAAGCCCAGTATAAAGGATAGAATGTCTTAGTGTGGAAATAGGAACAGAAACTTAATGAAGCTGCCAGAACAAAAACTGAGAATACCCAGAGGTTAATTTTAGGCTCCAGGAATTTCCCAAGACTTGTTTTCACTGTTTCTTGGAGGCAGCTTCATCTGCTAAGTCCTTTATTAGTCAGTCAAATGAAAGTTCAAGGAGATGGCAAAGACCCCTGTGTGATCCCTAAGGCCATTGCCAATAATCAAATGGCCTTGGCAGCTCAGCTTATGGGGCACACTGGGAGCATCACATGGCTCTGTCCTTGGGATGTCACTGACTTGATGGCAAATTCATAATGGCACTCTACTCCTCTTGGGGTCACTGGACTCTCAGACTCCCCTTTTAGATCCTGTGAGGCTAATCTTCTACAGAGGAAACTTATGTTTGTTTATTTTTCTCCTACAGTTCCCACAAACCTTTTCTACTTTCTGATTTTTGTTTATTTTTAAATGAATAACATTTGACCTTACTATATCAAATATAACCATTCTTCATTGCCATTTAAAAATTCCATCTCCTCCAGGATGGCAATTTTCATCCAGGATTCTTGTTGGCACTCATCTGAATTTATTTATTTATTTTTGGTTGCTAACACTCAGCATATTTTTACTATGTGATTAAGTATATCTTGTGCCATCTTCTTCTAACACACTGTACATTTATAAGTGCAGAGATCACATCTTATCAATCTTTCCAATTGATCGTGGGGCAGAAAATAGGATTGACAGTATTCCTTGTTTCATACTACACTGTTATTAAGGTTCCAGAAGCAAATACTTCAGGTATTTATTTCACTTCATTTCCCATCACCACTCTTCTTTATCTTCCCACATGAATCTGTTCTAACAAGTTTGATATATATTATAAATGCATAGCAATGTGCTGTATGACATTTTGGCAAGCAGATTTTACATGCAGTGTTGATCTCACAAGACTGCATCACTATGCTTTCTTTGTTCATATACATGTAGTGTTGTGATATTTATATTATGACAAAATTGCCTAGCAATGCATTCCTGAGAACATGCCCACCTGTTAAGCAATGCCTGCCTGCATTTTTTCCCCCAAAATGTTGGGCTATACTGTTTTTTAATAGAGACAAGACTGACTTACTTGGCAGCATGTTTTTTAGAACTGTTAATATTGCTCTGTGGACATCTCTTAGTTCAAATTGCCAAAGGATCCTCTATTACATGCATCACATTTTTCTCACATTTTCCTTCAGCACACACCACGACTTCCTTTAATGCTGGGCTACTACAGTGTGCCACTGACTATCAAAGAAATGATTTCTGTGTGTCAACATGTTACAGACTTAGTAAGAACTATCTGGTTGCCTTGGATTATTACTGCTGTGATAAACACCATGACCAAAAGCAACTTGCAGAGGAAAGAGTTTATTTGAGCTTACAATTCTCAGTTCACAGTCCATTACCAAGGGAAGTCAGGGCTGGAATCTGGAAGCAGGAACTGAAGCAAAAACCATGGAGGAATGCTGCTTATTGGCTTGCTCCTCTTCGCTTGCTTAGTTTGCCGCCTTATACACCTCAAGACTATCTTCCCAGGGGTGGTACTGCCCCCAATGACCTGGGCCCTCCCACATCAATCATCAGTCAAGAGAACATTCCCATAGATTTGCCTACAGGCCAATCTTACGGAGGCATTTTCTCAGTTAGGATTCCTGCTTCCCAGATATATCTAGGTTTGTGTTATGTTATGCAGTTAAGCTGATGAGCACTGAATTTGACTCACTGGTAGTTAAATTCTGTTTTCTCTAGCAGTGTGTATAGGGTACTGTTTTACCATATGGTCTCACATGCTTTTTCAGGTGTTTGCTTATCTCATGGATGGCTAATTATTTTTATGAGTTTGAGCATCTATCAACATATTCTTTGGTCACCTTAGGTTTATATTTATTTGTCTCTATATATTCTTTGTCTATTTTTCAGAGAATTTCATACATGAGTACAATGGATTTTGATCATATCAATTCCTTGTCCCTCCAACTCCTTCTGTGCCCTTCCCCACAAATTCATGTCCTCTAGAAGACATTATCTAGCAGCAGGTGTTCTGGCTTCCATTACAGTCTTTACACCCCTCTTCTGGGATGGTCCATGAACCTTAGGTCTAGTGGTGGAATTGTATTGTACATGTACTAACTAGGGACAGGCACCACATGCTTACTTTTTCTCTACATTTTGATCAGTTTGTGGATCTCTGTAATAGTTTCCATCTATTGTTAAAAGAGGAGGAGGAGGAGAAGAAATTGGAGGAGGAGGAGAAGTTAGCTTGATGAGGGGGGAAGGCAACATTTATCTGGTTGGGTTGGTCCTAGGCCAACCAGTGTAGATGGAGTGTAGAGATGGCTGGGGATCTCGTCCTTAATCTTAAAGAAACCATTTTCAACCTTTTATCATTGATAATGAAGTATACATTATGGGCTATTCATCTTCATGTTTAAATTTTCTTCTAGCTATAGTTTGTTGATATTTTAAAATTGAGTATTAAAATGTGCCAAGTGCTTTCTCTGCATCAATTGAGTGGATTGTGCCTTCCTCTTCATTAATGTGGTGTAGTGCATTGATTTTTGGATGTTGAACCATTCTTTTTTTTTTTTTTCAATGCAGTTTATTCAGGAACCTTGAACAATCATCTGACCCTGGGGAAAGCCAGCCCACAGCTTAAATAGCCTCTGGGTAGCCAACCGAGGCATGCCACGTGGGCAATGCAGATAGGTCCACATACATGGAAGCAAGCCAGATCCTCAGCCTTAGCCAAATGTGGAATTGTTCGTGACAGAGAGCACTCACCATCGGGAAGATGGAAGGTGGAAACCAGCTCCATCTTTAAGGCACAGCATTCCGCAGCTCTCTACAGTTCCCCCTTTTTGTTTTAGACGCATCAGGCAAGAGTAGAGGTCTGATCTCTGATATTAGAAATAAATTGGGACTTTGTACCGATGTTCATTTAGGTGTCATCCACCCAAAGAGCATCAGACCCGTCTGATACCTTTTTCTCAGAGGCGGGACCTGGGGCATCAACCCGCATGCAATCAGACATGCTCTTCTCTGGGTTGAAAGCGGCTGACCCTGAGTGCAGTGCTTAGCCTCGCATCCTGAGCATAACATTTTAGCTTTTTATGGTAGCCAACCATGTTTGGGGAGACTGTCCTGCTTCAATGGCTGTAAAGGCCTGAATGGTCATGGCTGCATTATGCTGTTGTGAGACTCTAATCTTGCATATATACCACAGGCAAACCAAGGAGACCAACACCAGAAGGCCTGCTAATGCTCCCATGCCCGCCCATTCCTTCAGATGATTCATGGCTGCAGCAATCCATGATGATAATCCTGTGGCTAGTCCTGTGTCCACTTTGGTAGAATTTACTGTGACAATGGCCACTCTCAGCTGCTCCATTGTAGTATCGAATTCTCCAGTCCAATTACCTAAAATATAGCTCGACAATTGTTTAGACAGATTTGCAGCACAGGAAAAATTCTCATGTTATATGCTAGTGACTCAAAGTCCAGCATATTTTCATTGACAGCCAAGTTGAGCGATTTGCCATAGGGTATCAATTTGCTCCTGCATGAGGTCAATCATCTGATTGAACACCATCAAGCTTCATTTTAGTTGAGCATTAATTCCTTTTTGTACAACTAAGGCATGAGCTACATTGGCTAAATGATTATTCAGGGTCTGAGCAGTCTGCCCAGTATGACTCATGGCTAATGCCCTGGTGGTAGCTCCAACAGCCGCCAATGAGATGGCAGTAACAATGGTGGCTGTAGTTCCAAGATCCCTTTTCTGTCTGAAGAGAGTCATAGTGTGAGGGGCATCAACAGGCACAGGCACCCAGCGAGGCATGCGAGTAACCAGGGCATACCTAAATTTACTAGCAATCCAGCATTGGGCAAAAAAGCAAGTATCATTACCACAATTACTTGGCTCTATCTGGCTAATAATGAATAAAAATGGGGGATATAAACAAACAGGTATGGGCTTATAGGAAATATTATGAGAAGCCTTAACCCCCTCGTTGGAACATCCTGCATCAGTTCTAGAACTAGCAGTGGTGGTGTCTGAGGTCTGAGTAGGTTCAGGAGACCATTGCCCCCAGGGGCGAGATGTGCTCCATGCCAATTGACTAACTCCATGTTTTCCTCCACTTTTGAAAGTCATTTAAGGTTCTTAAATTATTTTTTTCCCTTTTTTTAAAATTTTTCCTCAATTATACTTTATTCATTCTGCATCCCCCCATAAGCCCCTCGCTCCTCCCCTCCCAATCCCACCCTCCCTCCTCCCTCTGCTTGCATGCCACTCCACAAGTCCACTGATAGGGGAGGTTCTCCTCTCCTTTCTGATCTTAGTCTGTCAGTTCACATCAAAAGTGGCTGCATTGTCCTCTACTATGGCCTGGTAAGGCTGCTCCCCCCCAGAGGGAGGTGATCAAAGAGCAGGCCAATCAGATTATGTCAGAGGCAGTCCCTCTTCACATTACTATGTAACCCAATTGGACTCTGAACTGCCCTGAGCTACATCTGTGCAGGGGTTCTGGGTTATCTCCATGAATAGTCCTTGGTTGGAGTATGAGTCTCTGGGAAGTTCCCTGTGTTCAAATTTTCTTGTTCTGTTGCTCTCCTTGTGGAGACTCTGTCCTCTCCAGCTCTTACTATTTCCCAGTTCTTACCTAAAATTCCATTCACTCTGCCCAACAGTTGCCCATCAGGCTCAGCATCTGCTTTGATAGTCTGAAGGGCAGAGGCTTTCAAATGCCCTCTGTGGTAGGTTCCTAGGTTGTTTCCTGTTTTCTTCTTCTTCTGATGTCCATCCTCTTTGCCTTTCCGGATGGGGATTGGACATTTTTGTTAGGGTCCTCTCTCTTGCTTAGTTTCTTTAGATGCACAGGTTTTAGTGGGTTTGTCCTATGTTGTATGTCTATATGAGTGAGTATATACCATGTGTGTCTTTTTGCTTCTGGGACAACTCACTCAGGATGATCCTTTCCAGATCCCACCATTTACCTGCAAATTTCATGATCTCCTTATTTTTCATTGCTGAGTAATATTCCATTGTGTAGATGTACCACAATTTCTGCATCCATTCTTCAGTTGAGGGGCATCTGGGTTGTTTCCAGCTTCTGGCTATTACAAATAAAGCTGCTACAAACATGGTTGAGCAAATGTCCTTTTTGTGTACTTGAGCCTCTTTTGGATATATGCTGAGAAGTGGTATGGCTGGATCTTGAGGAAGCGCTATTCCTAGTTGTCCGAGAAAGCGCCAGATTTATTTCCAGAGTGGTTGTACAAGTTTACCTTCCCACCAGCAGTGGAGAAGGCTTCCCCTTTCTCCACAACCTTTCCAGCATGTGTTGTCATTTGAGTTTTTGATCTTGGCCATTCTCATGGGTGTAAGGTGAAATCTCAGGGTTGTTTTGATTTGCATTTCCCTAATGGCTAGTGAGGTTGAGCATTTCTTTAAGTGCTTCTCTGCCATTTGGTATTCCTCTACAGAGAATTCTCTGTTTAGCTCTGTTCCCCATTTTTTAAGTGGATTACTTGGTTTGCTGCTTTTCAGCTTCTTTAGTTCTTTATATATACTGGATATGAGTCCTCTGTCAGATAAAGGGTTGGTGAAGATTCTTTCCCAGTCTGTAGGCGGTCGCTTTGTTTTGATGATGGTGTCCTTTGCTTTACAGAAGCTTTTCAGTTTCATGAGGTCCCATTTTATTGATTGTTGCTCTTAGAGCCTGTGCTGTTGGTGTTCTATTCAGGAAGTTTTCCCCTGTACCAATGAGTTCTAGGGTATGTCCCACTTTTTTTTCAAGCCGATTTAATGTGTCTGGTTTTATGTTGAGGTCTTTGATCCACTTGGACTTCAGTTTTGTGCAGGGTGACAAGTATGGATCTATTTTCACTTTTCTACATGTAGACATCCAGTTAGACCAGCACCATTTGTGGAAGATGCTATCTTTTTTCCATTGTATGGTTTTGGCATCTTTGTCAAAGATCAGGTGTCCATAAGTGTGTGGGTTTATTTCTGGGTCCTCTGTTCGGTTCCATTGATCCACCATTCTGTTTCTATGCCAGTACCATGCAGTTTTTAAAACTGTTGCTCTATAGTACAACTTAAGATCAGGGATGGAGATACCTCCAGAAGATCTTTTATTGTAGAGGATTGTTTTAGCAATTCTGGGTTTCTTGTTATTCCATATGAAGTTGAGAATTTTTCTTTCCAGGTCTGTAAATAATTGTGTTGGTAATTTGATGGGCATTGCATTGAATCTGTAGATTGCTTTTGGTAAGATGGACATTTTTACTATGTTAATCTTTCCAAGCCATGAGCATGGGAGATCTTTCCATCTTCTCATATCTTCTAATTCTTTCTTCAGAGATTTGAAATTTTTTTCATACAAGTCTTTGACTTGCTTGGCTAGGGTTACTCCGAGGTACCTTATGTCATTTGTGGCTATTGTGAAGGGTGTTGTTTCCCTAATTTCTTTCTCAGCCCTTTTGTCTTTTGTATACAGGAGGGCTACTGATTTTTTTGAGTTAATTTTGTATCTGGCCACTTTGCTGAAGGTGTTTATCAGCTGTAGGAGTTCCCTGGTAGAGTTTTTGGAGTCACTCACATATACTATCATATCATCTGCAAATAGTGATAATTTGACTTCTTCCTTTTCAATTTGTATCCCCTTGATCTCCTTCAACTGTCTTATTGCTCTAGCAAGGACTTCCAGCACTATGTTGAAGAGATATGGAGAGAGTGGGCAGCCTTGTCTTGTCCCTGATTTCAGTGGGATTGCTTTAAGTTTCTCTCCGTTCAGTTTGATGTTGGCTATAGGCTTGCTGTATATCGCCTTTACTATGTTTAGATATGTGCCTTGTATCCCTGATCTCTCCAATACTTTAAACATGAATGGATGTTGGATTTTGTCAAATGCTTTTTCAGCATCTAGGGAGATTATCATGTGTTTTTTTTCTTTCAGTTTGTTAATATGGTGGATCACATTGATGGATTTCCGTATATTGAACCACCCCTGCATACCTGGGATGAAGCCTACTTGGTCATAGTGGATAATATCTTTGATGTGTTCTTGGATTCGGTTTGCAAGTATTTTATTGAGTATTTTTTCATCAATGTTCATAAGGGAGATTGGCCGGAAATTCTCTTTGTTGAGTCTTTGTGAGGTTTAGGTACCAAGGTGACTGTGGCTTCACAGAATGAATTTGGTAATATTCCTTCTGTTTCTATTTTGTGGAATAGTTTGAAGAGAATTGGTGTTAGTTCTTCTTTGAAGGTCTGGTAGAATTCTGCACTGAAGCCATCTGGTCCTGGGCTTTTTTTGGATGGGAGACTTTTTATGACCGCTTCTATTTCTTTGGGGGATATAGGTCTATTTAGTTGATTTACCTGGTCCTGATTCAGCTTTGGTAAGTCAAATCGATCAAGAAAATTGTCCATTTCATTTAGATTTTCAAATTTTGTGGCATATAAACTTTTGAAGTAAGTCCTAATGATTGTTTGGATTTCCTCAGTGTCTGTAGTTATATCCCCCTTTTCATTTCTGATTTTGTTGATTTGGGTGGTGTCTCTCTACCTTTTAGTTAGCCTGGCTAAGGGTTTGTCGATCTTGTTGATTTTCTCAAAGAACCAGCTCTTGGTTTCATTGATTCTTTGAATTGTTTTATTTGTTTCCAATTGATTGATTTCAGCCCTGAGTTTGATTATTTCCAGCCGTCTACTCCTTCTTGGTGTGTCTGCTTCTTCTTTTTCTAGGGTTTTTAAGTGAGCCGTTAGGGTGCTTGAATGAGCTGTCTCGAATTTCTTCTTGAAGGCACTTAGTGCTATGAACTTTCCTCTTAGCACTGCTTTCATTGTGTCCCACAAGTTCGGGTATGTTGTGTCTTCATTTTCATTGATTTCTAGAAAGACTTTCTTTCTTTATTTCTTCCCTGACCCAGTTGTCATTTAGTAACAAGTTGTTCAGTTTCCATGTGTGTGTAGGCTTTTTGTTATTTCTGTTATTGTTGAGGTCCAGCTTTATTCCATGGTGATCATACAAGATACATGGGATTATTTCAATCTTCTTGTATCTGTTGAGGCTTGCTTTGTGACCCACTATATGGTCTATTTTGGAGAAGGTTCCATGAGGTGCTGAGAAGAAGGTAAATTCTTTTGTGTTTGGGTGTAAAGTTCTGTAAATGTCTGTTAGGTCCATTTGATTCATGACCTCTGTCAGAGACATTGTTTCTTTGTTTAATTTCTGTTTTGTTGACCTATCCTTTGTTGAGAGTGGGGTGTTGAAGTCTCCCACTATTAATGTGTGGGGATCTATATGTGCTTTAAATTTTATCAATGTTTCTTTCACAAATGTGGGTGCCCTTGTATTTGGGGCATAGATGTTCAGGATTGTGATGTCTTCCTGGTGGAATTTTTCCTTGATGAGTATGAAGTGTCCTTCCCCATCTCTTTTTATTAATTTTGGTTGAAAGTCTATTTTATCAGATAGTAGAATGGCTACTCCTGCTTGCTTCTTGGGTCCGTTTGCTTGGAAAGCCGTCTTCCAACCCTTTACCCTCAGGTAATGTCTATCTTTGTGTCTTAGGTGTGTTTCTTGTATGCAACAGATTGCTGGGTTTTGTTTACGTATCCATTCTGTTAATCTGTGTCTTTTTATTGGAGAGTTGAGTCCAATGATGGTGCGAGAGATTAATGACCAGTGGCTGTTAGATCTCTTGATTTTGATGTTGGCTGTGGTCATCAGGTTGTGTGCTTGGTTGCTTTTTGTTTTACTGAAGTGAGGTTATTTATTTCCTGTGTTTTCTTGAATGTAGCTAGCTTTCTTGGGTTGTATTTTCCCTTCCAGTGTCTTCTGTAATGCTGGATTTGTTTGTAGGTATTGTTGAAATTTGTTTTTGTCATTGAATATCTTGTTTTCTCCATCTATGAGGACTGAGAGTTTTGCGGGGTATAGTAGCATGGGCTGACATCTGTGTTCTCTTAGGTTCTGCATGATATCCGTCCAGGCCCTTCTGGCTTTCATAGTCTCTGTTGAAAAGTCAGGTGTGATTCTAATGGGTTTGCCATTATATGTAACTTGGCCTTTTTCCCTTGCAGCTTTTAGTATTTTTTCTTTGTTCTGTATACTTACTGTTTTGATTATTATGTGGCGGGAGGATTTTCTTTTCTGGTCAAATTTGTTGGGTGTTCTGTAGGCCTCATGTATTCTAATTGGCCTCTCCTTTAGCTTGGGGAAATTTTCTTCAAGGATTTTGTTGAAAATATTTTCTGGGCCTTGGAGAAGGGAGTCTTCTTTTTCCTCTATACCTATTATTCTTAGGTTTTGTCCTTTCATATTGTCTTGCATTTCTTGGACGGTCTGTGTCAGGAATTTTTCGGATTTAACATTTTCTTTGACAGATACATCGATTTCTTCCATTGTATCTTCTACACCTGAGATTCTTCCATCTCTTGTAGTCTGTTGGTTATGCTTACCTCTGTAGTTCCTGTTTTCTTCCCTAGATTCTTCCTTTCCATTATTTCTTCCATTTGTGTTTTCTTTAATTTTTCCAATTCTATCTTCATATCTTGAGTTGTTTTGTTTACTTCCTTCACCTGTCTGATTGTACTTTCCTGTTTTTCTTTTAGTTCCATCAACTCTGTTTCTTTTATTTCATTCAGTGTTTTAAGCATTTCCTTTCTAAAGGCCATAAACTGTTTGGCTGCAGCTTCCTCTATTTCTTTACGGATGGCAATATTCTGTTTGAGTTTATCTTCCTCTATGTCTTTACGTATCTTATTTGTTTCCTCTGTTATCATCTTCATGAGCATAGTTGTTAGGTCATCTTCTTGGATTTCAGTTATGGTGGGGTGTCCAGGGCTACTTGCGCCTGGGTAACTGGGTTCTGGAGATGCCATATTGCTCTGTCTTTTGTTGCTTGAGCTTTTACGCTGGCCTCTACCCATTGTGCTATCTTAGGTGTTTGGGGTTATTTTCGGATGGTTCCTGGGGATCCTGTGGTGGAGAGAATCCCCTTTGCAGAAAGCTGGTTTTTCCTGAAGGATGTCTTCTTAGCTTTTTGGGTATAGTCCCTGGATGGCTGGTGTTTTTTCAGGAGTTGCTCACCTCAGGGATATAGACCTGAGTGGTAACTGTGGTCTTTGTTAGTCGAGAGGGTTCTCCTCTCAACCCAGGGAAGTCCTGAGGGCAGCTGCCCTGTTTCTGGGTTTCTTGTTGTAAATTTAATGATCAGCTACTGTGACCCAGTTGGACATCAGGCTCGCATCAACTGTTTGTGCCTGTGTCTGGAGCACAGCTGAGTGCTGGTACCTCGGCCCCACTAGTCTGCTAGACTTTTTCTAGGGAAGGATTGGGTGATTTAGGTCAGTACAGTTTCCTTCCTTCCCTGTGGATTCTCTGGAGACACGGACTCCCAGTGTCTTTTTTTGCCCTGGTGCACACTGCTCAGTGTCCGCCAGCTGGCTGGCCACAGAAACTGCCTGTGCCTGGAGCACAGCTGTGTGATGGTGGCTCAGTCTCTGCCAGCTGTCTGGTGCGCAGAAACTGCCTGTGTCTGCCTTTGCGGCCTTTGGGAGCCTGGGTGCCTCCCTAAGCTGGGTAATTTTCCGGGGACCTTTTTAGGTTGGGGGTGTTGGCTGAGTGCTCTGAGATCAGACCAGCTGTTTCCCTCCCTGTGTGTTTGCACCGGACAGTGAAACTCATTCACTGGTGCCCTGGTGCCCACAGTTCTATCTCAGGCAGTGAGTCAGGCACGCAGGCAGGCAGGGCTCAGTGCTGGAACCTGGGTTTCCGGCTCTGGCTGCGGGCTGGCTCCTGGGGTGCCCGTGGACCCCGAGTCTTTTCCAGGGGATGTCTGGGTGACCTAAGGCCGGTCCCAGTCCTTTCCTATACCCTGGGGTTATCTCTCGACTGAAAATTCCAGTCTCTGATAGTGTGGTGTACACGGTTCAGTCGGGGACCATGACCAGAGACACTGGCTTGTGGTTCTGGGCTGGGGCTAGGGCTGGTGGCCGGCAGCTAAGCGTCTGGCGGAACCGGGATCTCTTCCGCGGTTTAGCTGGGTGAGTTAAAAGCTGATTGAATCCCCCACCGTGGGGCATCCTCTCACCTGGGAAACACAATGACTGTGTTTTATGGCTGCGAGTTCTGATTACTGGTCACTGTGCTGATCCTGCTGCTGCTGCTGCTCAGAATGAGAGTCCTCCTGGCGCCGCCATCTTGCCCCACGAACCATTCTTAAATTCCAGGAATAACACTTACTAGGTTCTAGTGTATAACCCTTTTTTATGCTGCTAAGTTTGGTTGGCAAGTATTCTGTTGAGAAATATTAATGGAAGTTTCTGTTCTTGTAGATTCTCTCTTGTTCTGGTAAAAAGGTGACACAGAAACTGAGTGATGAAGGCTTTGTTTTGTTTTTGTTTTTCAAGACAGGGTTTTTCTGTGTAACCTTGGCTGTCCTGGAGCTCACTCTGTAGACCAGGCTGGCCTTGAACTCAAAGATCCACCTATCGCTGCCTCCCTAGTCTGGGATTAAAGGTGTGCACACTGTTTCCCAGTTATGAAGGCTTTTTTAGTTTTTACAAGAGTTTGAAATCATCAGTATTAATTAGTCTTTGAGTGTCTGGCAGAATTTATCAGTGACTCTGGGCTTTTCATTGTTGGAAGGTTTTTGATTACTTATTCAATTTCTTATCGATTTATGGATTTATTAAGGCTTTCTATTTTGTTATTAATTTTGTTTTTTTGAGACAGGGTTTCTTTGTGTAGCCTTGGCTGTCCAGGACTTTCTTTGTAGACCAGACTGGCCTTGAACTCACAAGGATCTGCCTGCCTCTGCCTCCCTGAGCTGGGATTAAAGGTGTGTATTACCACACCCAGCTTATTTCTTTATTATTTAGTCTTGAAACATTATGTATTTTCTGAGAATTTGTCCATTTCATCCATGTTACCTAATTTCCAGTAACTGTTTATACTACTCATAAAACTTCTGTAAAATCAGGAGTTATTCGAATGCGTTTAGGACAATGTGATCCAACTGATCTTTGTATCTGCATACAAAACAAGCCATTTAAGTCTGTGAATCTTATAACCACCACAGCCCTCCCCTTTCCCTGGTTTTGTGACACCCACAGTGGAGAACATTTTTTGAAAAATAAAACTTCAGCAAAAATCTTTTACAAACAATATAAGCACATTTTAAATTTTGAATTGAAAATTTAGACACAGTTCCCTCTCTTTTCAGTTTTCTTTGCTTGAAGAATTTAAGTGATACAAACTCCAAAGACAATCTTTAAAGGTGACAATCTTTAAAAGAACTCAGAGAAAAGCTACCCTAAATAGAAATCATACGGAGCATTGGGCATGAAGTGAGCTCATGGGTTATGTAATACCAAGAGTATTGGGAAAATCCATTGTAAGGCCAGAAAGCATTTTTCTCCCATATTTAAAACAGTTCCTTGTTTTATTTCTGATTTAATTTCCATATTCTCCTTTTTATGTGTTCTTTATAAAACAGTTAAATTTTGTTTACATTTTGAAGAACCAACTCATTATGATTAATTTATTTAAAATTTCATTCTCTATTTCTGCTCTAATCTTTATTTTTCTTCCTTTTCTGTATTGCATTTCTTTATACTAATGGGTCTGTGAAAGCTATTCACAAAATGTAACCTGCATTAAGTCTATCTGTGCCATCTCTGTTCTAGATAAAGTCGTGCATGGATGTGTTATAGACTTTCAGTTTTATGAAGGCAGAATCATGACCTTTCTGTTCATGGTTGTATCTCCACTGCTAGCAGAGTTTCGAGCATGTGGTAGGTTTGCTAAATAAAACTTTATTGTATTAATGAATGTCTAAATAAACATGCAGGGAATTGTGAACTTTTCAGGGAATTCTCTATATTATTAATTCTTCTTGTAACTTTTTCATTTGCCTAAAAATTTTATAGCATAAAAATAAGAAATAATCATTTAGTTGACTATAATATTAAAATAATTTCCATTAAATGGGCTATAGATTATACAGCATTTAAGAAAATACACAGAAAAGGAGCCATGCAAATTATGACTGGCTTATACATTCATACTAGGAGTCTGAACAATAGTCCTAGATGAACAATGCAGCCATCCTTTGTGCATGCCACTATGTAAATAGTGCACCGCACTTGGCCACAGACCCCTCTCTCCCATTAAAGTGTAACCAGCTTGGTGAGATCACATTTTTCTAGAAATATTGTAGGTGTACTGTACTCCACTTGACTTGGGCTGATACCACCACAAAAATCACTAAAACACAACAGAAGTGAATTTCTTTTTCCTTCCACTGAGAATATCCATACATTTTAATGAATACTAAGTGAAAAAACTATGTGGAAGACTTTACTTAAACCATTTGTGATGATTATGTTCTGTGTTATGGTTCTAGATGCTTGCTTAGTGCAGAGACTTTTCTCTCGTGATAGCTGAGTGTGACTCCTTTCACCACCATGGTAAACAATTATCTAATATTTCAGCCTATGCTCAACAGACATACAAATACTTGTAGTGCTACAGACTTAGTGAGTGAGCAACTTTCGTGAGGAAAAGCAACAAAGAGGTTGATAATAGGAAGAAAAGAGCCATTTTTTTCTCATGGCTGTAAATAGTCTGGAAAATGAGGAGAGAGTAGGGAAATGTGCTTTGGGTGGCAGCATTCTTGCAGGCCGTCAGATACTGAGAAATTATTTGTAAAACTGAGCTATATAAATAATTAGGAGAAAGAAAAACAAAGCCCATGTTTTTCTACAGAAACTGAATGAATTATCGAAATTTAAGAAGGTGTTAACAGTCCTGGAAATATGAATTCTTTGGGTTTTGCATTTCCACTGTGCATAAGTGGTATGGGATACTTCAGCCACTCTGTCAAATAATCTATGCATAAGTTGGAGAGGGTGAGCAGTTCTCCTGAAAGAGTTGCTTTATGCTGAAAAAATAGTATCCAGTTTAAAAATAAACTCACTTGCCTTTTACATATTTTTTCATATTTCTCCCATTTTAATTAGTTTCTTAACTTACTTCCCACCAAATACAGTTAAAGCACACATCTTATTCAAATGCGTTTAGGACAATGTGATCCAACTGATCTTTGTATCTGCATACAAAACAAGCCATTTAAGTCTGTGAATCTTATAACCACCACAGCCCTCCCCTTTCCCTGGTTTTGTGACACCCACAGTGGAGAACATTTTTGAAAAATAAAACTTCAGCAAAAATCTTTTACAAACAATATAAGCACATTTTAAATTTTGAATTGAAAATTTAGACACAGTTCCCTCTCTTTTCAGTTTTCTTTGCTTGAAGAATTTAAGTGATACAAACTCCAAAGACAATCTTCAAAGGTGACAATCTTTAAAAGAACTCAGAGAAAAGCTACCCTAAATAGAAATCATACGGAGCATTGGGCATGAAGTGAGTTCATGGGTTATGTAATACCAAGAGTATTGGGAAAATCCATTGTAAGGCCAGAAAGCATTTTTCTCCCATATTTTAAAAACATGATCCATATAGTTGTTTTTTAATCTTGCTTACTAAAAACTGTTAACGTATTGTAATTTATCTATTTTTCTCTTATCTTGATGCTATTCAAATATAATTCAAACCAGTTTAATTGAAAATTTTAAGAAAAAATTCTACTGTAAACATGTAGTAGATTTCTGGAGTCTTATCTTTTTTTAAAGATTTATTTATTTATTTATTTATTTATTTATTTATTTATTATATGGTGTTCTGCCTTCATGCACACCTGCACTTCAGAAGAGGGCATCAGATTTCATTACAGATGGTTGGGAGCCACCATGTGGTTTCTGGAATTGAACTCAGGACCTCTGGAAGAGCAGACAGTGTTCCCAAGCTCTGAGCCATCTCATCTCTCTAGCCCTGGAATTTAATTCTTTAAAAATACAATTTTTTTTGGGCTGGCTTGATTGGTGTGTAAAGGCACTTGGCATGTACGCTTGGTAACCTGAACTCAGTCTTCAGAAAGCGTACAAAGGTGAAGAGAACCAACTCCAAAAAGTTGCCCTCTGACCTCCATATGCCTGCTGTTGCACACAGTCACACATGTATCACACACAATAGAGTAACAAAAAATTTAAAAATTAACAAAAACCTGTATATGTTTACTACAGACCAAAAAATATTTTTTAAAAAGTTTTTTTTTTCCTATATAGGGAGGTCTTACCATGGAACTTGTATTAGCTCACTTTCAATGCTATGATGCTTTTTATATATATACATATATGCATAAATATATATGCTTTATATATATATCCTATATATATTCCCTATATACATATCCTATATACATATCCTATATCTATATCCTATATATCTATATCTATATAGATATAGATAGATATAGGAGGGAAGGCAAGTAAAAACAAAGTTTAAGTATTATTTATCAATCTTTTACCTGAAATTTTATTTTTTTAAGTTAGCTTTCAAAAGTTACATTCAGTATTTAAAAGTGTTAGTGTAATTAAGCCTATAGTTATTTACATATTTTGTGTAATGCATGTGCCCTTGTATGTGGGTGCACGCAGAGGCCAGAGGCCACCTTGGGTGTTCTTCAGAGGGCATCTACTTTTTGAAAATTTGACTCAGAGTTTAAGTGTTACAGCTCAGATGGAGAGGTATCCTGGCAGTAAGTCTCATGGCACAACAAACCTCATACAAGAGAGTTATTGGGAGAAAAGAATTCTGAACGGTGGCTGCCTCTGCTCAGGTGAGAAGCAGCAGAGAACTGAACTATGACAGGATTCTTGGAGCGGGGGGAAGGGTACAGATAGACAGAAAGATGGGCTTTCTATGGTGATTTGCAGGTAGGGATTGGTGGGATTTCAAGCCTGGAGCTTGGGTTTTTTACTATAAAGGGCCAGGGCTGGGTCCAACCATTAGGACAATTAAGACTGTTCTGTGGCGGAACCTTGTGGTTGGAGGTCCTCAGGGTTGTCTGGCCATTTGCATGCCTCAAGGGGCTTTCACAGAGTTTCTCACTGTCCTGGAATTCATCAAGTAAGCTAGGCTGGCTGGCTGGGATCTACTTGTTTCTGCCTCCCCAGTGCTGGATTATAACTGCACACCATCACACCTGGATCCCTCCAAGCCCTCTCATATACTCCTTGCTCTTTTTCAAAATATCACCTGGAAGGTGCCTGATCTCACCTGGCATTTTTAAAAACATGGGTTCTGTAGACCCAACTCATGCTTGTAAGGCAGCACTTTACTGTCTAAACTATCTCACCAGCCTGCATTTATTGTGCTTATTTAAATCTTATTAATATGTTGATTTACATTTTTATTTACACAATCTACCAGCAAAGTTGGGCAGTATGTTCTTATACAGATATTCTAATATTTTTTCACTCATTTATTTACTACAATTTATTCACTTTGTATCACAGTTGTAGCCCCTTCGGTTATCCCCCCCCCCAATCCTGCCCTCCGTCCCTCTTCTCCTACCATGCCCTTTCCCCAGTCCACTGATAGGGTAGACACTCCTCTCCTTCCATCTGACCCTAGTCTATCAGGCCTCATCAGGACTATCTGCATTGTCTTCCTCTGTGGCCTGGTAAGGCTGCCCCCACCCCCACCCCCTCAGGGGTTGGTGATTAAAGAGCCAGCCACTGAGTTCATGTCAGAGACAGCCCCTGTTCCTCTTAATAGGAGACTATTTGAAAACTGAGCTGCCATGGACTATTCTAATATTTTATTCTGATCATTCTCATTGGGTAATTATTTGTGATGTTGAGCTTATTATAAATGTATACCATTTACACATTTTTATTTTCTTGTTGTCAATAAAAATCTTACATTAAATAAAAGTATGCCAGAAGGAATGCTTTGAAAATAACCACACAGCCTTCAACATCATGCAAATTTTGACAGGTAAACAATAAAACACAGTCTTATTCAAAGATCTAGAAGAGGTGTGACTACACAAGGCCACTGCTTTGCATATAGTCCTTCCCATGTCTCCTCTGTTGCGGCTTCTTTCATTGTTCTAGTACTTTGTCACTCTTTTGTTTATTTGGTATTTGGGCTGAGTAGAAAATCTGTACACCTGAAACTTTTTCTTCTTTCTTGCTAAATTTAAACAATTAAAAAATTTGCATTTTACACTTAGCTTTACAATGTTAGGTCTAGTACTGTTTATTAAATATCCCTTTCATGTCTTACCAACATTGCCCTCACCATTTTTCACCTACACTTTCATCTGAATCCTTACAGTCCCACTGTTAATGTCTTAGGGAAATCCTAGTCAGTAACTTGGCAAAGAACTGCTCCACATTTTAGCATATGGAGTTTTCTTCTATGATAGGTCCCTCTTTACTGGAAATTTTCAAGTTTTATTATTACCTTATAAATATCTTCCATATATTTTAGACTATTAAGGTTTAGAAGTTAGTGTATTAGGAAGTGTAAAAAGCCTATTTAAATTATATTATCAAATTTGTTTTGCTGAGTAAGAATATCGTTGGCTTGTGCTCCCCAATAACCCTCTCATTCTAAAAGTTTGTCTACGTTTTCTTTAACAATGGCTTTTCTGATTTGTTTCTGGTATCATATAACTTACATTCAACATTGGTTTATTAGAACGATTAGTTCAACGTTGACTAGAAGTAACAATAGACATCACACTCTGGTTTCAAATGAACACCACCTAACATTCCACCATTAGTTAGAACAGGAGTTTACTTATAACACATTCTGCTAATATTGAATTAAATCATAAAACATTTTTCTGCCCATTGAGATGCTCTCATAATTCTACTTTATTCTATTAATGTGGTAAATTGAATTGCTAAATTTTCCTATTTTAAAATGTACTCAATTCTTGAGAGAAGTTCTATTTGATTATCCATGCATTAATATTACTATCCAGAGTAAAAATCAGTTGACTAATATTTTACTTGGAATATTTGCATAGAATGATGACATTGACTTCTAATTCCATTTGACACTGGACCTTTATGAGACTTTGCTGCCAAGGTTCAGCCAATACAAAATGTTGAAGAATGCTGCATATCTTGCCTGTGTGTCCACCTGGAAGTTATCTAATTTTCTTTCAAAATATATATAACATATAATGTTATATGTATATAATTGTCAGGTCCCATGGATCTAGAGTTACAGGTCAGTTGTGAGCCACTATGTGGTTGCTAGGAACTGAATCCAGATCCTCTGCAAGAGCAACAAGTGTTCTTAAGTTGTTAAGCCATCTCTCCAGCTCCCATGTTATCTTTTAGAGTTTTTTACCTACTGACTGAAATATTTTTGTGCATATGTATTATGTGTAGGCCATATGTTGATGATAGTCCTTTTCCTCTCCCATTCTTCCTCTCAGTTTTTGAGATAGGGTCTCTCTCTGAACCTGAGGAACAGTATTTTTCAGCTAGATAGCCTGTTCACTGATATCTTATGGTCTGTTTTCATCCACAAAGAGCCACCATACAGAGCCACCATGTGTGCTAGGGTGCTAGGCTTAGGCTCTCATGCTTGCATAGCAAGCACCTTACCAACTGAGTCATGCAGCTAGTCCCTCAATTCTTTTATTGCTATTGACTTAGGATTTATTTCTCTTTTTGACATGCCTTTTAAGGGTATAGACATTCAACAAACTGGCATAAAATTATTTCTGTTATTCACCCTTATATTTAGTGTCTTTGAATATTCTTTGGTGTTTATCCTATTTTTCACTTCTAACATGTCTTTTTTCTTAATACATCCCATCAGTAGTTTGTCTATTTTGTTAATCTTTTAAAAGGATTAACTTTAGGCTTTGTTGATCATCACAGTTATTAAAAATTATTCTTTCACTAATTTTGTTATTTGTGCTTTGATTATATTTTCTTTGGGATTATTTTGTACACTTTAATAAGTTTCTTCTTTTTCAATGTAAGCATTCCTTTTCTAAAATTTACATACAAACTCTGATATGTAGTATTTCTATTTTTATTCATCCTTCATGGATGTTAAAACCAAAGGACTCATGGATGAGTATGAATGAGTTCATTTACTCATTTGATGTTCAATCAAACCCCATTTTGAGAGGCAATTTTTCTCCATACTTCTGAAAGTAGGAAAACTCCTTGATTCTTTTGGTCTGTAATAATAATAATAACAATAATAATAATAATAATAATACCCTTGTGGTCACTTCTAGCCACTAAGAAGAGACAAATGACCAAAAAGTTCAGTTTGGAACTTACTAAGCACAGGAAACAAAGACCTCAACATCCATTTGGCTTTACAGTCATGGCTTTTTGGAGTCCAGAGTTGCTGAAAGTTGTTCACAGTGAATGTGTGTGTTTAGGGTGGGGTGGGGAGGGGACTGCTTCTTTATATGACTTATGGCTTACCTTTGCTCCTATTTCCCAGGCTGCTTCTAACTTTGGCAGGATCAGTCTGGGAGATAAAGTGGTCTACATGAGGTCTTTCTTAGACATCCCTTCCTCTTGGATACTTTTCTGTATTCTTCAGATTCACTACTTTCTCCCCCAAAGCCAGTTGTTCTCACTGGGGTTGTCTTGAAGTCTCTTCTGACTTTTTCTTACCTATGACTCACATCTCTTTCAGAGGAAATGTGCATCTTGTCAAAATAAGCTCTGGGAGTAAGACTGCCTGTAATGCATGAATTTTTCTACTGAATTTCACAATAATACTGTTTCTTGTTTATGTTGTTTACTTATTTCTAAGGCTCTCTGTATTAAAGTTGATTTTATCAGGTCTACTATCATTATGAGGTACTCAGCTCTTCTTTCTTCACCTTGATTTTACTCTCAATATTCCTTTTATTTTTAATTTACATGTTTTGTGACATGCAGTTGGAATTTAGTTTGCATTGAGTCTTCTTCAGGCAAATTTAATCCAGAATGTCTGTTTTTTGAAACATGTGGGTTGAGTTGTACTATTTGGTGTTTTCCATTAATCATTATTTTATTTATCTGTTCCTGTTCCTGCTGTACTAGTCTGCTTCCTTATCACTGTGCCTGAATGCCTGATGGAACAATGTGAAGCAGGATTTGTTTCACTCCAAGTTGCAGTCAATAGTCAATGATTGTTTTCAGGGTCATGGTGAGGCTGAACATTACAGCAGTTAGAAGTCTTCTATCCTCTGTGTGATTTGTTTCCTTTTATGAAGGATGGAAGGAGAGTAAAGAAGGGACAGAAGACCAGATTTAACCTTCAAAGGCATGACCTCAGTTACCTAATTACTGTAACAAGGCTCTAGCCCCTAAATTTCCTGAACCTTTCAACCCAGGGCTGCCAGCTGTGAATCAAGAATTCAGTGGCTCAGACTTTAGGTAGAGTGCAGAGGGCCTTGTGGAACAGTGGGAGGAAGGAGAGGACCCAGAGGGAATAGCGGCTCCCCAAGAAGACCAACATAGCCAACTAACCTGGGCCCAAAGGGGCTTGCAGAGACTGAAGCATCAACTAAGGATCAGCATGGACTGAACCTAGGCCCCCTACATATGTACCTGATGGACAGCTTGGTCTTCCTAGTAAGGGGAGGAGGAGCTTTTCTGACAAGGGCTCTCTTAGTTGCTTTTTGATCATTTGCTCTGGCGGGAATGTGCTCAGTCCTGGTATGTCTTGATGTACTAGGATGGGTAAAGGAAGAACCCCTTTTCTGGGGGGGAGGGGAGAAGGGATATGGGAAGGACAGATGGGGCTATGATTGGGATGTAAAGTGAATGAATGAATGAATGAATGAATGAATCTTTCCTTGAATCTTAAGAGTAAAAAACAAAAAAAGACTCAGTGGCATGGCTCACTGTGGTGGGACGTTCACATTTACACTATAATGCCTGCCTTATATTGGGGTGACTGAGTTTTATCTTTTCCTATTGAGAACTTTTATAATCTTTTAATATTCTATTACATTAACTCTGACATTTAATATGCATACTTCATCAGAAGTCTACCAATCTGTTCTCTTTTCCAGTGATAACCTCTTTTAACACTTGAAATGCTTTTGCTGGCTGTACAGCTTTCTGTTACTATAAGCACCATCTGAGGTAACTTAAAAGGAAGAAATGTTTGGCTGAGTTTTGGAGGTTTCAGCTGATGAAACCTTGGCCCCATTGTTTCTGGGCCTGAAATGTCATGACAGTGGAGTATGTTACAACAAGCTCCTTACCTCATGGTATTCACAAAGCAAAGAGAGAAAGAAGAGACTGGGATCTCAGTATCTCCTCCTGGTGACCTGAATCCTCCCAGCAGGCTTTGCAGGTTTCCATCACCTCCCAATAGTGCCAGGATGGGCTTTCCTACATGAGACTTCGAAGGGTATGCAACACCCAAGCTGTAGTTATATTTTACATTATTGTTATATATTTTTATATGTTCAAATTGTTTCTATTACTGTGATGATTGCTTTATAAGGCCAGTGATTGTTTACAATTTTTAGGCTACTCATTCCTTCTTACAGTTTAATCCATTAAGTTCAAAATCCTTTAAAAGATTCTCTAGTGAAAGCCCATTGGTGTTGCCTGAAAATATTATTTGACTTAATTAAAATCTAGGTTGGCAGTTATCTTCTCTTGGCTCTTTGAGGTCGCTTTCCCACTACCTCCAGGCTTCAGTGTTATGGTGGAGATGTCTGCTCTTCTTGGCGTCATTCTATTGAGAGGTAATCAGACCTTTTTAAGGACTCTCAAGAGTCTCTGCTACTTTATTCTGTAATTTTACTTCTGTGTCTAGTGATATATTTTATTTATGTACACCATTCTTCATATTTCCTTCATCTAAAGATGTCAGAGACTATTTCCTTGAACATTGTCTCCTCCCAGGCTCTGTACTACAGAGGTCTTTACTCTGTAGGTCTTCAATTAGACTTTCACCTTTCATCTGAATTCTTTTCTGTTTTTTTTTAAGCTTCTTTATCTTCTGTGCTGTATTTGGAATCATTTCTTCAGAAATTTCAGTTCATATTTTCTGTTCAGATGTGTTTCATATGCTCTTGATCTCACCGAGTTTCAGATTTCAATGGCTAAAAATTTCATTTCTACAATCTCTTTAAAAATCTATCTGGTGCCAGGCATGGTGGTGCATGCCTGTAATCCCAGTGCTCAGGGAGGCAGAGGCAGGCAGATCTCTGTGAGTTTGAGCCCAGTCTGTTCTACAAAGTGAGTCCAGGACAGTGAAAGCTATACAGTGAAACCCCGTGTTAAAAAACAAAAACAAAAACACAAAAACTAACCAAACAAAAAATAACCAAACCAAACCGACAAAAAATACATTAAAAAAACAAAACAAAACAAAAAAAAAAACACAAAAAAACTATCTGCTACTTTTGAGACAAAGCCTTACTGTGTAGCTCCAGCTGGCCTGGAACATTCTGTATAGACCAGGCTGGCCTCAAACTCAAAGAGATCCATCTACCTTTGCCTACTGTGTGCAGATTAAAATTAGATGCCACCATGCCTGGTTATTTGGTACTTCTTCACAGTGCCTTTTATTTACTCTCATACTTTGTCTAGTATTTAAAAACATCAATAAATATCTTAGCTACAGTCAAAAATACCTATTATTCTAATAATGAAAATTACCAGGGTTCTATTTCTGTTGCACATTTTCTATACTGGATCTTGTTCATGATAGCTTACTTTTATATATTTATTTCAGTTTTGGAATTGTAAACTGGTTGGTAGGGCTTTATCTCTGAGGTCTGAGGAATCTTTAACACAGTTCTCCCTTGAAAGGAATTACTTACCATTTTTCCAGCTACTTGGATACAACTAACTTGGTAGTTGTTTTGGGATTTCCTAGATCATATAAATTGTACAAATGCAAATCCTAAATCTGTCTGTAGGGACAGGAAAGCATCATAGAAAATCAACAGCATGCTTAAAAAAGGATGCTCAAACAGGCACAACCTTATTTTAAATGGAGATTTTTACTCCCAAAGCCCTGTGTGGACGAAGGCTGTATTCTGTAGCCATGACTGTTAAAATTCATGATTATGTAACTGAGATGGTTATGCTTTCAGCATAACAGTAGGGTAAGTACTACCTCAATAAGCTAGCTTTCAGTTTCTTACTTAGATGTCCTGTGAGTATGTCCTGTGAGTATTTTTGAGAGGTAGTTGTACATCTTGAGTGCCTTTGCAAAAATATTTTATCCAATACTTACTGGTGATTCTGTGTGCATCTGTGTTCATATGTGTAGACATATGCATGCAACATGTGTGCATATGCCAACCTCTGGAGGACAGAGGTTGATAATACATGTCTTCCTGATCATTGCCTACCTTATCCTTTGAGTCTCTGAAACTGGAGCTCATTGAATGACTGGCTAGCAAAACCAGTGCTAGGGTTATAGGTGCACACCCATAACTAGGCTTTATATTTGGATACTGGCAATCTGAATTCAGGTCACTTTAATGACCAGGCCATCTTCCCAACACCAGTTCTTGTTTAGCTGAAGAATTTTCAGGCTTATTAAAGTCATGGGCAATAATCCAATCCTATTTTTATAGTCTAAATTGGCTTAATTTTTTGTTACCCATTGCCAGCGGTTTTGCATGCAATACAGTCAATCCAACACTTCTACTGACTTCAGAAATTCCTAAATTTCTCACAATTCCAGCCTGAAATAATTCGTTCTAGTGTTGGGAGGTTTACAACATCAGCATCTACACAAGAGGATGACAGGCAACTGGCAAACCCAAAAGCTACCCTAAGGGTAGGAAGGATGCTAGAGGTTGGTTAACTTCATGAGAATGTAGTTAAGACAGTTTGTTATGAGTGTTCCCACTTCATTATACAGGACAAACATGGCAATGCAGATACATAATAGACACTTATAGGTGAGGAGTCTTCTTGTTAGCTACAAGGGTATTCCTTCAACAAGATGATTTCTTTCATTTAAATCCAAACTCATTTTGGATTTATCAAATCTCTTGTAGTTACAGATCAGCTCTGTAAGGATATACATCTTAAATCAATAGACCTCTAGAAAAACAAGAGACTATACAACTAATGATATCAATGGGGGGAGGGGAGCCAAACTTCTCTTGTAGTATAAAAAATAAAATCAAGCTTGATTACATTTCCTATTTATCATTTTGATTTCAGAGAGAATGTGTAAACAGTTTAAAACAGGTACACTTTAACAATCCAAGGAATATTTTTAAGATGTGCAATATAAGGATGTATGTTAGAATTAATGGTTGTAATTAACAATTAGCTATGTTTTTAATGATTGTATCTGAAATGTTCTATAATACACGGTGTCTAAAGTTAGAATCCATTTAAAAAAAATCAGAACTAATACGGTACAATAAACTACCAGCCAAAATATTAACCTATGTAGTATGTAAATTTCAAGTGGGTGCATTTCATCTTCATAGCATTATTTTTATTGTGACCAGGTATGTTTTAAGAATTTTACTGCCAGACTGTTGTGGCCCATCCTTTTGATCCTAGCATTCAGAAGGCAGAGACAGGAAGAGCTCTGTGTGTTCAATGTCAGCCTGGTGTACAGAATGAGTTCCAGGACAGCCAGGACTACAGAGAAACGCGTCTCACCTTCCCCCCAACCCCCTTTTATTTAACTCTCTTATTTTGTGAAACTACTTCCCTTAATTCAGTTTGCTGTTATTAGCTTAATCTATATTCCTAACTGTTTCTCTTAAACACTCTCTTCTTCTGTTATGCAAACAAATGGCAGTCTTGATTTAGCACTCCTATGAAAATAATCTACTAATTTTTAGAATCTGCAAAGAATGGAGATCTTTTTGTTATTCGAATAGGCATAGTGTCTCCAAAAAAGGGTCCTACAGTAGGCAGGAACGAAGAAATCTGTGCCTCTAAATCCTGAAACCCATAATGTTACTTTACATGTCAAAGTGCATTTTCTGATGCAGTTAAAGAGTGCAGACCTGAAAATGAGTTTATTCTGGTGAGCTCTTAAAAACCACTGTGGAAGGCTCTGAAATGCACCATCCTTGACTTTGAAGAGGTCAAGTTAAAGCGCGGCGACATTTGAATTTTAGCTTTAAGAGAATTGTGGCCTACAAAACCACAAGATAGAGTAGTGCTGCCTCAACACATGAATAGCGTTGTAAACAAAGAAAAGAAGGTTTGTGGAAACTGGTTACAACAGCAATAGGCAATACGCTTACTCCGGTGAAATGAACTATGCTGCGCAGTACACGAACTCTGTTCCACGTGCAAGAACACATTTGGCTTTATCAACTTTCCTGGGAGATATCAGGCAAGCAGCATCCATTTAGCTGGTGCTCAGAACGCTGTGCTGGAGACGGTAGCAGGCTGCGTGTGGGCTCCTTCCTCAGGGTGGGGAGTACTCACGGCTCGTTTCTGAGGGTGATGAAGGAAACACTCCGAGGAGGGTTAACCGAACTCTACGTTGACCTTATCTGTGCAAGGGCTGCTGGTTGCTCTCCACGAGTTACGACAAACTAGGTAAACCCAAGAAAACGCCCTCTTGAAGCTGGCCTCCTGAAGTTCCTAGGCGACAAGGCCAGCAGTCTTCGCAGGGCTCACAGCGTCCTCTCCCATCCTAGAGAGATGTCACTCCTCTCAAGTCGTCAATTCCCTCACCAAAAAGCTTCGACGGTACTGAGCGATACCCAATTCTCGCGGTATTTGGAACGTCTGCTCCTGTCTGCCTAAAGGCTAACTCATCTTCTCGCGATGTCTGGAGGAAGCTGAGCGAGGGAGAGGGTCGCAGTGCCTGTTCTCGCGGGATTTATAGACCCCGGCGGCGGCCTGTCCGGCGCTGGCGTTTCCCCAGGGTGACGCCGCCCCTGCCCGGCCCCCGCGAGGCCCCACAAGGCGCCGGGCCTGTGGCTCGGCGCTCGCCACGCCGCCGATCGCTGGGCGCTGAGCGCAGCGGGGCTGCCGGGCGCCTCCTCCTGGCCTGATGGACGCCTCTGCCCCGCAGCCCCGCGGGGACTCCCGCAAAGGTATGAGCTCCGAGCTCGCGTCTCAGGCAAACGCACGCCCCAGGCCACTTCCGGAAGCGGCTTCCTCGTGGTTCCGAAAATGGCAGCGGAGGCTTTAGAGCCCTCTCACCGCGGGAAGTCGTTGTCTTTGGCATTTTTAGGAACTCAAACTTGAGGATTTAGTGCTGTGCCTCACAGTTACTTGCTGAGCAGTGGGAACAGATTCCCTATCTGTAAAGTGGGGATCTTTAAGTTTCGTGACTGTTAGATATAAGTGACTACATTTTGACCCATAGTGTTCGATAAATGTTAGGTATTTTTATTTTGTCTTTGTATATGCCAGTTATTAGACAGTAGTACGAATTTGTTAAGTAGATGAGAGAGACCTATTTGTGTAGATAAAAAAAATCAGATACTTAGACTAATTAACATACATATATTTCAACTATTGATGCGCAGTTTCTTCAGTACGTCAAACCATTGGACATGATGTTAGAAAACAGTAGAACTGAATACTCATGAATTGATGGTGTACGTGGGATGTGTACAAGAGAAAATAGAGAGAGAAAAAGGATACGGAATAGTACATTCTGTTCATAGATGTCTTAGGCATCCTTCATTTCTGTATTTATTCATTGACTGAAAATACCCCCTGGGGGGATAGTCTTGAAGAGGAAATTCTGTCCAGTGGAAAAAACAGACAAAAAACAAGTAAACATATTTAAACACAGTGCAAATGCTATTGTGGTCATAAAATACTGAAAGAATAATGGGATATCTACTAAATAAGCTAGACTAGAGCTAGAGTTTGGTTATGAGTAATTCAGAATAAAGTGATGGTGGCATGTATTAAGGGAAAAGTCATCAAACTACTTACTACACATAGGCAAAATCTAATCTGATGCTGCTTTTTTAAAATAAAATTTTATTAGAATACAGCCATGCTCATTCAGTTATTGTCTGCGGCTGCTTTTGCTGTAAAGAGTAAGAGAATGTATAGTCTTTAAATAATAGCAGATAGCTAGTAGGTGACTATAGAAAAAAACTTTTAGAATTCAGCTCTTGCTTTCTAGAGATGTTGGCATAGAGAAAAACGCTATTTTTTTCATTCATTTTGTTTTGTGTGTTGGTTTGTTTTTTTGAGACAGGGTTTCTCAGTGTAGCCTTGGCTGTTCTGGGACTAGACAAGACTAGCCCTTAACTCAGAGAACTCAGAGTTCCTCCTGCCTCTGTTTCCTGTGTGCTTGGATTAAAGATTTGTACCACCACACCCAGCTGTTTTTGAAGTAAAACCTGAAACCAGACTGTGGTGTATTGCATGTAGGAATAATATAAAAAGAGATATAGGGGCTAATGGTTTTTACCTTGAAAAGTTGTCTGTAAATGATCCCAGTTAATAAGACGCAGGGCAATTACTAACTACCATTGTGACGTTGTTCTTTATTTTATACCAGTTGTGTGGTACAGTGTATGATGAATAATTGATGGTTTTTTTTTGTAAGTCATAATTCATTTTTGGAAAGATAACTTGTTTTAAATTTTCCAAGTTTTGGGTTTTTTTTTTTAATAATTGATGTTTAAACATGTATGTTTAGTGTGAAATTGAGGACTTAGGACTTTGAAATGAGAGGATTATTTTGTAGGTAGGGAGATGCATCATTTAAAACATAAATAATAGGTTAAGAATTAATGTAGTGTATCATTAGCTTGGGCTCAGTTAGCACTGTCCCAGAAAGAAGGCACTCTGACCTGCATATTCTTTTACCTGTAGAGTAGGGTGTTAATTTCATAATAGTATAACAGTTCTCAGTTTGGATTTACAAGAATAGAGTGGGAGAACATGTTTTTCCATGCATACTTAGGATAAATATTGTAAAACCACCTTAGCAAAATTAGTGGGAATAATGCTTTTTGAGGAACAGTGGATAGACTGTCACAGTGAGCCATTCTTGCTCAAGGTGGCAAATACCTGTCATTATGGTTACATAAATGTTATGAAGCTCTAACTGGAGCTTCTCAGGAAGATCCCAGGAAATCATGAATGTTCTTGTATCATTGCTGAATGTGTAAGAGAAATAATTTCCAATATTCTTACAGATATAGCCATATATTTCTTGGATCCTTGCAATGAGGAATTCCATTTGAAGAACTTATTTTTACTTAGTGTCATCTACTTAGTACCCTTTAAAGTGCTTAACAGCATATTTACATATTTTACCCCCATTCATGGTGCTATATCGTCAGGATAGAAAATAAAACAGAAGGCTGAACAGTTAATACATAGTAAGTTCATGTGTAGAGAAGATCAATCTTTAGTAAATGAGAGGCTCTTAAAGGATCTTTGACTTCATCTCTCCCTTTTTTTAAAGACTTATTTCATTTTATGAGTGTGAGTGTTTTAGGTATGACATGTATGTTTGTGCCCCAGGAAATCAGAAGAGGGTGGTGGCTAGAACTTGAATATGGGTAGTTGTGAGTCACTGTGTGAATATTGGGAATTGAACCCCGGTCTTCTGCAAGAACTTCAAATATTCTTAACTTCAGAGTCATGTCTCTGGCTCCTAGAACTCAAAACCCAAAAGGAATAAGCCATGACAGTTGTGACATCATTGTATTTAAATAAAAGCTCCCTTTGGCTAGTTGTATACCTATGTCCAGAGAAGGAGGGAGTAATATAAAAAGCACATCCCACAAAGAGTTGCTGTCCTGAAGATTCTAGCTTACTCTTTATTTCTTTTACTGTATCATAAAAGGAGAATGTATAATGTTCATGACTCACCAAGAATATTTAAATCAGTGGATCTCAGCTATGGTTGTATGTCAGATCTAACAGCAGCCAGGCAAATAATGAAAACAAATGTTCATGGCTCATATCCATTAATTGAAGTCATCAAAGGTAATATCTTGGCAATATAGTCTTAAACCTGGCAATTATATTTTTAATGACATATAGCCAGGATAAGAGCTATAGAAAATAGATTATTCTAGTAATTATAGAAAAAAAAGATAATATATTTTAGAAAAAAAATCTATAAAAATAAATATAACTTATTTCAGTTATTTCAAAAATATGTTAAAATTGCTTTTCTCTGTAGGTAAATGAGGTGTGACTTCTTTTTGAAAGTTTAATTTTCTTCCTTATTGTAGACAGATGGTGTCCAGGAGAAAGATGTCTTGCTCCTTCTTTGGATAATAAAAAGCTTTGTGAAGCAAGTATAAAGTCTATCACTGTGGATGAAAATGGGAAACCATTTGCAGTTGTCCTGTATTCAGATTTTCAAGAAAAGAAAATACCTCTTCCAAGACTTCAAGAAGTAAAACCAACTAAAGATTGCTCCAGAAGTTTTATATTTGATGATGAAGATTTAGAAAAACCTTATTTCCCAGATCGAAAAATTCCATCCTTGACTAATGCTTTTGAATTATCTGACGATGGAGACTCCATTCCTTATACTATTAATAGGTACTTGCGAGACTACCAAAGAGAGGGAGCTCAGTTTCTCTACAGACACTACATCCAGGGAAGAGGGTGTATTCTTGGTGATGACATGGGACTTGGAAAAACAGTACAGGTATTTATGTTACTTACCTTATTGTAAAAATCAGTTCATGTGTATGAGTGAAGACACTATGCAGATCTCTATTTGTAATACTGCCTGTTACTATAGGTTTTTGTTTGTCTCCAGCTACATGATAAAGTTTTAGAATTGAGGAAAATGACTCAGTGTCTCATTATTTTATCCTCAGTACTTCATTAGTATTTGGAGAATAATATTTTTTAATTTTTATTCTTAGAGAAAATACTGTATATGATGTAAAAAGTTAATTAACTTCCAGAGCCCCAAGCCCTTTAAAACAGAAACAAAATAGCCTTTGCATTTTAAAGACAACTTGTGGTTTGGGTTTGGTGTGTAATTCATATTTTAGGACTAGAGTTTTGTAACAAGAAGTGAGCTAGATCTCCATTCAAACAGCACTTAATTTAAAATTTAAAAAATATATATATATTTTCATAATATTCTTTCCTCTCTGCCGACTCCTCTCAAATCTTCCCCCTTTTCCAATGTAATCTTCTTTTTCTTTCAAAAAAGAAAGAAAGAAAGAAGAAACCAAGGAACCAACCAACCAGCAATAATACACACACTCAAAAGAAAAACAGAAAACCCATGGAATCCATTTTGTGTTAGTCAACGACTCCTGCACATAATGCCTGCCCTGGAGTGTGGTTGGTATATCCATGTCACTCCGTTGAAGGAAATAGATTTTCCCTCTTTGACCAGCTATCAATTGTAAAGAGTTTCTTGTTTAGGTGTGGGACTTTGTGCCCACTTCCTAGTCTCCATTCTGGGATGTTGCCTGGTTTGAACTTGTGCAGGTTTCGTTCATGCTGGCACAGTTTCTGAGTTCATGTGTACATTAGCCCTGTTATATCTAGAAAACACTATTTCCTTGGAGTTGTCCATAACCTCTGACCCTTACAATCTTTCCATTTCCTCTTCTGCATCTATCTGTGAGCCTTGAGGGGTGGGGTGTGATGAAGACATCCCATTTGTTGCTGTGCTCTCAAGTCTGATTTTGTACTAGCACTTGTTTGAAGCAAGCAAAACAAACATCATTTAAAGTATGATTCTGAAGCACTCTGTTTCTTTTTATGTCCTGTGAGTAGAAAAAAAAGTTGTTTTTTTTTTTTTTTAAATGAGAAATACTTTTTGGGGGGTTAGGGGAGAGGCTAAGCCTTTGGGTGAATGTTTGATGTGCTGCTTCCCAGCCTCATGTTTATTCTTTATCAAGAGGTGATTGCATGTAAGGAAAGATGGCCTATAAAAATGTTTGCTTGTAGACTTTAGAAAGGAATGTCAGTGAAAACAAAGGTTTCCTAGACTGGTATTTTATTTTTGAAATGCTGGTTCTAGATGTGACAGACTTAAGTTTTTATTTTTACTTTTTTTCTATAAGCGCCTTTGTAAATATTTCACAGTAAAGCACATTCTCATTATTTGCATTGAAATTAGTTTCAAAAACCTTCTCTGTGTGTGTGTGTGTTTTCCACAGGGTTTCTCTGTGTAGCCCTGGCTGTCCTAGACTTGATTTGTAGATCTCAAACTCACAGAGATCTTCCTGCATCTGCCTCACAAGTGCTGGGATGAAAGGCCTGTGCTGACAAGCCCGGCTACAGTCTCATCTGTTAATCTTTTTTTTTTTTTTTTTTTTTTTTTTGTAGTTTTGAAGACAAGTTGTCAAAATTTAAAGGAAAACATGTAATGTACATATACACATGTTTACACATGTTAGTGTACATGAGTGTGGGGGTGGGCTTGTCTTTTGAAACAGTTTTATACACTAACATTTTCACACTTCTTAAGTATAGAGCTAAATAGGTTTTTACATGTGTATCTATCTGTATAACCAATATGCTAATTAAGGTAAAGAGTTCTTGTTTGTTTGTTTGTTTTTAAATGCTGTGGCTCTGTAGTGTTTTTAAAAATAATATATTTTTATTTTATGTGCCTTGATGTTTTGCCTAGAACTGGAGTTACAGATTGTGAACTGCCATATAGGTTCTGGGAATTGAACCTAGATCCTCTGGAAGAGCAGTCAGTGCTTTTAACCACTGAGCCATTTCTCTAGCCCCTAGAGTGTTGTTTTTCTTTCTTTTTTTTTTTTTTTTTTTTTTTTTGACCTGGGAAAGTTTCCTCATGTCTCTTTCCAAATAATACATTGTTGGTGTTAGTTTTTAAAAACTCTTTTATTTCCGTTTCTTATATCTTTTTCTCCCTACTCCACCCCAGTCCCTTCCAACACCCCAACACTAGGTAGGAGAGAGAAGGTTTAGTGGGAGAAGGGCTGCCGTTCTTTCTTAGCTGCTTCCTGCTGGTCAGGATCATCGGGTTCCTTGGAGCCAGTCCAATCCTTGTTTCAAGGATATCTCTATCTTCTTATTTCACAGCTGTATCAGGAGCAGCAAGGGGGAAGCAGGAGTAGTCTTGTTCTTTCTTTTCTCCACACTCTTTGGCCTCCAGCATTTATTCTCTCTCCAGAGTCCTCAGACTTAAACTGTCTGCAATTGGCAAAGAGCTCCTTTTAGAGCCTGCATGAAGCCAATAGTCTGCTGCTGTAGACCATCTGAATCAGTCCCACATCCCACACCTGGACCAAAACAAAAAGATACTTATATTCACAATAATATAGTTACTTGAACTTTTAATTATAAATTATCTATGATTCATATTATATTCTAAGAACTAGTCAGAAGTCAGTTATATTTAAACTTAGTTATATATTTTTTAATTGCAAACATAAATAACTTTAAGTCTAACTTACTTAAATACTTATAAATTGTGGGCATGCACTGAATACCTTTAGGTAAAATTAAAAAAAAATTAAGTTGCTCTAGGTTTGAGTTGTTTATATGCCTCCTTTGCTTCCACTAATCCCATTCATCTCTGGCTTTGTGTGTGTGTGTGTGTGTGTGTGTGTGTGTGCTGTTTCTGTGTACACATGTACAAGTCCACATGAAGGTTAGGCAACTTTCTGGAGCTCTTTTCCACCCTGTGGGCATCACATCTAACTTAGGAAGTCTGTCTTGGTGGCAAGCTTTTCACCTATTGAGTCATCTTGCTGGTCCAGTCTTTGCTTTTTATTTAGAGTATTTAGTCTCTTTTATCTACAGTGTGCTTTCTAAAGCTATTTGGCTATTATTTTACTATTTAATTTTTACTTATATGCCTTTTCCTTTTTTGTGCCATCTTTTGACCTTAGGAGCTGTAACTGCCCTAATCCTGACTTAGATAAAATATTTATAGCCTAAATTCTTGTCATTTGATGCTAACAAAAGCTGTCGTTTTTTTAAGATTTATTTATTTACTTATTATTTATACAGCATTCTGCCTGCATGTGTGTCTGTGTACCAGATCTCACTATAGATGGTTGTGAACCACCATGTGGTTGCTGGGAATTGAACTCAGGACCTTTGGAAGAACAGCTAGTTTTCTTAACCTGTGTGCTATCTCTCCAGCCCCATTTGTAGATTTTTTTTTAATAGTGTCAGTATACCTTTGTTTTGTCTGCCTGTTTGCCATGTGTCTTGCTCTTACTTTTTGCTTGTGCTACTACTCTTTTGCATAGAATCATTTACTTGTGCTTATGTTTTTTCACTTAAAATGTTTTTATATCATATTAATATTTTTATATTTTATGCATTAAAAGAGCATGGCTCTTTTGTGATGAATTGGCTGGCTGTAGTTGTCTAAAAATATCTTCACTTTACATTTTTTAATATTGTTCCTGAGTATAAACATCTAGATTATGTTGTTCTCCTTATTACTTTGAAAATATTCTATTGTATGTGTCTTTAGTGTTTTTAATTACTTTGTACTTAATCATTGCTGTTTTGTGGTAACCTGGTCTTGTTTTCTCTAGCCTCTTTTAAATAATTTTGTGTTTCAGTTTTATTCTATGAAGTACTTACTTGTGAGTTTTCATTAATTTTTAAAAATTTTTATGGTGGCAAATAACTGATATTCATAACTACTGAGTCTATGGTTTAAAGGTTTTTTTAATGATCAACTTTTTTTCAAATAAATCTGATTCTAATTCCTTTTCTATAATTTGGGATTTAAATCATAGCTATCTATGTAGTGAAAAATACTTTTCTCATAAGGTGTACACTGATAAGCAAATTATAGTCCCACCTGTAATTTTAGCACTTGGGAAATTTGAAGCAGGATTACTACAAGTTTGAGGCTACTTTGATTGAATTACCAAGTGAGTTTTCTGCTATACTGGGCTAGAATGAAACCTTTTGTCAGCCCTGTTCTTTGGCCCCAAATACATATCCTTTATTGTTTTTCTAATTCTCTTATAATTTTTCTTTAGATTTCAATATTTCTATTATAATTTATGTTTTAAAATAATGAGTTTTTTCACTTTCATACCAAATCTTTAAAATAATCCTGCTGATATTTTTGTTATTTTTACAGATAACTATTTAGGGAGTTTAATTACCTTGCTGAAGTTCACATAGTTGCTAGACAACCAGAGCTAACATTTGAATCAGCAAGTATTTAATTGATTAAATGTTCCTTGCTGTTGATTGTGTGATTTCTTATTTTTTTTATCCTTCTCATTTAAATTTTGGAGAATAGCTGCTATTTAAAATAGTATGTTTTAATGAGTTGTACTAGCTGATCTTAAATTAACATTCTGTCATCCATTAGATAAACAAAGGCACAAATTTGTGAAGCAAATACTTCTTCCTTGAAGGAATTTATTTTCTACCAGAAAAGAAAAATGTATAGTTTATTCTAGAGACTTAAAAGATAGTTTCCATGGATAGAAACAAATACTAAGGTAATATCTCAGATGATGGAATAAAGAAGGAATTCATCTTTATTGGGCAGAGTTGTTCTGAGATTAGATGGCACTGTAGAGTTTATGTGTTGCTTGTTAAAGAAAGTACCAATGTTTTTGTCTGTAGTGTGTTAGGTTGTCACATGTATAATAAAGTTATCCATAATGATCAAAAAAGTCTTTTTTTCTTCCAGGTTATTTCATTTCTGGCAGCAGTTTTGCATAAAAAGGGAACTCGTGAAGATATTGAAAATAATATGCCAGAGTTTTTACTAAAAAGTATGAAAAAGGAACTCTCTTCTACAGCCAAAAAGGTAAACTCTCTAGAAGTGTTCTGCTCATAAAGTTGAGATTGCAAATACAGAAGCATTTAAACACAAACCAGTGTATTTTACATTTTTGAAAGATTTATTTATTTATTGTATGTGTATTAACATATACTTTGTTTTCATGCACACCAGAAGAGGGAATCAGATTCCATTACAGATGGTTGTGAGCCACCATGTGGTTGTTGGGAATTGAACTCAGGACCTCTGGAACAGCACTTAGTGCTCTTACCGCTGAGCCATCTCTCCAGCCTGTGTATTTTACATTTTAATAAAAGATTTTAGACAGAAAAGTATTTCTTTTATAAGACTATTTTTGAAGGGTGCCAATTTCATGTCTAGTTCAAGTTATTTCTCAAGAAGGGTAAGATCAATTTCAGCTTATACTTGTTTGGGCATTTCAATCTATTACTTGACTGTATTTCCGTGATTTATTTCTTAAATTTGTATGGATATGTATGTAAAGTTAACATAGTTCTTTTTAATTTGTTTTTAATTTATGTAAAAACAAAAAGAGGCAATACAGATATGGGTAGCAAAGGTGTGCCATTTGTTAGTTATTATTTAAAGAAATATGAGGCTGGGGTCAACAGATCTTCTATGCCAGAGGTTTATTAAGTGGGTATGGAGGGAGTGGGGGAAACAGGACATGGTGGGGAGAGAGAAAGAAAGCGAATGGGGGGGCACCGAAAGAGAGAGAGAGAGAGAAAGCAAGAGGAGAGTAAGAGAGAGAGAGAGAGAGAGAGATTGGCTCTTTAAGGGGCAAGGTAACCACGCCTTCCAGGTGTGGCCACCTAGCAGGCAACACATGATGACATCATAAGTTGCTGGGTAACCCAGGAGCAGGTTGTGTTCCAAAATACTAACACCATTGATATTTAGGATGTTCATACAAGAAAGTTAAAAACACCAGGTTTGTACTTGTCTCTGCTTCTATGCTTATGACAATGAATGGTACTCATAAATGTTCTTATAAATAAATACAGTTTGTTTTTATGAAAACAGGAGACTTTTTCCATCTAAATGGAAAAAAATTGGGCCTGACTCTGCTGAGGTCAGACAAGTTTAGACATGTTCTAGGTGGACTGGTTGTAGATAAAATAAGAGATTTGTAAAAACCAATGAAGTCATTATAGGGTGTTAGGATTTTGTTCTTTTTATGTGTAAATGCTTGTATGTGTACATGTTTATGCAGAAGTACATGCACAAGTGTGTCTATGATAAGAAGGGTCAGATGTTGATGTCTGGTGTCTTCTCTCTTCACCATAGTTTTCGAGTCAGGGTCCCCAGCTGAAGCTGGAGCTTGCTGATCTAGCTGGACTGGCTGGCCAGCAAGCCCGAGGAATCCTCTTGTTTTTACCTGCTCAGTGCTGGCATTACAGGTTCTTTGCCACCCAGCTTTTTAAAAACATGGATGCAAGGATTGAACTCAGGCCCTTGAGCTTGCATAATAAGTACTTTACCAACTGTGTTCTTGCCCCAGTCTTCTCATGTGCTTTTATGTTGTCCTCAGGATCTTTGAAGTTGAATGGGAATAAATGGAGTGATTTGATGAAAATATTTATTATTTTATTAATGGGGTGAACTATATTCCTCAAGTTCTAAGATCGATTTTCTTTTATATAATTCACAGGATTGCTGAGAAGTACAAGTTTACTTCACTGGTCTCAGAAGGGTCATTTTTATGTAAAAATTTGAGAAGTACAGGTTTATGGTATTTTTGTTACTACTTTAAGTTATCTTACTATTTTAACAGCATTCATGCATAGTGAGTGTTAGAGTCAGTTGGATATTAGAATGGTAATCCTTAGTATATTTAAATATTGCAAAGATTTAAGTCTTACTTTTAGCTCTGGGTTCAGTTCTGTGGTGCTGAATGGCTCTACAGAATTTACATATCCCATTAAATGCCACTTACAACAGTTAGACTGGGAAGAGAAAAGGGGGAGAAAAGTAGTGTGTTTTAAAATGTAAATACAGTTAAACATTTTAAAAGTGTTTGAGTAAGAATAAGAATGGGAAGAAAGAAATGTATTCACTGTGGTATGATACAGTTGCTACCTCAGCTGACACTGGTGATTTCATTTATTCTTCCCTTCCTTTTTTAATGTGTATGTGTATATGTACTTAAATACTTTGCCATAGTATATATTACTTTTATTAGATCTTCTTTAGCTGAAATTCATTAATTTGTGTTGTCTTATATTCTGATTATTTTCATTAATGTGCAAATGTTCCTTTGAGTACTACTTTTAGTCTATTCCAGTTTTGATTAGTAGTACTTCCATTATTATTTTCTAAATTGTCTTCAGCTCCAATTTTGTTCTTTTTACTAAACTAAATACTATTTAAAGAGAAATCTTTAAATTTCCAGATGAATATAAGTACTTGGTACAGAGTGACAGAAGGATTCAGCTTTGTGTGTGTTCTTATAGGGTATTATAACTGTAATGTTTTCTATGTAAAGTACCATTAATGTAGTCTCCAAACAGGAGACTACACAAGTTTGTTTGCTTGTTTCTTGTAGTCTCTGTTACTGTGGCCACATATGTCTGTATTTTCTGTTTAACTAAGCTTGATGGCCTTATTAAAAGTCTTAATCCTATAGTCAAGGCAAGTTAGAAAGGGATCCTCTTGCCTGCTGAGTGTAAGGAAGTCCAGCACAATTAGCAGATTTACTGAGAGGATTGCCTGTATATAAATGATAGAGACGTTTCAAATAAGAATACTGAGGTAATAAACTTTGCATAAGTCCTAAAGACATATGACCTTTGAGTTTTGGCCTTACTCTTTCCATAGCTGTAAACCTGTGGTTTTTTGAGATGCTCACTAAACTATATAAACTTTGTTTACAGGAAGAACCTATGTATTCACTACCTTGTGGCCCAATATAATAAGGATTCTCTCAACATTTATCACCTGTAAACCTGTCTAGTGTATCTCAGGAAATACCCTATTATCTCATTCACTGAAAATCGGTATTGGGAGGAGGGTGTTAGAAATTATTTAACAGAGAAACTTCATGTCCACCAAAGTTATTTGTATGGCTAATGCTAAACTTAAACTCAGCTGTCTTGAGCAGCTCATGTCCATATGTGAAATGAACTGTCCTTTTCCTAAGTTTTTTTTTCTCTATGTTAAATCCATGCTTGAATCTAAGCTAAAATCTTAATAAGCTCCAACTCTGCTTCAAACTTTCTCATCCTGAAACTTTTTTTCAGTATAGTCAAGAATCCTGACTTCTCTTGAGTGACAATCTCTAAAAAGAACTCAGGCTGGACAGGTGGCAGCTATGTCTCTTGCTTCTGATAGGATTTTCTTGTTTATTTGAGCAATTGAGTTTAGAGAAATCTGTATTAACTTTTCTGTTATGACCAAGTTTGTTCATTTATATTGTATTTGTTTTCATAAATTTTGTTTGTATATTGTTTGTTTGTTTTCTGAGACAGGGTTTCCTGGAACTTGCTCTGTAGACCAGGCTGGCCTTGAACTCACAGAGATCTGCCTGCCTCAGCCTCCCAAGTGCTAGGATTAAAGGGGTGTACCACCATTGCCTAGAATTTTTTTTTTTTACTGAGTTGACAGATTACTTACTGATTTCTTAGTTCAAAATTTTTATCTTATAACTTGACCCAAATATTTTAATATCTTCTGTTATTGCATGTTTTAGATGATAGTTCAAGCTGAACTGATTTTTTTTCCCAGTGAAGGGAAATTTCTTTTTGTTGAAGTACCTAAGATTCCACCTGTGAACCTTCCCTTACCCCCAAAGACCTAATACTTACTGTAGAATTCTTCCAGATAAGTTCACTTTTGAAAAGTGTGCGCAGGGGCTAGAGAGATGGCTCAGCAGTTAGGAGCATTTACTGCTCTTGCAGAGGACCAGGGTTGGATTCATATCATCTACAGCTCACAACCATTTTTACAACAGCCCTAGGGGATCTGATGCCTTTGGTCTCCACAGGCTCCTGCATGCATGTGGTGCACATACATACACAAACATAAAATTAGTAAATAAATAAATTTAAAAATATACACAGTACTTTTTTTTTTTAATGGGGGAAGCTAAGTACTGATACCAGAGTAATTTTTATCTTCTTTGACCGAAGACTGGCACCACTGATTTTTCTTAAAATACCTGGGCATTGGTTTTACTGACCTGATCCTTCCAACTGCTTCAGTGATTCTGTTGGGTTCTGTTATTGTTGTTATGGCTGTTTCTTTGATGGTTTCTTCTTCATAGGGGCAGGATGGCCTTCTCAGCTCTGTAGGGGAGGAGGGTGTTGTACTCATTGCCTCCTTGCTGAACTGTTCTACTCTGCTGGGAGTTCCTTTCCAGGCATCACAGGACTGCTAAAGATTGTTTTTCATGTTTGTTCTTTGTTTTGTTGGGGTCAGTACACATATGTTTGCGAAGAGTCCATTTGAAATAGCTTACATTTCTAAAAGATGTTTTGTGAAAAAGAGAATAAGTAAAATAAAAATAAAACTAATGCCAGAATTAAAATAGAACCCCGAAAGACTGATTTTAATCTCTTTGAAAAGGAAACATTCAATGAATTAAGTGTTACAAATTAAGGAGTAGTGGTTTGAACTAGAGATGTACGTATGTGTGGGAGAGATATCATTTTATATACAATCTAAAACTTTACATGTATGAATAAGTCTTTGAGGAATGTATGAAAAATAAGTGCCAATGAATTCCCAAAGGAAAAGAAACAAACCATGCATTTCAAGTGCTGATTCTTGGAATGATTCAGTAGATTTAGGCTAAGTTTATCCTGTACTTTGCGCTTTATGAAATAATTCATAGTACATTAATTAAAGTATCTTGTAAGATCAGACGTTGGAGAGTCTGAGAAAAATTTATAATAAAAAGAAGGGGGTAGGGAGATAGTTCAGTGGGTAAAGTCTTGCTGTGGTGGTAACCTGAGATCGTATCTCAAGAACCCATGTAAAAAAACAGTTCACATCTGTAATGCCAGTGCTTGGAACAAGACAGGCAGATCCCAGCTTGCCAGCCAGCCTAGCCAAAACAGCAAGCTCTGGGTTCAGTGAGAGAGGTGGGGAGAGAGAACGACATTCGAAGTCAGCTCCTGTCCTACACACATGTACCACACACAGGAAATTAACATTGAAAAACGAAAGGAAAAATTCCCTAGCAGCTACAATACCAGTGTAAGAAAGACTTCAGTGGTATTGAACAAAAGTACTTTTCAGTTATTCTACTTACCATTTACCACCTTCAGCTCTCATGTAGCTGAAACAGTTGGAAAGTTTCTGTTTCCTTTCTATTGTTGTAATAAAACACTATGGCCAGATGCAACTTGGGAAGCAAAGGGCTTGTTTGCCTTACACTTCCAGATCATAGTCTGTTAAGGCCAGGAACTCACAGTGGGAACCTGGAGGCAGGAACTGTGGAGGAACACTGCTTGCTGCCTCATTCTCTCATGCACTTTCAGGTTCATGCTTAGCCGGCTTGCTTATACAACCCAGGATAGCTTGCATAATGATGGCTCAGCCCATAGTAGGCTAGGACCTTCCACATCAATTAATATAAAGACAGCTCTCCTCAGACATTCCCATAGACCAATTCAGTCTAGACGATTTCTCAGTTGAAGCTTCTCAGATGACTCTACACTGTGTCAATTGACAATTAAGGCTAAACAAAATATAAACACTAGGACGGAAAACAAGGAGGCCAGCAGGCTAAAGAGGGTCACTCACAGTAATCTGCATCATAGTGAAAATCTTTATGTATACATTTCATCAACTTTTGTAGTTCCAAGTGTAGGTTAAATTCTTAGCACTGCAGTTTTAACAGTAGAACTGCTGGAATTGTAGAAAACTACTGAGTACCCAGATGGAATTTGTACCCAAGATTTTCATCTTGTAATATGCAAAATTGACAGAGAGACAACATGATTGGACATAGTATTTTGAGCCTTGACTTTGTACTTGAAAGTAAGAGAAAAATTAAATGAAGGTGGCTACAATAACAAAGGGTATTTGAAGTGAAGCAAGAATGAGAAGGTGCTCCTGTGCTTGGCGAGTGAGGTAAGGAGTTAGCTCCAGCTGAATTTTGTTTTCTCCTTCCTCTTTACAGCCACGCTCACATATTTTGTTTCTTACAGGTCATTACACAGTATAATAACCTTATATTTTATAGTATGTTTTTTTGGTTCATCTCTTGGGTGTGGGACAAATATAAACATTTAGAAAAGTTTACCAATAACCCTCTTAACATGTAGAAACCTAGGAGTGTTGTCATAGGGAAAAATAAAAACATAAAAATTTTAAAGTAGTTGATGAGAGTGATAGGGTTAAAAAAGAAAAGTGAAACCTCAAAGCACCACTGTGAAAAGTACATACGTTAGTAATCTTAACAGGACACATTAGTTGAAAGCTGAATTAATCAGCTTTCTGTCACTGTGACAAATTACCTGACATAAGTAATTCAAAAGAAGAAGTTTATTTTGGCTCTTAGCTTTAGAGGTTTGGGGTCCTGGTCAGTTGTCTTCTTGCCTATGGCAAGGCAGTAAATCATGATAGGGATACATGGCAAGGGAATATGCTCACCTCATGGAAGGCAGAGTGAGAAAGATAGAAGAGATGCTCTCCAAGGTCATGTCCAATAGTTCCATTTCCTTCCACAAGGTTCTGTTTCTTTAAGTCCCACCATCTCCCTGGGAACCAAGCTTTTGCCACACATGCCTTTGGGGAGCATTTCATATCCAGACTGTAGCTTATTTCCAAACAGAGAACTATAAATTCAGTAGAGAGCAGGAAATAGAGGTAATAAGTACTGATAAGTCTTGAGAATGTTGCTGTAAAGTAAGAGACTAGATGGAGCTCAGTGGTTAAGAGCACTGGCTGCTTTTCCAAGAACCCGGGTTCAATCCCCAGTACCCACATGGCAGCTTGCAACTGTCTATAGCTTCAGTTCCAGGGAATCTGATGCCCTCATACCAATGCATGTGAAGTAAAATTAAATTATTTTTTAAAAGTCTTAAAAGAAAAATAAGAGACCATAGATGTGCAGTGGAAAAAAATGTGTTCTGGGTTTGTTGTTGTTTGTTTGATTTTTATTTTGTTTTGATTTTTTTAAACCCTGGGAAATACGCTTGTGGATAAAAGTGGTCCATTATAAAAATAAAACTGGCATGTGGGGAAGACTGAGACCAGTTTACCATGTTGATTTTTAGCTTGGCAAGAGAGATGAGAGCCAGCGAATATCAGCAAACGTTGTTGTCTTTGGAGCACATAAACAGTTAATCTGTAGTCACAGATGGGAAGGTGGGTATATGGAGCTAAATACAGGCAAAGTTACTGATGGTAACCTACGTAGAGGATTTGCTTGCTTCAGTCTTTCAGTGAGTTTTTCATGCCTTCAACTTAGAGAATATGAGAGAAATAGTAGCAAAGAGAGAAGAACATTGTGTTCGGAGAAAGATGCTGCCCACTTGCTTTGCATATTAGCTCTTTAATTTATTATTGTGATCCTAATTTTACTGTTCTCTCTCTTTTAGGAATAGAAATGAAATCCCTTTCAGTGGCTTATCTTTTTGTTCTAACAACAAGCTAATTATGCAAAAAATACTCTTAAGAATCTTTTTTGTCCACATTTAGCAAACCAGTTAGTTGTGCTAATTACTTCTTTAGAGCATCAAAATCAAAGAGTGGAACTAGTGATACTGTTCATTTCATGTTAGAGTTCTTATTAAAAACATAGATACTTTTCTTCCTGTTTTTTAGATGTTCTTAATAGTTGCTCCTCTCTCTGTCCTCTACAACTGGAAGGATGAATTGGATACCTGGGGATATTTCAGAGTCGTTGTTTTACATGGTAGCAAAAAAGACAATGAACTGATTCGTTTAAAGCAGAGGAAATGTGAAATTGCTCTGACAACCTATGAAACACTGCGCCTGTGTCTGGAGGAGCTTAACAGGTAAAATCATGAGAGTGATGCTGTCATGATATGTCATGATAGCATGCTGCTGTTATCAGTCATATGCATCCTTTATATCTTGATTCAAAACTCAAGCTCTTTTGGCATAGCTTGTAATTTCTGACTCTTATCTGGAAAGGTTTCCTACTACTTTATAGTCCATTTCTTAAACTCAAAGTAGGACTCCTCTTTCAACAGTACATTTTAAAGAATGGTAAGATTTGTTCCAGGTCCCATGTGAAGCGCTTTGTGTAGCTGATGCCTCCAACAGTGTTGAAAGCCACTTAGAACAGTTTGATCTGCACCTTAGATCGGTAGCATACCCCTGACAGATTTCCAGCAAGCTATAGAGAAAAACCATCGTTGGTATGTTGACCCACGTTGGTGGAGAAAAATCAATTAAGTTTGTTCTGACCTAGTTTGTGCCCAAATTCCCAGTTCATGTGTATAGGTCCCAGCCTTAAAATGTTATCATGGTTAAAGATTTTCATAGTAGCATTTACATTGTGGAGGGCATTACACATTACCGAGAGATTATTTGAAGAACATGGGAAGATATGTGTAGGGTATATACATATACTGTGTCATTTTATGTAAGAAACTTGAACTTGTTTATATGTTGGTCCTTGAACCAATCCCCAGATACTCAGGGGCACCTTATATAGTTCAGTGCATATTGACCTGGCAGTGTTAGATTTTTTTTTTCCTATAAAGATCCAGTTAGTAAATATTTTGAGGCCATATGTAGTTTCGGCGGAATATTCTTTTTTATTTTTCAACTCATTAAAAATATGAAACTAATAGCCAGGTGTGGTGGTACATGCCTTTAATCCCAGCACTTGGGAGGCAGAGGCAGGTGGGTCTCCGAGTTTGAAGCTAGCTTGTCTACAAAGTAAGTTCCAGGACAGCCAGGGTTATATAGAAAACAAAACAAAGCAAAGGAACCCCCTTACCAAATATCTATCTGTCTATCTATCTATCTATCTATCTATCTATCTATCTATCTATCTATCTATCTATTTACTTATTTAAAACTATTCTTAATTTGTTGACCATGGAAAATTATCTGCAATCTGGGTTTTGCCCAATAGCCACAGTTTGCTGATAACTGTTTGAAAAGTGAATGCTTAAGCTCAACCCCCATCCAACTAAGGGAGGAAAGCATTTGTGCTATCCCAAACTGTCCTCTTCTTTACAGTCCCTCTTTCTTCAGTTCTCACCATGAACACTCATCTTGATGTCTCTCTCACAACAGACTGTTTCAAGCTGTTCCAAAGAATTCTATTAATGCAATTAGGCTGAAAGGTTCCTCATCTTTGCTCAACATGTTTTTGAGTTTCATCTGAATTATTTAGTACATCGGTAATTATTTTTAAAATGTTGAATTGTAGTCCATCTTATAAGTACATTCCTCTTTTTGTTAAATTCATTTAAAGAAGTTACTTGATTTTGTTTCCTAGTTTGATATTATTACAAGTAAAATTTTAAGAAATATATTTATGAAAGCTCTTTTGACATATTTTTGAGTATATAAATGAGCATTGAATTTGTGGGTTTTGAGTAAGTGCAGGTGTAATGGAAGAAATTGCAAACCTGTTTTGCATAGTGATGATGTCATTTTACTTTAGCTGGATTGTGTAAGGGTTCAGTAGCATCATAATCTCACCAATATTAGCATTGTCAGTATTTTTGTTTTTACTCATTTTAGTGAGCATATCGTGCATGATATTGTGATAGGAATTTTATTTTTCTAATGCATGATTTTATGGTTGCTAGATATAGTGTTCTATAAATGTCAAGAAGACCAAGTTGATTTGAGTAGTTTTTTTTTTTAATGATTTTTATGTGTGTTTGTGTGTGCACTGATTTGTGTTTTGCCTGCATGTATGTCTGTGTGAGGGTCGGATTCCCTGGAACTGGAGTTACAGACAGTTGTGTGATGTAGACATTACTAATATCCAGGATTAATTCATATTATTGTGGCGGTTATTATTTAACGAGCTATTAGAGAAATAAAAGATACACAGACACCTGTTAGATATTTAATATACCTATACATTGGAACTGGGCATAAACTAACCCCCTAAACTATATTGGTATCTCCTAGCCCCACATCCCATGCCATTTGCTCTAATCATTACTATCTGGGCTACTTCCATCCAAAATCCTATAAATACTTGCATATGTTTTTCATCTGAGCTGCTTTTCTCCATTTGGCAGTCCTCAGAGCAAGCTCCTCCCAGCCACATGCTTCTAGTTCCTGCTTAACCCATGGTTACTCTCTTTTTTCTCTTCCTCCTGTCCTCCGTCTGCGCTCTCCTCTTCTTCTCCTGCTCTCCTAAGCCCTCTAACCTTAGCTCTGCCTACCTCTCTTCTGTCCTTCTCAGATATAGGCATTTATTGGCCAATCATGGATAATTTGGAGACAAGGTTACATAGCATCACTTGGTATATGTGAGGGTTTGCTTGTAGAACAGTAAAGGTCTGGGGCGGGGGTGGGGAGGGTGTCAAGAAGTTAATTAAATACAAAGCACCAGACAATGCTGCAACAGTCGTGGGCTGCCATGTGGGTGCTGTGAATTGAACCCAGGTCCTCTGAATTCAATTGAAAAGCAACCAGTACTTTTAACCGCTGAACCATCTCTCATGCCCCAGATGTGTGTAGTTTTAAGTGTTCCCTGTCTTTGCTGATTTTCTTTGGGGTTGGTTTATAATTTGAGATGATATTTGAAATCATAGATTGATTTATATCACCTTAGTTCTGTATCTTTAAGTTATACATTTTTCAGTTCTGTTTTAGGTTCACATGCATTTTCAAATTTTAATTTTTTTTTCTGAAGGATTAATTTTTTAAAGTGCTTCTTATTTTATTTCTTGTCATGTTTTATCTAATACAAATGTAACTGCCAACAATATTCTTATGCCTACTGTATATTGTAGTTTTTCATCCTTTTGTTGCAACATTTTCTTTATATTTTCAGTGACTTTACAAGTAGAACATAGTTGAACTTTGATTTTTTTTTAATGTTCATTCTGACAATCTCTGCCTTTGTGAATGAGGTATTTAGACACTTTGTATTTAATACAGTGTTGGTAAAGTTGGATTTTACTAGGCTTTGTGTGTGATTTTTATCCCATGCTAAGTTTGTATTTTCCTATTTTATGGACTCTGGCAGAAGACAATCATCTTGGTTACGGAGAGGTTATTAAGTAATTTGTTCAGGCTTACATAGTTATGTCAGTACTGGGCATGAGGTTTTAGTATTGATCACCATTTTAACTATAGATCTCAGGCGCTAAACCAGCATGTTACCTCCACAGATGTTATACATGTAATGAATTCACTTACCATAACAAGCCACATTTTAATTAATGTTTGCCTATCTGTTTAGAGTGTGTTTCTTGAGAAAGATTTTATATTTGACTTCTATACTTCAGTGCTTATTGCATTTTAATATATATTTGCTAAAGAAACATTTTCTGTGATGTAAGTATTAAGAGTTCCAAGAATTGTGTAATTGTAAACAATATATTTATAAATAAAGTAGAGAAATGAGGACCTTCCCTTTTTTTGCTGTTACATATATCAGTTCAATGTCTTCATTTTTATATATTTTAAATGTTTTGTGTTTAATCTGAGTGAGTACTATTTTGTGAGTGTGGTGCTATACGTTTATAATAAGCAATCTTCAGAGTAGATATATGCATGGTATACTATGGTTGAACAATATTTAATTACTGTTACGATTTTATTTTATGAAATCCTGATAAATTTATGTGTCTAAAAGCCAGATAAGGCTTGTAGGGAAAACTGCATCTCTTTATGAACTCTCTCCTAACCTATACCTTCAGCTTTACCGACCCAGTCAGTCAGTCTGTCTCTCTGCCTCTCCTTCACCCTTCCTTCCTCTCCTCATCCTCACTGCTCTCCTCCTTGGTTCATTTTGGTTTGGTTTTGAGATAATTTCATCTAACCCAGGCTAGCCAGACTTTTCTGGGTATCTCAGGCCAGCCTTGAATTCTTGATTCTCCTGCCTTCACTTTCTGAATGCTGGGATTACAAGTATCACCATACCTGACTTTTATATCCACATCTCGAACAACATATTTATGCTATAATTTTTAATGAATTTTCTGTATCTTGTCAATTTCTTAGGAGAAATTAAGATTTTGCCATACTTTGCCTTTTATTTCCTTGCATGAGAATAACTTTCATGTCTATATGTTAGAGTGGATGTTATTTATGAGATCCAACCACTTCTTGAGCAAACTGTTACGTGTTTGTGGGACTCCAGTTTCCTGAGTCATCCAGTATCTCGAGCTTCTAGTTCTTCTAAAAGCTACACATAATGCATTACAGTGCTCCTTGGCTTGCTCTGCTGCTGACCTACAGATTGTTTTTCTCTGCTTTTCTGAGTCATCTTGTCCATCTTTCCATTTCTTATATTCTTGAGTGTTCTCTCTTTTTGTGCCTTTAAATAAGAAATCTGTAAAAAAAAAAAAAAAAAAGGAAAAAGTTGGACAAATGTGTATGAGTATCTATCTACTAATAGTTAGAGCCAACAGATCTTTTTGTGTATATCTATGTATGCTTGTTTGTGTGTGTTCATATACACATGTATACATACTTGTCTAAGTACACTAGTGAATCACTTCAGTAAGTTTCACATAGAATGACAGCGTGAGCTGTAAATATTTTAATATTGTTCTAAGTTACTGTTTGTTCTTTATACGTCATTATCCTGTAATATGGGTAGGTGACTTGGTAAAGTGCTTGCTATGAAACATGAGAACTTGCATTTGATTTCCTACTGAGCATGGTGGCACACACTTGCAGGTGTGGAGACAGGTGGATCCCTGCAACTCCCAGGAGAAAGCCTGTCTCTAAAAACAAGGTAGACAGCATCTAAGGAATGATATCTGAAGTTTACATGAGTGTGCATGCATGTGTACCCATGCAGGTACATACATACATATATTCACAAAGGAAAGTAATAAAAAGATTAAAAGACGAGGTGAAAACAAAAAGGCAATTAAACTTTTAAAAATTATCCATAGCTGATATCTATACAGCAGGATTCAGTAAAGGTTTGGGTGGTGACTTTGGTTATTAAGTCTTTTCTACAATGATCCCCATTATTATTTGTATTTCAGTTAACTGAGCCTAGCGTAAAAGCTTTGTTAGATTCAGGTAACATTGTTGACAAGGATGCTTTATGAATATTGCTGTGAACTTCATAGTTGTTACTTTGGGGTATGCCATGTTGTTCATTGTTAATGACACTAAATTTACCTGCAGGATAAGTAGGGAAGCATCTGTACAATAATACTTTCAAAATAGGGTTTTCCATTTATGATAAATCTATACAGTGACATTTGACTACTGTATTTTGATTCTTATTTCTATTTATATAGATGAGTTGGCATATTAAAACTATCCTTACTTGAATCACTTATGTTATTGAGTCTTACAGCATAATTTTTTTATCTTATTAGTGGTATTCTATAAAGAAGAGTCTCATTGATTAGTAATTAGATACAGTTTTAACTTAAAGCAAAGTAAATGAATGCCTGATTGTATTGAACTAATGAGTAAGTCTAAAATGGTAGCAGTTTTGTTTTGAGTTATATTATTATATGTAATATATTTGATTTGAAATTAGTGTGTTTTCAGATAGTTCAAGTTATTTGCCCATCTTTTGACTAGGCTATTGAGTTGTGGTGTATAGTCCATATACAGGTGTTTTATCTGATTATAATTTGCAGATGTTTTCTCTCAGTCTGCCTTTCATTTTCTTAATGAAAATGGGTTTGGGGGTTGGTCTGATATTTGTATTTTGATGCTAATTACTGGCCCTCAAGGTTGTTCCATCCTAAACCTCCAAGCCTTCACATTTTCCTAACATTTAGATGTCCCACATTATACTTGCTTTTAATGATATATTAGGTCCAGTCCATCTTTCCATGTCATTCCAAGATCTCTCTCCTGCCTCTGTTCTCCCAGCTCTCCTCTTCCCTTCTCTCCCCCTCCTCTGCCTCCCACCTTCCTGTCCTCTGGCTCCTCCCTCTCTTCCTACTTCCTTTCTGTTGCTCAACATTGTGGCTAGTTGCTTTATTTTGTCATGTTTACACAAAGTTGAGACAGGTGATGCTTAGAATAAGTATCACAATACAAAGTCCGATTGAAACCAGAGAGTGGGGGAGAGAAATCAGCATTTGAATGAACAAGGGTAAGGTGTATACATTTCAAAAGAACATTATACCAACACATGCCTAAGACATTTCTGATTAGTTTCAAAAAAGGCCTGTACCTGGGCAGGGTGGAAGGAGGTAGGGTGGCATAGGTTCCAGGGCTTTGGGGAGAGGAGAATCACAGGAAGGAGACAGACAGAGGGAAGAGAGTAAAGAGGAGGAAGCCATGATGGGCTATTGAAAGAAAAAGGAACCACCTGGGCTGGGAGGAAGGAGTCTGAAAGTGGTATAGATGAAGGGAGTGATCCAGATGAAGGATAAGCAAGTGTTTATAAGACTATAGATGGAAGATAGCCCAGTTAAGGATTGTTAAGGCAGATGGCATTGGATGAGGGCTGGGAGGTGGATGGGTTATTGAGATAGCATAGGTGGAATTTGTGTTAATAAGGCAATGATAGACTCTAACAGGTGTTTGTGTCTTACTGATAATAATAGCAGGTTAGATAATACTGCCATAATAATAATAGAGCTAATAATAAATGATATTTAGCCTGCTACCATTTATTTCCAACAACATGGTGTCTTCAGAAGGGCAAAAGGTTGTAACTTTGACAATATCCAATTTATCACAAAAACTTTTGAGAAATTTGTGTCTGATCTAGAATCAGGAAGATTAGTCTGTTTTATAAACTTTATAGTTTTTTTCATATTTAGATTTATAATATATCTTAAGTTCATTTTTACATATGGTATCTGATTTTTTCCCTTTAAGTCCTAGGTTTTTATTTATTCAATATTTTATACCCAATTGTAATTATTATTCTTGATGCTCCAATATTCTAATTAGACTGGCTCCTGTTCTTTTGGACATTTATCCTGGCTTTGGCTCCTAAGCATTTCTGCCATGTTCCTGAAAGCAGCCATCTTCCATTGATGCATAGCACCTGTTCTTTTTAGTAGCATGACCATCACAGATGCTCATCGCTACTGGGGTCACAGCACTCACCTTCTTAGTAAACTGTTCTTTACAACTTTCACAAAATACTGTTGCTTATATCGATGCTTTTCATTCAGATTTAACACAAAGTTTGTTTCTTTTATGTGTCTTTCTGGTTTGTTATTTAAAGGAGGAATTGTCATTTAATAATGTTTAAATAGTTTTATTCCAGCATTATCAAACATGACCTCTAAAGCTTTTTATATTATCATATACATTATATTGGGGCTTACAACATCACATATTTTTTTTCATTTTCCACTTTTTCTTTATGTATCTGACCTGGAGTCACTTAGCCAGATGAGAACTCAGTAGAATCACTAAAGAATGAAGGTGTTAGGGGGGGAAAAATGATGTTTAAATGTTTTAAACTAAAGTAAGGAAAATTTCTGCCTTTTTTTCCCACTCACCCATTCCCTTTTTTCCCCATAGTTTGGAATGGTCAGCTATTATTGTAGATGAAGCTCATAGGATCAAGAATCCAAAAGCACGAGTTACGGAAGTCATGAAGGCTGTAAAGTGTAAGGTCCGCATTGGCCTCACTGGTACCATCCTTCAGAACAACATGAAGGAGCTGTGGTGTGTTATGGACTGGTGAGTGAAATGGTACATGTTTTCTGGATAGGTGAATGCTGCCTTGTTTTCTGATTGCTAGTTCTTTAAATCTCGGCCCTTTCCCCAGAAAACTTGTTACTTAAGTATTTACAGAAATGTCCATTTCCAAGCATGTTTCAGTGTCAGAAGTCCTGTTAAAAGTCTTAGCATGTTCCTATCAATCCCCAGAGTAAATAAATGCTGAACTACCAGTTCATCTTCTTCAGTTATAAACAGTCATAAAGGAATGCTGTTTTCCTGGGTCTTGATTTTGTTGTCATTAATAAGTAAGCCCTTACAAGCAAAAGAATTGAATGCATTTCTTTTTAGATAATTTTTTTCTCTTCTCGTCTCATCTCTTCTCTTTTCTTTTTTTCTTCTTTTTTCTTTTTTTCTCCCCTCCCCTTCCCTCCCCTCCCCTCTCAAACTTTTCTTTTCTTTTTTTTTTCTTTTCTTCCTTTCTGAAGGGCTGTGCCAGGACTTTTAGGTAGCAGGATCCAGTTCAAGAAGCAATTTTCTGACCCAGTGGAACATGGCCAGAGACACACAGCAACTAAGAGAGAACTTGCTACTGGCCGAAAAGCTATGCACAGGCTTGCAAAAAAGATGTCTGGCTGTTTTCTCAGGCGCACCAAGACTCTTATCAAGGACCAGCTGCCTAAAAAAGAAGACAGGGTGAGAACTGCATGTTTGTGTATTATTAATTCCTCATCACATTTTTTTTTCCTAGAAGCATTTCTTTTTAGGATTCCTTTTGTGGAATTAATTTGTTCCATGTGGGATTTCAGAAAACATGAATTGAGCTCAGTTTTATTTCTTTCCTAATTTTACTGACCTTCGAGCTAATGAGCCTATAATTAGTACATGTGTTAGTTAGCTTTCTATTTCCATGGCATAGTCTGGAGATAAATCACTGAACAAAAAGGAAAGGTTTACTTTGGTTTTACAAGTTTTAGTCTGTGGTCCTTTGTGCCTATGGCCTGAGAAAGAACATGGTGGAGCAAGCTCTTACCTCACAGTGTTAGGAAGTAAAAAGACACAAGAAAGGGCCAAGAATCCAATGTCCCCTTCAGGGACACAGCCCCAGTGACCCAAATTCCTTGTTAAAAAGGCTCCACCACTTCCCAGGGGTACCAAAGGCCAGTGAGCTTGGTTTTGGCTATGCGCCTATGTCGGCCTTTTGAGATCCAAGACATGGCACCATGTGTTCAATGCATGTCTTAAGCCAGGTGTAGTTGCTTACAGTTGGATCTCGATTTCAGGCCAGCCTGGTCTGCATAGTGAGTTTCAGGTCAGTGAGGTCTATACAGTGAAATCCTTACTCAACAAACAAACAAAATAGATCAAATACTCATGTCTTATAAAAGGTTTGATTAGTTTCTTTCTTAAGGAACTAGGGAGAGCTTCCCTTTGTAATGACTTTTGCAAGTGCACACATATACACACACACACACACACACACACTACTGCTCCGTGTGCTTGGGCATCTTCATTCTTACAGGACTGGAGTAACTGGAAGCTCTTTCTTTTAGGCTTTCTGTAGATATTGCTTGTAGTAAGGAAGTAACATTGTTTTAAGAAAATTGGAGTTGTCTAAGATTTTTTTTAACATCTCACTGATTGTTTAACTTTGTAATTCTTAGTTTTAGCAGTATAATAAAGATTCTGTAAATTATTATGAGCTCAATCTAATTCATGCGGTCTTATCTAGAGGTGATGATATCAAATGCACTCTTAGGATACCTTGTAAAGATAAATTTGAAAATAAAGGCGTGGAAGTTGAGAAAATTGATATTATGGGACTTTTGATATTTATCTAAAGCAAATACCATTATTTTGGAGTACTTTGTAAACCTCTGCTTTTTAAAATATTGCATGCAGGGTTATGTGCATGTGTGCACATAGTCTGTCTAGTAGGAATAATACAAACAAAATGCATCAGGAGAGAACAGTGCCTAAAGATTTAGAACATGGTCTCCAGCTCTCCCAGTTAAAGGATTTTCTCAGTTGAGCAGCTTACAGAGACCACTGCTGTTTGTTAAATGAAACTAATGGTAGTGGGTGGGCTTCACGTGGTTGCTCTGAAATGCCTGACATGTGAGAAACACTTAGTTAACTGTTAGTGTTGAATACTAATATAACTATCCTCTACCTTGTAGTTACTGACTGCCATCTTCTGTGTTCTTCTCTTACATCCTTTTATATTCAAGACTGAGCATCAAGGAGTAGTTGTATTCTGTAGGCATAGTTTTTAAATTCTAGTGTTAAGACATTCCAGTATTCATTGAATGCATTTATTTTTTGTAATACTGTCCCACTGTAGTTTTATAGACATTTAAAAATTGATGACTGTTTTTTATTGTTCACATTCTTTGTGGCCTGTTATGGGTACATACATATAGGAAAATGTTATTAATTTCTAGTGCTGCCAGAAGTAGGAAGGAAATTGTGTTCCTTATATAACTTGATGGCACTGTTTTGTTGTAATATTTTGTTTTGTCCTTGAAATTGAACGTACAATAGCAAATTATATTTGCTTTTGCCTATATTTATTTAATTCTTGTCTTTATTAATTTTAGGAATTTTAGATACTCAAAACAAACAACCAAAGTAACATGAAGCTTTTAGGGTTTTGTTTTGTCAGTTTTTTAGTATTTCAGTAGTATTTGTTATTTATACCAATGTTCTAAAATCTTTTGTTTTATCTTATTGTGATTTGTTTGCATGATGGACTGATACAGACTTTAAAGAGACCCTATACTGAGAATGTTTAAGGAAGTCACATTATTTGTTTTCATGTTATTTTTTTCTTTTAAGTGGAAACAAGAACAAATTATTAGGTTTATTTAAAAGTGAGATGATGGTCTGTTATACTTTACAATATAAAATGAGGCAAGGAGTGAGAATGAAAGAGAATGGGGAGTAATTGTCATAACGATACAAGTAGAGGTGGGTAGTATAGGTGATTGCGCTGTTACCCTCATCTAATCTAGTGGACATTGTGGTGATTGATCTCACCGCTATAGAAATCCTAACAATTGTCCTCTCCTTTGTCTACAGATGGTATATTGCTCTTTGACAGACTTCCAGAAAGCTGTTTATCAAACAGTGTTAGAAGCAGAAGATGTAGCTTTGATCCTTACATCCTCTCAGCCTTGTACCTGTGGCAGTGGCCGGAAAAGGAGAAGCTGCTGTTACAAGGCAAGCAGTTCTATTTCTCTTACTGTTTTGCTCTTGTCAGTGAAACTACAAGCAGTGATTCTTTGTTTCTTTAACTGTAGAAGTCATATTTTTAAGAAGTTATCAAGGAACTGGGGAGATGGCTCCTCGTGATACAAGCCTGACAGCTGGGTTCTGGTCCCCAGAACCCACACTGGCCGTGTGCAGTAACAGGGTCTAGGAGCTTGTGAGTCAAGAAGAGAACCGGCTTCAGAACAGGGTGGATGGCAGGAACTGATCTTAGTCATCCTCCGCCATCTACATGCATGCCATGGTGCACACATGCCTGTACACACACACACACACACACACACACACACACGTAAACACAAGTTACCAGAAATGCTTTAGGATATTAAATAACTGCATGTAAAATGCAATTTGTAGTTTAGAAACTAAGCTTCAGTTTGGCATCTTCTCACTTCTTATTGGAAGTAGCCTATTTTTACCTTAAAATTCCATTTTTTCTGTTTTAAATTTCTCATCCTCTCATCATAAGAATGAATCACTGCTTGCTGGTAAGACATGACTCCTAGGCACAGTGTCAGTGTAATACAGACTTGGCTTATTAGAACAAAAATCTTTTATAGAGACAAAAAGTCACTTATTTTTCTATATTGCTTGCTCTTTTTTTTTCGGTCATTTCCAATTTTTTATTTTATTTTATTTTTTACTTTTCTAGTTTTTTAGAAAACTTTGTAGCTTTGCTATCAGATATGTGGGCCACAAGCTGTTCCCCAAGTCAGATTTGGCCACTAGTCAGTAATCCAGTTAAAAGAACAAAATTAGAAGTGGAAAACAAGAAAAAAGAGATATATTCTGCACAGCTACATTGGGAAGAGGGACAAAAATCCAGCAAATTCCTCAAGTTCATTTTTAGGGTCCAGAGGTGAGATAAACGGTTAATAGAGGGCCAGGAGGTGCCCATCTGAATGGACATGGTCAAGGTGCGTCACTCACCAGGGTCTGGCCTTCAGTCTTTGTGGCGATTTGACATGTTGTTAGAGCTGTGTGAAATATCTTTCTAGGCGTCAGATTCCCTCTCTGACTGGTGCTGTTTCCTCCTCAGCATGATATTCCTGAGGAAATTCCCATTTTCTTGTGCTCCATTGTTTCAATAGTCTGGTAGTCAGATTGAGAGACAAGTGTTTCTTCACAGTATCTTCATTTCTGCCAGGCTAGTATTAGCATAAGTAGAGAAAAAGGTGTTCTTTCTGTGACCATATCATAATGTTGCTACCAGTACCCTCTCAATGGTCGACTTTCTGTCATTGTTCCAGAATAGAGACTCCCCTATTATTAAATAAACGTCACTACATCACCAAGAGTGATTCAAGGTCAGTGATTCATGAGTATTCTTCTGGGTACCTGGCCTTTACTGTTTTAGATAGTTAGACAGTAAGTACTAAGTGATGCATTTTATAATTAGCTATATAGCCATGTTATTAATGCTTCTCCTATCTGTGTTTTCTCTTCTTGCTGTTACAGACCAATTCACAGGGTGACACAGTGCGAAGCTTGTGTCTTAGTTACTTGACTGTGCTTCAGAAAGCAGCTAACCATGCTGCACTGCTGCAGACGGCCAGCACTTCCAAACAGCAGGTCGGCCATGACTTTGCATTTCTCGCTGATAGTGTTGATATATAATTGTACAGTGTTCTTGACCCAAAAATCATAGCTTTTACCTTAAAGAGAGTAAGAGAACCCCAAAGTCCACATTTTAACATGGAAGTAGTTTTATATATTTTATAGTTTACTGAAGAAAGTCAGAAACCAAGGCAGGTTTTAAAATATTGGTGGATACATCAGATAGATGGATATAAGAGGGGAAGCTTTTCTGTAGGTCCAGGATGCTATCTGGTGACATTCTTAGCTTTTGGGTTGGTAGAAACTAGTGTTCTGTAGTCACAGGATGTTAATTCTGACACAGAGGTGGGCATGGAATGGCTGTTGGGGCTGTGGGACTGAAATTCCACCCAAGATAAGATAATTAAGTTCTGAACCTGTAACGTTCCAGTCTCATAGTATTTCAGCTCTGATCAGTCAGTCTCAGCAGACAGAGTTTCTTACCAGGAAGTCTCTTTTATCTTAGCTAACTACTCTTTAGTGTGTTTTAGGTGACATTGAAGAGGAATCTCATTGGCTTATTTTAAAATTTAGTAGTTGTAAAGATGCAAGGTACTAAGTACAAATTTCAGCATCAATGCTGATACATTTTTAAGTAAAACTTATGTATTAAGAAACGTGCACTTAAAATTTTAATCAAGCTGAAAAAGCTTGAGCTTAAAGCAATAGTAGTTTTATGTATCTAATAGTGTATGTATTGTTTTTATATATTTTTTGGTATAATTACTTAGATAGCTGATAGATCAGTTCCATTCTGCTATATTTAACTAATCTGTTTCCCAAACTGTCAAAAATTCACTCCTCTCCAAGTTGAGTCTTAAATAGAAGCATTTGCTGGTAACTGCAGTTGTATGTTGCTCTAGAGCACATCAGTAAGAAGGTTGTGCTTTCATTTAGGAATGTTTTATTGTGCTTTAGGTGGTAAATTTAAACTGACTTTGAAGTCTATTCAGAATTTGGGTACCGTAGTCTTTGGTAGTATTATTTATTCTTTGGGAAATGTTTGTTTCCTTGCTTTGGAAATCTTGAAAAAGTAGTGATTTAGTCACATATCCATACTGTCAGGAATTGATCAAAACCAATCATGTTTAACATATAGGTTTAGGATTTTCTGAATTGTTAATCTCACTTAGAGAAGGCATATTATATTTCTGTTCCTCATAAATATAATTTTTACTGTATTTTATAAAATTTTATTTTTTGCAGGTTTAAATATGTATTGAAATTTTTTCTTCCTTCTCTCAAGGAAACACTTATCAAGAGGATATGTGATCAGGTGTTTTCCAGATTCCCAGATTTTGTGCAGAAAAGCAAAGATGCAGCCTTTGAAACACTTTCTGACCCTAAATATAGTGGGAAAATGAAGGTATGTGCTCTTCGTTTAGTTTGCATATGGACAGAAATGCCTTACAGAAGATTTGATTCATGCAGTGGTACTGCAAGCACACCAGCTAATCAAGACAGGCACCCAAACACTGAGAAAAGATGGAGACTATGCCCTCTGCATACAGATGAGTGCATACCATGGATCGGATGGCACTTGCATCAAATATACTTCAGATTTTTCCTTACTACTCTGTTGGCCTTGAGAACACTTAAAATGTATGCTCTTATCACATATATACAGACTGAATCTTCTGCCTCCAATCTTTGTTTGCTGACTTAAATAGGAAAATTGTAAGGGGACACTTCTATACAGGGAAAGTGACCTGTGGCCATGTTATTCATGGTACTGCATTACTAAAGGAGGGGTCTGGACAGCCCAAGTTCTGTAGCCCTGACCTAGGTCTCTGGACATTACCTGTCATAGTAGAGTTAGTTGCTGACAGCCTCTGGCCTTGTGCAAGAAGACAAGTTTGTTTAACCTTCCATAACTATCAAGAGCCCTCATTTATGGGTTCACAGATGTGTATAGGACAATTCCTAGCCTTATACAATAATTAAGAAAAAAGTAAGATGTTTATTTCTTTTGGCAAAGGGAATAAAAAGGAAGTAATTCAAAGTAGTCAGTTAGTGTTTAACCTAGAAATGCTTTTAACAGTTAATAATAGATAAGTTTAATGTTGTTCAGTTGCTTGAAACCTAGAAATTCAGTGAAACAAAATAGGTGGAAGAAGTAAAGAAGATTGTATTAAAAATTATTTGTAATGGATTGGAGAGATGGCTCAGTGGATAAGAACACTTGCCTGCTCTTCCAGAGGTCCTGAGTTCACTTCCCAGAAACTACATGGTGGCTTATAACCATCTGTAATGGGATCTGCTTTCTTCTTCTGGTGTGCATGAAGACAGAGCACTCATGTACATAAACTACATGAATAAATAAATCTTAAAAAATATTTGTAAAAGTAAATTAGTTTGTATTCATGAGACTATTATGATTTATTCCAAGTAATTAAAATATAATAATCTGTTTATCTATTTCATTTATTTTAAAAATTTTAAGATATAAAATCCAGATTCATTTAGTTTTATTTTTAAAGATTATGATGTATTGTTAAGATAATGATTATATTTCATTTTGATTTTAATTTTGGTTGTTGGAAGCAGGGAAGGCGTCTTGGTTTGTATGGAGAGCAGTTGTTTTCCAACTTCTGACTGATTGCCAAACAGATCTTGACAGTAATAGCTGGAGATTTGTACTGAAGGACTATTTGTTTTTCACATCATTTAATTAGTGTCATTACCTGTAGTATGTACTGGTTTAATGATGTTCAGCCGATAGGCTTATCATAGAAGTATTGCCTATGGGGTTAAGATCTTCAGGTCATTGAGGTGTGTATCCTTTGTGAATTCAGACATGTAAAGAGTTTTTTTCTCTAATGAACACCTGCAGTGAGAGAAAAAAAATATTTTATTTCTATTTTTGCTTTCACTTTTAAATACCCCATATTAGAACAGGTCTGAAGCCATGACCAATGATATGAGTAGATTTCTGTTGAGCAAATTCTTGCCATCTTCCAAGGGTGAAATGAATGAAAAGACAATCCTCAGACCAGAATATTTTTGCAAAACAATGAAGGATTGGTATCCAAAATATACAGAGAACTCTTAAAACTTGGAAGTAAAAAATGGATAATTTAGCTTAAAAAGGGCAAAAGATCTGAACAGATAACTTACTACAGAAAGAAATGCAGATGGCAAATAGTGCAAGGGAAGATGCTGTCCACTGTTACTAACTGCAAAATCAAGTGAGGGCGCCACTGTATGCCTCTTAAGGTAGCACAGTCCTGGCCGCTGGCAGCACATGACTGAGCCTCTTTCATCCAGGTGATACTGCAGTGAGTGGTCACTCTGAAGAAAAGTTTGGTGGCTTGTGGCAAAGCTTTCACTTCATAATGTCAAATCCGTATCATTTAAAATGTGTTTGATATTTAAAATAGGAAAATGAAACATTCTTACCGTTTATTCACTAGTCACATTCTTTGTTATTTATCTAAGAGATAAACTTAGTGAATTTTACTAAGTGTAAACTTATGCCCACAAAGGAGCCCCACATAAATTTATTCATAATTTTCAAAGCTTGGAAGCTGTCAAGACGTCCTTGAAAAGGTGAATGGATAAACTGTGGTATGGTCATAAAATGGAATAGTTTTTTAACAATAAAAATTCGGTGAGACATAGTAGTGCATGCTTTTAATCCCTTCACTCTGGAGGCAGAGGCAGAGGCAAAGGCAGAGGTAGATGGATCTTGTTAAGTTCAAAGACAGCATGGTCTACATAGCAAGTTCTAGGCCAGCCAGAGCTACACAGTGAGACCTCCTCTCAAAAAGTAAAAATAAAAAAGAATTGAGCTCTTGGAGGACTCTCAAATGTACATTGCTAAATTTAAAAAGGCGGGCTGGGAAAGACTATATATTTGTGTAACTCCATCTGTGTGAGCCTCTAGAAGAGGAAAAACTACAGAGATAGCAAAAATACAGGGCTTCTGGGGAAGACAGGTATGTAGGTGAAGCACTAGGGACTTTTAAACAGTAACACTATCTTATATGATGTTGTAATGTGAAAACATGTCATGATACATTCATCAGGATTCAGAACTGTAAGTGAAAGAACTCTAATGCAAGAGGGACTTCTCTTAATAATGGGTTAGTATACTTGATCAGTTGCACAGATACCTCATGATTAATAATGATAATCATATTTTAATATCATTAGCTTTATGTAGACATTAATAGGAGGTAATACGGGGATATATATCTCAGAGGTAGTGTTGGCCTGACATGCACAAGGCTATGGATTAATTCCCAGTATTGCAAAAAGAGAGATGAGGGGCAGTATGTGAGAGCTTTTTACACTTATATTCATTTCCAAAAACCTAAAAAAGTGACTATCTTTTAATTAAAAGTATTAGTGTATATAAAATTAAAATGCATGTACTCCATAAAACTAGTTATTTCATTTAAAAATAAACTAAATGCAAATAAAAGTTTATATGTTGTCCATATATTAACCTATTTTCCAGCCAGGTACAGTGGCGCACACCTGTAATCCCAGCACTCAGGGAGGCAGAGGCAGGCAGCTCTCTGTGAGTTTGATCCAGCCTGGTCTACAGAGTGAATCCAGGATAGCCAAGGCTACACAGAGAAATCCTGTCTCGAAGAAACAAAAACAACAACAAAAACTTTCTCAGGCTGTAATGTTTCTACTCACTGAGTAGACTTAGAAACGTAGCCTCTGTAGCATGCTTGTTCAAGGATTGAGGATAAGGCTCACATTTCAAAAGTCCTTACTAGATCAACTCTTAAGAGATTGTTAGACTCAGTATACTTTTTTGTTTGATGTCTATCAAATAAATAACATCGTTTCTTTCATAGTTCAGTAAAACTTAGTACAGAAAATTCCTCTTTCGTTCTGTGGATTTTGTTCTGAATACCTTTTCATGGTGTTCTCCCTTCCCAGGTATGGGAATGTCTCCTTAGAAACAGTAGGTTCTGCTGTGCACAGTTTTTGGACTCTTGCTTTCCCTCTAAAGGACTGAGCATGAGGGCAGATTATGAGCACTTTGAGTTCAAAATCAAATCTGGAAGTCAGGGCTAACTGTAACTAAACAAAGGGGGGAAAGTGAGAAGAGGTATGTATCCAAGAGATAAACATCATGTCTTTCAGAGCCTACCTAGAAGCAACTGACAGCGTTGCATCTTGTCTGTCCAGAAAGCCATTTACTTGCTAAAGGTTATGTTTTGCTAATTCCGTCTTAACATACTGTCGGTATAAAATTGTATTCTGGAAATTAAATTAATCCATCATCTAAAATACTTCTTTTTAGTAAAACCAGATGAGATGAAACAGGCTTTGGGAGCTTTACCTCCTACTGACAACAGGATGATAAATAGCATTTGATGTGGTAAATACTGTGCTTGTTAATTTGGAATATATAGCAGGAAGGAACAGAGATGACTGAGGTTACTCTTGTGGAGAGCCCTTTCTCAGGAACTCTCCAGCGCTGTCTGTGTGTGCAAAGTGTGCTTATAGTTGGCACTGATGCAGTGATGCCCTGTGTTCCTTCCCAGGTCCTGCAGCAGCTTTTGAGTCATTTTAGGAAACACAGGGATAAGGTTCTTCTCTTCTCCTTTTCCACCAAGGTGAGTTCCATCCAGAATGTCCTCACTTCATCAGCCTGGGTCCGAAGGCAGTAAGCACAAGGAAGTAGCAGGTTATTGTCCCGTTCTCTCATCCACATGACATAGCGTGGTGAGAGAAGCAAGGCAGACCTTCCCAGCGCATCAGTCATCTGTGGAAATTAGATAGGGATGCCATCATCGTATGAAACAAAAAGGTAAAGTTGTGTTTTCTGCCGATGTTCTTTTGAGATATTTGGGATATTTTAGAAAATAAAAATAAGTATCTAAAATATCATCAAATAACATTGTTTCTTTCATAGTTCAGTAAAACTTGGTACAGAAAATTCTCCCTATTTAGAAAATGACATAAAAATTGTTTAAATTATTTCACCAATGATTTTGGTTTCTTTCTTTCTTTCTTTCTTTCTTTCTTTCTTTCTCTCTTTCTCTCTTTTTCTTTCTTTTTTTTCTCTCTTTCTCTCTCTCTTTCTTTTTTGCCTGTTTCAGAATAATGGGAAGAAATGCAGGTGTTAAAAGTGAGGGAAAGTTTATTTTTGGCACTAGAAATAGAACCTGGGCCTAGCATACATTAGGGACTCACTCTCCCACAGTTACACCCAGGACCCCTGTATCTATTGCTTATTAATTAGAAGAAATTGTGAGCCCATCATCAGTGCTCACTAAGCGTAGCCTCAGTGATTGGCAAGGTTGTGACTAAAGTGTTGTGTTTGGTCTGCCTTCCCTGCAGCTGCTTGATGTGCTGCAGCAGTTCTGCATGGCTTCTGGCCTTGACTACCGGAGACTGGATGGAAGCACAAGATCAGAGGAGAGACTCAGGATTGTGAAAGAGTTCAACAGTACACAGGATGTGAACATTTGTCTCGTCTCCACCATGTAAGAAAACAAAACTTGGTAGCCTGATTTCTCCCTGTTTGTTTTTTAAACTACTTAGGGATTTTCAATAAACAGGCTTATAAGCTGCTTTGTTTTATTTGATTTTAAGAAGCAGCTAACACTGTCAGTCATAACTGGAATGCAGTATCTTGAATTTTACCCAATCTTTTATTTATCATTCTGAAATTCCCTTGTAAAAGATAAGAATGAAACCTTATCTTTGTTGACTCCTAGGAATTCTAGGATAGTGTCAATGCCTTACCTTCAGAACAGGTGAATTTCTTATTCAGAGCTCTCACTACTGCCTTCTCTGCCTTGTCCAACTGGAGGTGCTCCTGAGATTTTATAAGGAATAAATTTGTGCTAGCACCTATGTAATGGATATTTTATTAGAACAGTTTAAAGAAAATGCACCCCTTTGGAAGAGTTCGTTCAGTAGAAACAGCTAAAGAAGATATTTAGGGCATAATAAATACTTTATTTTTGGCATTGTATATGAGGGTTTTATAGATGTGTTCTCACTGTTTTCAAAAAGAGAACCAGAGAACTTTAGAAATAAACTGTGAAACGCAAACGTGGAACACAGACTGAGTGCTGAGCTGAGGATGACGCTGCCGTGGCGTGACTGTGGTGTGACTGTGGCGTGGGAGTTCTACTGAAGTATATATCCTTCAGTGAAATTCTGTGACGTAAGCATTCTTAACTTCAGATACATGCAAACATTAAACTGAGGCCCCAGCCCTACAAAGACCATCACGGCCACCGCAGGTCCAGCTTTCTGTAAACAACTAACAGCTCTGGTCTCACTGTGTCTGTGAAAAAGTACTATGTACCCAATACATTGCTTTCCTAATGTCGAAAGAAAAACTTTCATTGTTAGAAATCCTGTTATATCTTTACAAACCTTACCATTTTAATTGCATGTTTTTTCTATAATTTCTACTCTTTTAATTCTCTAGTGATTTTAATCATGTTTTTAAAATTTTTGAAGGTATGTATGTATGTATTATTGTTAGGGAAGGCTTATGCCATGGTACATATGTGGAGGTAAAAGAACACCTTTTTAGAGTCATTCCTTTCCTTTTATGTGAGATTAGGGCAGTGGTCCTCAGCCTTCCAATGCTTTAATACAGTTCTTCATGTTGTGGTGACTCCTAACCATAAAATTATTTTTTGTTGCTACTTCTTAATTGTAATTTTGATACTGTTATGAATTACAATGTAAATATTTGTGTTTTTCAATGATTGTAGGTGACACCTGTCAAATGATCATTTGATCCTTCAAAGGGGTCACGACCTGCAGGTTGAGAATGGCTAGATGAGGGTAGCAAACTCAGGTTCTGAGGCTCATGTGGCAAGTGCCTTTCCCTGCTGAGCTATCTTGCTGGTCCTTTTTTTTTTTTAATTTTTTATTTAACTTTTATTAATTACACTTTATTCATTTTGTATCCCCCCCACAAGCCCCCCCTCTTGCTGGTCCTTTTTTAAAAGACTGGGTCTCACTCTGAGGCCTTGGATGCCCTGACATGGACCCAGTTGGTCTTGAACCTGCTTCTGCCTCCCACAAGCTGGGATTAAAGACATGCACCACCATACCCAGCCCCTAAAATCTTTTTTATTAGTGGCATTTTACTGTACTCAGTCTTGTACTTGGGGGTGGTTCTCTCATCAGGTTGTTTCCTCAGGCTCACGCTTCTGGCACATGGTTTCTTTACACATTTTATAGTTTTTCATTTTGGATTCATTTTGTTTTTCTGGTGGAAATATTTGGAGAACAGTTGTTCTCCACTTGTGTAGTTGCCTTTTGTTTACTACTTTTTATTTTTTTTAAGATTTATTTATTTATTTATTTATTTATTTATTTATTATGTATACAGTGTTCTGTTTGCCTGTCTGCATGTACACCTTCACGCCAGAAGAGGGCACCAGGTTCATTATTCAGATGGTTGTGAGCCACCATGTGATTGCTGGGAATTGAACTCAGGACCTCTTAGAAGAGCAACAAATGCTCTTAACCTCTGAGCCATCTCTCCAGCTCTTTGTCTTGAGCAAGGCAAAGAAAAGTGTTCTGTGTGTCTGTATTCAAGAAGTCATTCTTGGTATAAGCCATTATGGTAAGAACCATACCCATCATTCAAGTTCTGCAGTTCTCACTAGATTAGTACCCATAAGGTTAGCTCTAAAATTTGGAGATCAAACTCTTGCATTGTGATTTTTTGAACATTGTTTAATGTTGGATTAAGTAGAATCAAGCTAAATCCTCTGTTTGTTGCCTTTCACCCAGTTCAAGGGATATAGTCAAACCTCACCCAAACAGTGCTCTGTTTTAGTACTTGGTCCATTCTTTTATGTCTGCACAGCTGTATTTTAGTCATGACCCTTTTGTCCCATTTTTTTCTCTATCAATTTCTCTCCTTTGCATTTTCTCTTCTGTTGAGTCATCTGTATTCTCAAGATTCTTTGCTAGCAGCTTTTGGCTTCATCATTTCTAACTAAGGTAATTATTTTCTAGGCCTGGCAACACTGTCATTTTAAGCCTTCTTTCCTACTTTATTGAATTGGCTCCTTTAACTATCCCATGTCATCTTCATTCTTAGTTTACTCCATTGTTGTCTTGGAAAGTTTTCTCAAGTAACTTTGTCAGCCACGATATAAGGAAAGTAACTTTCTATACCATTGAATACAGAAAATTTCATATATTTACATTATTTGCCTTCTCTCTTTTGAATTTGTACTTTGGCCAACTCTAGAAATCTAGATTCAAAATAATTTCCTTTAGGGCCTTCGAAGGTCTAATAGCTCTGTTGTTTCGTATTTAGTGTCATTAAATACTACTCTGATTCTTGGTCCCCTTTGGGGACTCAGAAGAGTTTTTCTTCCTCTGTAATATGCTGAAATTCAACAGCAACGTTTGAGACTTATCTTAGGTGTTGGTTATTTGTTGTATCACAGCCTGAAAGCGTGTCCTCTCCATTTTGAGGAAATGCTTTTCTGTTATTTATTTTATTATTTATTATTTTATTATTTCTTTTCTCCCACTTTCTTTGTGGTTGCTTTGGGATATGACCCAGACAATTCTCTCTTGTTTTTTTGTTTTGTTTTGTTTTGTTTTTAAATAGGGAATGATTCCCCTTTTCTTCTACTTGCTTTGGTTGCTGTCTTCCTAATGTTGTGATTTGTGTTGAGCCTCAACCCTAAAGTTATTTCATTGGGATTTTTATAACTGTAATTTTGCTGTTATGAATTGTACTGTAAATGTCTGATATGCAGGGTTGAGAACCACTGTTCTAGACGATGCATGCATTGCTAGCTGTCTTTGAGCTCGTTCTTTTCTTGTTCCGGTTCTGCAGTAACACTTCACGTAGTAATTCTTTAAATCAGATATTTCACATTTTGTATTCCTTGTTTTGTGGCCGTTGAGAATCTTATTTTCCAATCTTGTAGATTATTTTATTTGACTCAACCATAATTTTAATATAAAACTTTTTGCTTTCTAATCTCATTTTCCTCTGAATTATCATTTTTTTTTAGAATATTAGCACTTTAACTCTTAGATTTCCATAAATGCTCTTGAAATTGTTTAAAGAATTCATCTACTATTTTTCTTGGATTTTTTTTTTTTTTTTTGAGAATTTTAGTTAGTACTGTATTTGCTTCATCCCTTCCATCTGGGATTAGGTTTTTTGGTTTGTTTGTTTGTTTGTTTGATTTTCAAATTAAAACTGTTGAGATTATAAGTGGCTTTAAGGGATGTTGGCATTCTTATAATATTGCCCTTTCTACCCATTAGTTTTCTTGGAAGCACTGTTAAGTGTATACTTAATTTGACCTTTTGTAATGCTTACTACATATGCAATTTTTTAAAGATATTTTTGCTTAATATTAAATATAATTAAAATTGATGTATTTACTTGACATAAGAATAGAATGAGGAAGACATTCTTAGACATGAACAGCCTACATGGCCGTGATGAGAAGTCTGTCTCAAATACTAGTCCTTAGCCTAAAATAAACAATCACATTACATTGCTTAAAGAATAAATCCTTGTTATTAGTCATGTAATAGCAAAGTGATACACTTACAAGTAGAGTTTAACTTGTATTACATCAGAGAATCATCTCCTCATCAGAGATCTAGATTGAAGATTTTCTTTTTTTTTTTTCTAAAAGGCTTTGTCTCTGTTTTAACCAGACAGGTGTCATTTGTACTTTCAGTCTCTTAGAAGATTGCTCCCCTAAGTAGCAGGGGTCTTGTTTGAGCTCACTGAGAGTATCTAAGGTGAATCCATGTCTGGTTTCTCAATCAAGAGCCTACCTGGAGCAGTTAAAAAGGCTTATTAGACAGATGTTCCTGTAACTTCTACTTGCTGGGTCATCTGAATCTCTCCCATGTTTATTTAACTTTTCCATAATGGGATTTTATTGTTGTATTATTTTCTACAACTCTTTCCCTATCCCACCTTTACCCCTTAGGTTTCAAGTCTCTCTGAAAAAAAATTTTTTTTCTGTCAGCTCTGGAAAATAATTCTAAAAAGAGAGAACTGTCCTTTTTGAGCACTGAAATTTAACAGGATGCTGTAGTTTGAATACAGACTCAGCCTACTTAAGGAAACCTACCTAAAAAAGTTTAGTTCTTAATCTAATCTTGAGGAAATCAGGCCTAGTGATTCACACCCTTAATCCCAGCAATTGGGAGGCAGAGGCATGCAGATCAATGTGAATTTAAGGCCAGCCTGGTCAACAAAGTGAGTTTCAGGACAGCTAAGATCCCATGTCAGGGGGGAAAACCCGAATGCATTTATCTAGCATTAAATCTAGGATTAAAAGTATGCAAATATCTAGCATGACTCCTGTGTAGAGGACACATAGTCAATATGAATTTCTTTCCATATGATACATGTTATGAGGAAGAACATTGTTACCAATTTTTTGTCTTTGGATGATTAGTATCAGTGTGCAAAAGGTCTGAGTGGAGGAGGATGTTGCTGACACAGCGGGAAACTGGTGAGCAGAGGCTTAATAGACAAGCTTAGGAAAACAGTGGAGGAAAACAAAGAAAACCTTTTTTCTTTAGGCTACACTTTTGCTGTTCCTTTTTATTTAATATCACACATCAAAATTAACCAGACCCAAAGTCTGTAAAACTTAGCAAACTGTTGTGCAGTTAGAATAGGCATTCAGAACAGAAGCTGTGGAGCTTCACATTTAATTTTACACTTCATTATTGAACATATATTATGCACTTATCCACCATTAAAACCCAAATATCCATGACAGGATTAGAACTAGAATAATTCTCTTTTATATCATCTCTCACTCATCCTTTCTCATCCCCTCATCTTCAGCCTTTCTTGTTCTCTTTCCTTCATGTTATGTCCACATGTACATTTGATTACATATGTTATTGGCTATATTTCATGTATAAGAGAAGGAACACATGGGATTTTTTCCTTTCTGAGATTGTGTAATCTTCCTTAATAGTATAAGTCCATTTTCATGTAAATTTCTAAACCTCACTTTTATTTAGAGCTAAATAGTATTCCTTTTATGTATATATGTACATATGTGTGTATGTATATAATATTATTCCTTTTAAAATGTATACAGTTTTATTACTATTGTAAATTACCTAGGAACACATCACAACATGGAAAGGACATAACCACTGTTACACAAGATCTACTCATGTGACTCTGATGCGTGCACATCAGTCCTGCATTGAATTCTAAATTTATGAACCAAGATCCTACTGGGACCAATGGATTAGCTTTATTGGACAAATATTTCTGTAACTTCTATTTGTTGCAGAAGAACTAAAATTATTTTTAATTGTATTTGAAAATTTTATAGAAATGGTATTTGAATATATAAAAATTAGCATATCAACTCATCTCTATGGATTCAAATGGTCAGTTTGTTTAGGACTTTCCTCGAATGGTAGAAAAAAAATATGTCATAGATATACAAGCTAATTTTAGTTAGAATCACCTACTTTTATATAAAAGATGGCAACATAGTATTATATTGACTGCAGAAAACAGGCGTGGCTCAGGATGAGCAAGTGGTTTGTTCTATCCTGGATGGTGGGTGATTTGTTTGAGCAGGGTCTTACCATGTAACCTAAACTGGCCTGAAACCTTGACTCCTGCTTCTGCCTCCTGAGTGCTGAGGTTACAGTATGTACTACTATCCCTCTCAACAGTTTATGCTGTTTTCATGTATGATTTCTCCCCCTCCCCCAGGGCTGGTGGACTAGGTCTCAATTTTGTTGGTGCCAATGTTGTTATATTATTTGATCCAACTTGGAATCCAGCCAATGATCTTCAAGCCATTGACAGGTATGATAATGACAAAATGTAAATGACCTATGAATTCTTGTAATCTAAAACCACTCTTGAGCTGTATCGATTGTTCATGGGGCTAGTTAGAAAAGGTGGGTACCTGGTGAAAATTTGTATTGAAAATTACCCTAAACTTCAAAGGCTTATTTGTTTTCTATCTCCAGATTCTACTAATGTGACATAAGACCATAATACCAAATAAAAGGACAGTTTATTACTAGTAATTCAGACATTTTGAGAGACTCCCAAGAGTCACCAAAGAAAAGCCACAGTCAGAGTCTGCAGAACAGAATAGAAACTGCCAGCATGCCTTAACAACTTGTAGGGTGTGGGATAGTTACTCTGGGAAAGTAATAAAGTAATGTGAGATGATGCAGATTCCGCTCTGCACCTCATACTTACACAAGGTTTGTCTAGAATCAGTTCCTTAAAGAACCAGTTCATGAGTTAAGTAGGAAACTAAGATTAGAAAATTTCCTGGTATATTGAATCAGATCACAAAGTGAAGCCAATCAAGTTATCCCAAGTCTCCATAACACAGTAAGGGAGGTAAGTGAATGAACCTTTTTCTCTGCGTAGGAATCCAGACTGTCTTTCTAGTGCATTCCACATGCATTTTTATTTTAATTACAAAAGAAAAAAGTAAGAATTATGAGATATTTTCATAAAAGTAGCATCATGAAAGGCAAGAGCCATGAGGAAGAGTAGGCATTGAAGGGACTAAAGTATAGATAAGACAAAAATGACATAATAAAATAAAGAAAAATATATATAGTGAGCAAAAATATTCTCAGAAATTAAAGTTTTTGCTGAAATAAAGTTCATTAGGATATCCAAGTAATAAAATAAAAAGTGTGACATGATAAAAGTATGCATTTTTTAAAACAAAGTGAAATCAAATAGATGTAAAATATAAATACAGAGAAAGGAAAGTAAGACTCCCCCCCCAAAAAAACCACATTATCTGTTTGTTTCAGAAATAAAAATAGAAGACTAAAGGACAGGAGAGTAAATTAACATAATATCTTAAGAACCTTCTTAATTTTGAAGAGCCATCAAATACTCAGTGCAAATCATGGCCAAGAGGGAGATGAAATGTATATCTTTGTTATATTTCTAATTGTAAAGCTAAAGAGAACTAAAATACCTGAGAGTGAGAAATAAGAGGATTCAGAGAAACGCCTCCCCCCACATACAAAATAAATATCAAGTTAGCAATAAATGCGAATCAGATTCATTTCTGCAGGTCAGACTTTTCATTTGTGGCTACAGTTATGACCTTATGAGAAAAAACTGCTTTTGACTTGTTATTGTGATCAGTGACTGACACATTAGTTGTGTAAGGCAAGAATAAAAGCAACCTGATGCCTGAGAACTCAGGAGTGAACTATGGTAGCCTGAGTGCAGTACTGAAGCCAAAGAATAGATCAGTGATGGTCAAAGAAGGTTCTATTGTGTATAGTCAGGACTAAAGGTATTGACAGGGTGGTGAGGGGTTTCACATAATTAATTATAAAGGAAAATTTCTTCCAAATGATGAAGGATGGTATAAAAATATCAGTAGTTAAGAACTGGAACTTTATGTAATTCTAGCAAAGCATCAGGATTGTGCAGGAGGAACGAACTATAATTGGAATTTTTTTTTCCTTTTAGGAAATAATATCCTGATAAGTTCTCAAAATTTTTAACAATGATATTTTTAAATGCTAGAAAAAGTTAAGGAGCAAAAACTATAAAAATAGGGCATAGTGATCACTTGGAACCCTTTGAAAACACTCGCGACCAGTCCTCCCCCTCCACACATCTGCTTCTGCAGATAGACTGAGACTACACAGCAGCGGTGTTCAACCTGTGGCTCTTTCGCAGAGTTTGCCTACGACTATTAGAAAAACCCATATTTACAGTATGATTCATTCATAGTAGAAAAATTATTGTCATGAGGTAGCAACAAAAATAATTTTATGGTGAGGGTCACCACAGTATAAGGAACTATTTTAAAGGGTCATAGCATTAGGAAGGTTGAGAACCACTGCTTTGTGGTTTCATTATTTTATTTCATGTGTGCGTGTATATCTCTGTGAGTATATGTACATGTGTGTGTTGTGTGCATTTCTCTCTAAAAATAAAAAAAATATGATGGTAAAAAATGGAAAACTTAGATTCAGACATATATTTACTATGAAATGTGTAAAAATAGAAGGACTTGGAAGGCTAAAAATAAAAGTTGTGAAATATGAGGGTCCAGAGAAATGGCTTAGTGGTTAAAAGTATGTGCTGTGATTGCAGGAAACCCACGTTCTTACCCTAGCACCCATGAGCAGCTCACAACCACCAGCTCCAGGAAAATCCAGTGTGTCTGGCCTCTGAGGGCCAGGCACTTCTCTACAGAGTCATACACAGATTCATACACAGAAACATACACATATACACATGATTTAAAAATGATATAAGATACTACCAGGAAGATGGTAATCAAACTTACCCGGTGAATGGCAATATCAGCATTAGTTAAGCAGATTCTTTTTTCGTTCGTTTTGTTTTTGTTTTTGTTTTTCAAGGCAGGATTTCCCTGTGTAGCCTTGGCTGTCTTGGAACTCACTCTGTAAACCAGGCTGGCCTCAAATTCAGAGCTACACCTGCTTCTGCCTTCCAAGCACAGGGTCTAAAGGCATGGGTCACCACCTCCCCGCTTATTAAGCAAATTCTTAGTAGAATTAACAAAAACATTGACCAAAGCAAAGAAGGTCTGATGCATCAATATGGTGCAACAGTCACTCCATATTCCAAGTCAAGATCTTATGATAAGAAGTGAGGAGAAGAGAGAGCAGAGAAGAAATGAGAGCATAGAAGAGGAAGGAGGACAGAAGAGAACAGTCCAGAGAAAAGAACAGAAGAGACATAGAAGAGGGAAGAGAACAGAGGAGAAAAGAAGCAAAGGGAAAAGTTAGAAAGAGACAGAGCAAGGGGCAGTCAGATGCCTGTTGGGAACTTGTGATCCTCTCTATAAGAAGGTACAGATGATTTAATGCTGTAACTTAGTAGAAAACTACTCAGTATCTTCAAACACAGCAAGTTTAAAAAAATGACCACGTATTTTAATTGGAGTCAAAAAGATATGTTCTGTGATAAAGCCCTAGAAAATAACAAGAAACATATAGCCAATGTAATTTATCCATATCAAAATGTTGAAATATATTATATGAATATATATTTATATTTCATATATATTATATGAAATATATTAAATGAAATATAAAATAACTCATACTGCAAAGATCGATACTAGGAGTTTGTGAACACAGATGGTACAAGTGCTTGTTCCTCTGTGTTGCATTAGTGAAACCCCTGGATACTGCTCAGAATAATCCCCAACAAAGATTACATTGGAAATTTTGTTTTCACTCCTCCTTACTAATCTCCCACCTCTTCCCTCCTCAACAGATAGTGCATTGCAACAAAGATAGGCGAGATCTTAGTCCCCCATGAGGCTAGAACGGAGAGTCCACAACTCCTTTGTTACCTTCCAACCTTTCTGGGCTTCCTGAAGGATTGGTAGAAGGCTGGCAGAAGCTGTGAAAGACAGTGGTGGACCCTGTAGAACCAGAAGAAGAAGGAAAAGGAGGGAAAAGAAGCAGCTACTGCTGCTCTAAAGTGGTTGGAAACTAAGACATTTAAAAGTAGTCATATATACAGGGGACATTTTAAACACATACTTGGACACAGACACATGGACACATCTTCCACATTAGTCTGCAAAGATAGGGAAAATGTTTTTTTTTTTTTTTCAAATGACACATTTTCAACAAAAGACTTTTTCTTTCTTTCATCTAGAGACATGCATTGTGATTTCTATTAAATGTATGATCATTTTATTTTATTTTCCCAGTTCTTGGCATTATAGGACTTTGCACATGCTCAGCAAGTACTCTACCACTAAGTTACATTCCAGCCCCTACGATCATTTGTAAATACTATGCAAGTGCTTGGAAGTATTGGGAGTATTATATGTTGTTCTGAATTATAGTAGGAAAATATGCTCTGTCCAGAAAAACAGCCACCCAATCTCCAGACACTGTCCAGACAGCAAACATACAAGACAGACTTTAAAATGACCATCTTAAAATTTCTAAAAGCTGAAAGAAGACACAATGAAAGAACTAAAGAATATTAAAAAAATACTGGCTGAGAAAATAAGAATATCAACAATTTCACCAAAGAGACATTTTCCTTTATTATTGTTCTTTTTTTTATTCTTTCTTCTCACCAGATAGACCACTTTGTACATTGTGGAATTTTCAGCAAAGGAAAAAGGCAGAAATCTTGAAAATCTTCCTAAGTTTGAAGGAAAATACAAGAACGAAAAAAATTTCATGTTGAGGTAATTTTAAAGAGACCCACACCTTTCAGGCTGTCTGCAGATTAAAAATAAATAAAAAAAAGTAAAGCAGGAGGAAAAGTTCTGAAAGTGGCAGGATTAAACTGCACATCATGTGAAACTGATCTCCAAAAGGCTTAGCAGCAGTTACCTCAACACAGACCTGTCAGATCAGAGAGCAGTGTGCTCGTAGAAAGTCGTTACATATATATTATATTCTTACCCAGTTACCTCAACACAGACCTGTCAGATCAGAGAGCAGTGTGCTCGTAGAAAGTCGTTACATATATATTATATTCTTACCCAGTTACCTCAACACAAACCTGTCAGATCAGAGAGCAGTGTGCTCGTAGAAAGTCGTTATGTATGTAGTGTATATTTACACATATATAAAATACAGACCATACACAGTAGTAATTACTATATCTACTGTTATATACTATATAATTACTATATAAACAGTATATATAGCAACTTAGCTGAGAAACAATGAAAAAATACGTAAGTTTAGATTTACTATTGATCAAGATAATGACTCACATATAAAGGAGAACTTAGGCTATTCTCATGCAAACTAATGCTGAACAAGTCTTTTACCACTAGTGTTCCCTACAAGAATTTTGAAGGAGAAATTAAATTGAAATGAAAAGACAGCAAACAGTACCTCAAAGTCTTATGAAATAGAATTCACCAGTACAGGAAATACAAATATCAATAGAATTATAACTTTTTTTTCAACAGAAATCAAAAGGAGAATATATAACATGTTTATGAGTCTATCTGTGTGTTTCTGATATATAAAGATGTAATTTGTAACAGATATGTACATGTGTATTTATTTTATATATATAGAAACAACAGAGAGGAAAGGAATTATAACGTGTCACTAAAAAAATCAACTAAAAACACAAAAATACCAATAATGGAGGAAGTGTGACAAAAACAACTAAAAACAAAGACATCTGAGCATGGTGGCACAGGTCTTTGATCTCAGCACTGAGGAGGCTGAGGCAGGCAGGGCTTTTTGTGAGTTTGAGGCCAGCCTGAGTTCCAGAACAACAAGGGAAAGCCCTTACCTTACCAAACAAATAAACAAACCAACAAAAGCAAGACCTCCTTTGTTTCTTATTTGAACATATGTGGATTAAACTCCCAGATCAAAAGATCTCAGAACAGGTTAAAAAGGAGTACCCCCCAAAGGAGTATCTGACCACATGATTTCTACAAAAAGTCTCAGTGTGGGTGTAAGGTTGTGTGTAAGTTGGAAGTGAAGGGATGGAAAAGATAGTCCATGAAAATAACCAAAAGCAAGCAGAAGTATTATGTTAATAGAAGACAAAGTAGATTTTTAAGTCAAAACCTGTTATAAGGATAAAAGAGGGACATTGTGGAGTGAGCTGAAAGTCAGTGTACCGGCAAGTTACAGCAGTTACAAAGCATACCAAACACCAAGGTCCAAGACACTCTGAGGCAGACTGACAGAATGAGAGTGAAGACAGATAGCTCTAGGAAAAAATCAAAGGAGGAGACGTGGTTTTTAAAGAAATAAGTACTAGTGAAATCACTATGAATCACTACATTCTCACATAATTTATATTTTTAATTTATTTTTGAGAATGTATTTGTATTTTGTGTATTGTTTACTTGTATGTATGTATATATATGTTATATGTATGTGAACTATGTGCACGCAGTGTCCACTGAGGCTGGACGGGGACTTCGGATTCCCTAGAACTGTAGTTACAGATGGTTGTAAGCCAGTTCAGTGGGTACTTGGAATCAAGTGCTTTTAATCACTGAACCATCTCTCCAGCCCTGATTTTTAAATTAACTTCTTAGAAAAGACTAAAAAGTATATGAAAAGGATGGTATAACTTAGAAAACAAGCCAACAAACAAAAATAAAAAGCAAAGACGAGGGAATTATAGGAAAATTACTATTAGTAGGACAAAATTTAAATCATTAATTGAAAGGAATATAATAAAATTTTTGAAAAGGATGAGTATAAGAGACAGAAAGGTATGTGGTGTGATAACACATACCTTTAGTCTCAGCACTCTGGTGGTAGAGGCCACTCTGGTTTACAAAGCAAGGTCCAGCCAAAGCTCCACAGGGGTGACCTATCTTTTTTTTTTTTTCAGGCAGAAAAGCTTACTAACTAATAATAATATTTTCTTCTGTATTGAACCTTTTCCATAGAAGTTTGTGCAGATATAATTATAAGGACAAAAGAACAACAATTGCACTTATGTTTGCTATGAGCTACGTACTCCATGGCCTCCATGAATTCTCTCATTTAACTTAATACCTGTACAGAAGAGGCACTGGCATCTTACTGTCTCACTTTGTAGGAAGGTGAGGCAGAGTGGCCTTAGTTACTTCCTCAGGTTCACAGAATGATAGTTTTAGGATTCCATGCAGTCAAATAGAATCCAGAGAAAAACAGAAATCCTCAATTGTTTCTTTGTTTGGTCTTGGAACATTAGCTGTGACTTTATACTTGAGTATGTGTTTATATGTGCGTGTGTGTGTGTGTGTGTGTGTGTGTGTGTGTGTGTGTGTGTGGTATGAATACTTGTTCCTCAGGAATGACACCCTGTTTACTGAGATAGGATCTGTCATTGGCCTGGATGTTGCCAAGGAGGCTAGGCTTGCTGTCCAGCCAGCCCCAGGGATCCTACTCTCCACCTACTCAGCGCTAGGATCATGTGTACTTGCCACCGTGCCTGGCTTTTATGTAGGGGTGGGGATCCAACTCAGGTCCTCATGTTCACATGGCAAGTACTTTGCTGACTGACTTACACCCCTAGCTCCTAATGTTACTTCTTCATCTGTATTTCTACGACCTCCTCAAGGCATAATGCAGTCCCCTCCACATCATCTCCTTCTGCTGAGCTTCGAGAAGAACAGGGAAATGAAGACATTTACCTGTGTCTTGTAAAGTAGTTTCTTTATGTTTATCTCCACACAGTAGAAGAACTGTCATGTGCAAGACTCATCATTTGGTCCATCCCTGTTTGATGGACCAAGAACCTGATGAAGCATAGGTACAAAATAACATGTTCTCAAGTTTTACCAGTGGAGATTAAAGATAAGCATTCTAACACAAAACAGTGAGCTACACACACAAAGATATTTTCTTGGATCTTTTTCTGGTTTTTTTAAAATAGGCCCTTTAGTCCCTTCTGCAGAAACAAAGTTTACAGGACTCAAAAATCTCTCTGAGAGAGCACCAAATTTGAATAGTTTTTATGGTGATCTCTCAAGTTCAAAATAAATTTTCTGAAAATTGTACCATTTTTCAAGTATTGTAAGTAGTAAGCTCTTGCCTGATTTGCTTCAGGAAGTCCACAGGTGTTCAGGGACGAGTCTTTATTCAGAGTGTCCAGTAAAGCCTGTGTAAGAGCATAGGGTAGGGCACAGGCCCATAGGGAAGTGCTGCGGTGAGTCAGCACACATGACATGCTAGTGTCACGGTGTACAGCACAGCCCTGGGGTATTAGGCAGCTGAGGCATTCACTCACACCAGTAGATGGATGTCAGCTTTTAAACCTGCATGCTAGACTTTTCAGTTAATTGATTTTAAACAAGCTTTATTTTTATTTTAGAGGTTTTTTTTTGGGGGGGGCGCTTTTTTTAACTGTTTTTATTTTTAGACCATTTTATTATATACACTAAACTTGACATATTTAATGTATGTAGGTGATAAGTTTTGATGATTGTGTACACCTGTGAAACCATTACCACACTCAAGACAATGTATTTTCCCCTCCCACAGGTTTTCGTTTATTTTGGTTTGGTTTTTTTTGCAGCTTTTGTAGTTTATTCATCCTGCCCATTGTAGACTTTTATCCTCACGCAGGAGGAATCTAAATGGAAATTAACATTTAAGAATGATTCATAAGGAGTCCCCTAAAAGAAAAACTAAATTTAGAAATGGAAGATGATATTAGTAACAGAAAGTTTAATATACCCATTCTATAAAATTCTCAGTAATTAGTCTTTTATATGACTAGATACATTTGCATTATTACTAAATAACATGGCATTCCTAAACATGAAGTTTAAAAAATATTGTAATCATCCACTTTTACATACAAAGGCTGCCTCTTAGACGCCATTGTTTTAGTTGACTTGTTGTTCTTACTTTTCAGAGCATATAGAATTGGGCAGTGCAGAGATGTCAAAGTGCTTAGGCTGATATCCTTGGGGACTGTGGAGGAGATCATGTACTTACGACAGGTCTACAAGCAGGTGAGACTATGCCCCAGTCTATGTAAGAACTTAACAGTTGTCTGTTTTCAGAAATTAGGAATGGTTTTGTATACACGAGTTTTAAATTTTCTTGTATGGAATTTACTAAGATTATAAAATAGTCTCTTAAATACACTTCTGTGACATAGAGTTATTGTTAAGTTCATTGGATTTTACTCCTGAAAGCTTCTTTTGTTTGTTTGTTTGTTTGTTTTCAAAACAGGGTTTCTCTGTGTAGCCTTGGCTATTCTGAACTTGCTTTGTAGACGAGGCTGGCCTTGAGCTCACAGAGATCCGCCTGCCTCTGCCTCCCTGAGTTCTGGGATCACAGGCATGGGCCACAACACCCAGCTTCCTAAAAGCTTCTTGAAGCAGTATTTCTTAAATCTTAATGTGCATTTAAATCTCCTAGGGATTTTATTAATATACAGGTTCTGATTAGGTCTGAGGTACAGCCCAAAACTGCATTTTTAACTAGCTCTCAGTGCTTGGCTAGTTTATAGATCACAATTTAAATAATGAGGCACACCACCCCAGATGGTGAGCAAAGGTGTGGTATGTGTGCCATAGGTGAGTTCCAAGTGCACCGAGGCATTGATCTCACAACTCTTGGCAACAAGAATGCCTGAGCCACCTTATAGTCTTAAGGAACCTCCTTGTCTTTTCACTGTGTTACATCTGCTGTGTGTGCTTATGCTTGAAAAGATTGAGGAGCACTGCCTTAGAGTTAGGAGATACACGGTAGGGAAGCTGGCTGCAGAGCGCTGCCTTGGAGACACGGAGCTCCATAGGGAAGCCAACCACAGAGATGTCCAGGAAATGAGATTGTACCACTTGAGCATTAGCTGCTGCTTGGTGCTCGGAGGGTTCATCTGAAATCTCATTGGCTCTTTAATAATGTGTAGGATATTAATTTATGTTCTTCTTAGACCTATAAATAAACATGTATTCATTTAGGACTGCTCATTTGAGAAGCTCTGGACTGAGGTTCAAGTTTAATTACAAGTATTAAATTTGAATTGCTCCCTGTATTTTTGACTGGCATCTATTTAAGAACAAACATCTGTCACATGTGGTGATAATTAACCTAAAAATGATCCAATCTTAAAACTCATGCTAATTTCTTCACTCTAAAAATAGAATTGTGCACAGAAGTTTGGGTATTTTCTTAAATCATTTAGCTCTAAAGGAAACAGTTTGGTTTCTGCTCTTTTATATAACACAACTACTTGACAGAATTTCTCTTCTAAGTTAACCACTTGTTAAAAAAAAATGAGGCTATTTCTCAGAACCTGTTGTTTTCAGTGCTGTCTTAAGACTGGTCATCAGTGTTTCCTTAGTTGTGCTTTTCAACCTATTATTACATGCATTTTACTCTTACCTATAAAGGCTTGTTATGTACTGTATAATAATATATAACATAAAAATTTAAGGAAAAGGTGTAATTTAAGTGTTTAGAACTTTGTATGACACATACAAAGATAGGGTAATGATCATATAAGGAAAAGGATAATAACACATGGTTTAAAGATAGTCTGGAATTTGAAACAAGGAAACATATCAAGCACACATACATTGAGCCTCACATTCTTTGGAGAAAAGAATAAAGAAACAATTACAAATATGTTAGAACATAGAAAAGTTCTCAAGGGCCCAGATATTGTTTGAGGAAATCTTTAAAGACAGAAAAGAAAGAAACTCAGCCAGAGGGAGACCATCAGAAAATCACACACAACTTAAAAATTCTCATTGCATTGTCAACCACTACCACAAAAAAGGACTCATGGAGACTCTTTGGAGTATCAGTTTTAGTAAGGTGCCTTAGCATATACTCCTTTCACCTGTGCAGAGGTCAACCAAGAGCTATTTGTCCCCAAGTGAGAGCAACAAATAGAAATACTAAAAGTAAACAAGTAAGATAGCTCAAACTTTTTGCTGGTATGCACAAGAAAGTCACTCTCATCGCCCAGAAGTACATATTAAGCCATGTTAGGTTAAAAAAAAAGGGGCTTGGATTTAAGTGTGCTGTGCTCACAGTGATTCAGATACTCTGAGGTTTAAAATGACATTTATACAGCACCTGTGCTCCTCCACATTTGGAGCACCATGTGCAATTGAGTTGAGCATTTTGAAATTTGTCTCATATGTATGGATGTATGTAAGTATACACATACATATAATTTACTTAGAACAATTTATAGAAGAATTGGAAGATCAGCTCAAAGAACTTTAAACTTGCCCAAATTCCCTGTTTGGTAACATTTTTCATATTTGCCTCTCCTTCCTTTAGTTATTACTCCTTTTTCCGGGCCATTTGAAACTCCCAGCTTATCATTGGGTTTCCTCAAAGATCATGTTTACATTTTACACATTTACATTACGTTATGAAATAGCAAATCGAGAGTGCATTCCTTATGGTGATGTTAAAATGGTATTTATCTTTAATGGCTCCATTGTTGATACTCTTAAAACTCTTGAAGATGGCATTTCTAGAATTTTCACAGCAGTTGTCAACATAATCAAATCTATAGTTAAGTTGGCATCCACATGTTTATTGTATAGTTGCTGTAGATTATAACATAAGTGGTATAGTAATTCTGCCAGTATTAGTTTTGAATGTAATAATTTTTAAAAGAAAAGTGTATTAAGATGTCAGCTTTCATTATTAAACATTTATAAGTAATCTTGACTCAGTAATTAAAAAACAGATAAAATAGGAAATGTAAGATGCGTGCTCCAGTGTGGTGGCCAGATTATTATTTTTTCACCATAATGGCAACATCTGCAGTGAAATTAAAACAAAAATCTCCTCCCTCAGGCCAACCAACCAGCCCCAGCTAAAGTTGTGTGTATGCAGGGAGTGCCAGGAAATTCTGACATACTGTTAGAGCAAACACTTGAAAAATATCTTGTATTGTTCTGTTATAGCAACTTCACTGTGTGGTGGTTGGAAGTGAAAATGCCAAGCGGTACTTTGAAGCAGTCCAGGGATCAAGAGAACATCGAGGAGAGCTCTTTGGTGTTCACAACCTCTTCAAACTGAGGTCCCAAGGGTCATGTCTTACAAGAGACATCCTGGAGGTGCGAAGCTGTTCTGTGACCTCTTCAATAATGTTTTTAAGTACAGTTTTACTACTCGGGAATTTTGAAATACAATTGGTTTTCCTTTTCAGAGAAATTTTTTTGTATTCCTTATCAAAAATACATGCTTAGAATTTCTACTTTTAAAGAAATGGGAAATGAATTGTATTCCAAAGCCAAAACTTTCTCATGGATGCTTATAGATAATGTGCATGCATTATGAGTCCAATCTGTTTATGAGATAGTATGGCCTTCATGGCCACTTTCATACAAACAGAGCTGAGAGGAGTTCATTAATTTGAAAACAGCTGTTGAAATTGAGAACTAAAATATTAAGATTTTTCCTGAATAAACAAAACTGTAAAATATGTTTTGATTAGAAGTTACAAAATACTCCCGGAGATGTACTCTCATGTCTCTGAGAGATTTTTGTTTTCTGTTCCCAATAAAAATTCCACACCAATATTTCAGACTCTCAGCTGTGCTCATGGTCAATGTACAGATGTTTCTTATTCTTCAAATGAGACACTTACATGGCTTTAAAAATTCCTTAAGTTCATTAATTAACCAGAGCACTGAGAATATTGACCTGTTTCCCAACTGATATTAGTATGGAGATCATAAAGCCCTAGAATATCGTCCTTTTCTATCTCCTTCCTACACAGATGAGGAAGGAGCCAAGCAGAACTCCAGCTTATTTCCCTTGGCTTCTGGAACTTTGTAGTAAAACTCTTAATTGTGCTTCATTTAGTAAGCATCATAAATAAAGTTCAAGAAAAATTACTGCCTGTCTTTGAGCAATTGCAGTTTTGTTGGAGGTGGAGGACAATCACACAGTGGACATGTACTGCTGTCAGTATGTGAGCACCACTGTGTTTCTGGCTCTGGAATACTCTGTGGTAACTGCTGACCCCAGCAGTGTTCTGTAGTGGATATGAATAGCAAATGCATTAGTGACAAAGCTGGAGCATCACAGCCTTAACACTTGGCATCATGATGCTCGGACACTGCAGTGTTGGAGCATGCTGTAATTATGTAAGAACAGCCGCTGTAAGCAGGATTCTTGGGCAAATGCATGATACTTTAATGCCTCCTAACAGTGCTTTTAGTGACATCAAACACAGGCATTAGTTTTCTATTCTGTGAAACTGTATGAGTTTCTTACTTAGTAAGTGAGAAAGTGTCATTAAGAATGCAAAGCCACCTACACTTAGCCTGCCTTTGCTGTTGTTTTTCCGATTTCACCCTGTTTTTATAGCTGTTTTTATTAACATATTTTCCTTGTGGACATTATAGAGAGAAGGCAAAGTAGAAGCCGGCATCATGACAGCCACAACATGGTTGAAAGGGGAACCGTCAGCACAGGCACTAGAAACAGTGAGTAACCAAAAGACACAGACTGTGACAGTCTTTTCTTTTACTTTTTTCTCTCATTTTTCAGTATGTAAAAAGGGAAACTTTCCAAAACTTCCAGACACAAAGTCATGGGACAGTGAATAAAATTAATTATTTAAGGTGATCCGTATTCATAAAACAATTCAAGAACAATCGACCCCAAATTAAACACCCAGTATAAGTGACCATACCAGCCTTATTTTTCTTTAACTGAAGGACAAGTTAAATAGAGAGTGACCATCAATGTGTATCTAAGTCTAAATCTATCAAAATCATTATGTAAATAAAAGCAAGTATTGTATTGGTTTGTTTGTGATCTTAGGATCTCACCCACATATCCATGAAACCTATGCTATTGCCAGAGACCATTTTAGGTCTAAGATACAAGAAATATGTAGAAAATTTTTATGTTGCTATTCTTGCTGGGTTGTTTTTAGTTATTTATTATTTTTATTTATTACAATTTATTTACTTTGTATCCCAGCTCTAGTTCCCTCCCTCCCTCTTCTCTCATGCCCCTCCCCAAGTCAACTGATAGAGGAGGTCCTCCTCCCTTCCATCTGACCCTAGCCTATCAGGTCTCATCAGGACTGGCTGCTTTGTCTTCCTCTGTGGCCTGGCAAGGCTGCTCCCCCCCTCAGGGGGAAGTGTTCAAAGAGCCAGCCACTGAGTTCATATCGGAGACAGTGCCTGTTCCCATTACTAGGGAACCCACTTGGAGACTGAGCTGCCATGGGCTACATCTGTGCAGGGGTTCTAGGTTATATTCCAACCAAGGACCATACATGTTTATTTGTTTTTGAACTTAAGTTTATGTGAACTGAGTGACCTTGAACTCAGGGAACTTATTTTATTTACCTATTTTGTGTGCACACCAACTCAGATTGTTAGGCTTGGTGAAAGGTGCCTCTTCCTCTGAACCACCTTGCTAGTTTTTAGATAAACGCAAATGTCAAATATTGGCAGAAGTACCAGATTACTTCTCCAACATCTTAACAAATTAAACCCAGTTTTAGAGAACTGAAGGTTATCGAAACCTGAAGGTTATAACTTGGGTTATTGTGAAAAATTGAATTGATATTGTAACAAATTTTGTTCTTGAGACAATGTCTCATATAGTCATGACTGGCCTTGAAATCCAGGTGAAGTGAGGATGGTCTTGAACCCCTCATCCTCTTGTCTGTTTTTCAAGTCCTGTTCTTACTGCAGACATGCACCACTGCACACAACCCTGCCCTCATATTTGCTAATGTTTCTGTCTGCTTTTCATGTAGCCTAAAGACCTTGACTATCAAGAGACCATAGATGTTTGTGAGCTCTACAGTGACTGCAGTGATGACGAGTCAGTGAGCCATTCTCTGGGGAAGACTGCTAAACACAAAGTCTCCGACTCCAGTAAAACACCAGGCTCCTCAGCACAGCTCACGTTGCTACAGTGTGGATTCTCTAAATGGTTTGAGGCAAATTCTAAGTCAGTCCAGGATGGAGATGGAAACACTGCCTCCAGGGATAAAAGTTCTAATGAGCAGCCCACATGTCTTTTAGAGGAAGCCAGACAGGCTGCTTGTCAGAAGATTCAGGACTCTGTTTGTACGTCAGAACATCAGAAATCAGATAACATCCAAAATCCAAATGAAAAATGTGTTTTTGATAAAAGTAAGAAGACTTTAGAACAGAACATTTCTTCTGAATCTGATGATGAGAGAAAGTGTCACAGTACAGCTGGACATCATTGCACAGGACAGGGTGACACAGAGTCAGAAGACAGTGATATCATCTTTCCCACACAGTATCCAGCTCAGAGAGCCCCTAATAACCGTGTACGTTTTAAGCTGCTGCCAGGTGGATGTGAAGATTCTGAAACAGACAACCCTGTGAAAATAAATCGTGGTGATGGTAGACAGAACAGTGGCAAAGGAAATGGACCAGTTCCAAAATCCTTGAGTCTTGAAAACATAAAGTTGAAATCTATTAGGAAAAGAAAAGGTACAGATGATATTAGTGATGAATCTGATGACATTGACATGTTTCCAAAGTCAGGAATAAGAAAGCAAAGAACTACTACTTCCGTGAAATTTAAGAGGAAAAAGGAAAACAAACGGGAACTTTATAATTCTGTAAGAACAAAGGAAGCAAAACAAGTGTGTGTAACAGATGGAGATTGTAGCTCTCAGGTTATTGATGAATTTTCATCCTCAGATGACAATATATCTGTCAGCCACTTAAGTTTCTCTAAATCAAGTCACAGAGCAGAAACTGTAAAAGATAAAATCAGTCTGTTCCCTAAGCTGCCTGACCGGAATAAGAAAAACAGCACTTTTATACCAGCAAGCTTTTTAAATGAAGGAGTTGTCAGTCAAGAGCAAACGAGCAACTCAATGGATAAAATATTAGGTAACTACAGACATTCTGAAAACATCTCTCTAAATTACTGTATTTCACAGTCACATATTCTAGGAGATTATTTCGTTAGCTATAAAATAGCTATAAAATCAAAATGCTGCATTGAGGCAGAAATAATGAAGGGTAGTGAAGAAATAATAAAGTGGCAGGATAAAGGGAAGGCCACCTACAGGAGAATAGAGTTTTGCTGTCTGTCCTATAATGCTCCTCCATGTGGCCCACCCTTCTCACATCCTTTCTGCACCATATGACCAACTATTCTGACTTGTGTAGTAATTCCTTACATATATTTTTAAGGTTTTGTCACATGGATATATGTTCTATGATAGTATAGTTTAGTCTTGTCCACTTAGTTCATTTTATGTAGTCTTTGTAATCTATAAGAATCTGCCTCCATCTTTTCATTACAATATAATTAAATAGTTTCTCTCAGTCTGCAGTTTGCTCATTATTCTCGGCGGTCAGACATGATTGACGTCTGTGTTACCTGCGAATGAGTAGTATTGTCGGGACTTTTTAGTAGTCATATTATTTGTATGTATGCATGTATATTTTATGTATATACATACACTTGTAATTATCTTACATGTATATTACATGTTTATACATGCATATGTGCACATATACATAGTTGTATGTGATGATGAATATACCTTAAGAACTATATTTATGCTTTCATATTTGTATTGGTGCTTAATTAGAAAGTTCTTTCTCATCTCCATTATATTTAAATACTGTTTCTTTCATCTTGATGATTCTGGTCAAATACAGAGATTGATTTAGTTGTAATATTTCATAACTGCTTATTTGTTTTGCCCTATATTCCACAATAGTGAAAGGATGAGTTGGCATGCTGCCACAGTAAAGGTGGAGGTGTGCCCCAGAAGCAGAGTCCTTGCTTAGCACTGTTATTACAATAGCATCACTACAAATTCTAGTTAGATTTTTTTAAACATACTATTTTATTTCTTGCAGTTTTTACAATGGATACACTGTGTCTGAAGTGTCAAGAGACACTGACATGTCTATATATTCCTCCCCCTTGGTTTCACTCTCTCATGGTGAATAGAAATGTCTCTTTCAGTCCTTGTATCAGTGTCCCTAAATCATTCGGATCATCTGGTGTAGCAGTTTGTTTTTAAAATTCTATTTGGGGTGTTTAGGCCTCTACCTCCTTTCCAACCTCCTAAACCTATGTAGGAGAGAAAAGGGAAAGGGGGTGCAGACCCCTTTACTTCTCCCAGCTGTTTAGGGTGGATGGGTCTTTGGGGGCTATGCCAATCTCCGTCAACAGCAAACACAGCCAGCAGTCTCCTCCACGCTTCTGCACCCTAAAGCCTTTCTCTCCATCTGTCTGCTCTAAACCGCCATATTGTCCGACTCTCTGGTCTCTCCAAACTGCTGTGTGTCACATGCCAACACCACACGCCACACCCTCTTTCTCTGGGCTCTCAAGTTTATATCCTCAGAGTCCCAGAACATATCCTTCCTCATGTCACATGAGGCATGAGGCAAGCTGTTCCCATCTGGCAACAGCCATGGCCAACAATTAACAGGTGTGAACAAACTATAGCCCAGCCAAAATCCCACACTTGGGATTAAAACAAAGACATATTTATATAACATAACTGAGTTTTTGAGAAACCAAAACTTTCATTACAATCCAGACCTTGTTTTCTAGTAAAATTTTGAAGACATGAAAAGGACATGAGGGTTTTTTTTTTTTTCTTCTAAGGTTATTCTGATAACATGTTGTATCCTGAAAGCCAATTTGTGTGCCTTAAAATCTTTGATTCACACTTTGTTGAATGTTTCCAATATTAGTTTCATTTTCATCCCCCTTTCAATACACAAGAAAGTTCCTTCCTTTCCATTGCCATCCAGTGGTTTCACCAGATTGTTATTGCTAATTGTGACCTATTTCATGTTTTTAAAGTGTCAGACCTTATTTTGACATCAGTTGTGTTTTTTGTCTGTTCTTTGGGCCCTTCATTTCTGGCAGGGATATTATTCTTCTGCTTGTTCCTTTTTTTCCTCACAGTTTTTCTGATTTCTGATTTGACCCAGATAATTATATATATATATATATATATATATATATATATATATATATATATCACTCTGTATATGCTGAATCCTACTATTCTGCTCACGCTGATTACTCATGTTGCTTCTTATGGCTGGGCTGTGGTTGGGCAGGAACACCTGTAAGTGGGCCAGTGTGGGAATTTATATAGTTAGCTTGCCCAATCCCCTGAGGCCTTCTTACAGAAGACCCCTGGTCCCCTCAACCCTGGTGAGTAGAACACCTTCCCAGAAGCTGCTGGCCCTGTGAGGCTGTCCGTGCCTTCCAGTAAATGCCTGTTGGCTTTCCAGGGGTCGCCTGTCCTTAGTCTGTCATATGCCACACACTGTTGCTTTCTTCTTCCATAACACAGATGCTGATACTAACAGCAGTGGTTCTCAGTCTTCCTAGTGCAGGGCTCTTCATTACAGTTCTTCATGTTGTGGAGACTCCTAACCATGTAATTATTTTCATTGCTACTTTGTAATTGTAATTTTGCTACTACTATGAATTGTAATGTAAATATCTATATTTTTGATGGTCTTAGGCAACCCCTGTGAAAGAGTCATTTGACACCCCTCCCCCGACACACACACCAACCAGGGATCACAACCCACAGTTGCTGTTGGCAGACTGCCTCCACTTGATTGCAATAAAGGAATTATGGGGTGTCTCATCATGTAATTTTGTTCTCATGTGGTCCATAGGTATCTACTTTTGTTGTCTAGTTGCTGTTTGATTTTTACCTGAGGATTCCAGGAGAATGAACAACCTCTGTTCAGACTCTGCTTAGTGATTAAGAGTTAGCCTGGCCTTGCAAGTGTCTCACTTACTCCCCATAAATCACGTGAAAAAAGATGAAATAAGGTGCTGTAGGCACCTTAACTTTTAAATTTTATTTACTTACACATTAGGCTGTCTTTTATAGCTGAGACTCATTTAAAATTTTCCTACAATTTATATTTTTTTGTACCAGTATTAACTCAGTACAGGATTATCAGTGAAATTGGAGGCCTAAGGAATTGTTAAAATGCTTTTAAAAATAATTGTTTTAGTTTTTTAACTGCAAGTGTCAGCAGTTGGAATTAGTAGAATTTTATATAGCATGTAGATATTTTCCTGTTACTTTTAATTACGTGATATTGCAGTTTTGTGTTTTGTGCTTTGTGATTGCTGGGGAGTTCAGAGTTAAGCAGCAGAGTGTTGAGGTCACAGTTGAGGTTCATTGCCAGGGCTGTTTGAGGGAAATTTTACAGGCCTCAGTACTAGCCTCCTCTTTTATGACCACAATTTCAAAATGAATTATTAGAGCCTAGAAGCAAAGCAGTAAAGAAATAGAGCTGCTTTTAAAACCTCTTTCAGATAAAAGCTATGAGTTCTTTTTTTTTTTTTTTTTTTCATTTCCTAAAAAGCTCTCATCTTGACATTCTTTGGGCATGTGTACAAAAAGACAAAATAAAAACAATAAAACAGCACGGCCAACCAAACACAGCTCCCTGGTCATAAACCCCATGCTCCCTTCCATCAGTGCCATCAAGTACTTTTTTTAAAGAAGCAGATAAGCCTGGGGCTCCTCCTTAAATGTGCAAACAGCATTTTGAAATTAACGAAGAAAAATCTATAGAGGACCATTAACTGTGATTCTCACAGACAAAATCTCTATTTCAGTTTTAAATTTAAAAATTGTTATTTAAGCTCAACAGGTTTCATGTTGATAAAAGTAGAAAGTCATTTCCAAGTTAGCCTGGACCAACATATTTGTTTTCAATTTAGTTTTAAAACACTGATAGTAACATAAAATTTTTTAAAGATTAAAAACAAAGCAAGCAGTTAAGGATAGTGGCTTATTCCTGTAATTTCAACAATACCCAGGAAGCTGAGATGGGAGAATTGCCATGAATTCTAGGGTATCCTGGCCTATAGAGTGAGCTTTTGTTTTAAGAAAACAGAGGTGATAATTTTAAAGTAAAGCAAACATAACCAGGTATGGTGGTGCACACCTTTAACCCCAGCACTGGGGAGTCAAGAACAGGTAGATTTCTGTGAGTTTGAGACCAATGTGGTCTACATAGTGAGTTCCAGGTCAGCCAGGGCTACAAAGTAAGGCACTGTCTCAAAAAGAAAGGAGCAGGGGAAGGAAGGAAGGCAGGCAAGCAGGCAAGTAAACATAAGTAGGAGTCTAAGGCAAAAGAATCACAGGTTGGAAGCTAGCCTGGGCTACATAGCAAGACTGTCTCAAAAAATAGAGAAAATAACAAAGGTATAGTCTGTTCTTACTATGCCATTGATAATTAGAACAGTATTACTTCATGGTGATGAGTCACGTGATAAACATTGTTGTCTCCTAGATGGTGTTCAAGAAGTGGTGTATATCCACTCTAATCAGAATGTGATTGGATCAAGCAGAGCAGAAAATCATATGAGCCGATGGGCAACGCGTGATGTGTTTGAGTTGAAGCAGTTTTCCCAGCTCCCTGCTAATGTAGCTGTTTGCAGTTCTAAGGTAAGAAAATTGACTTCTTAATCTCACTTCTCACTAAAGTTTCTCAATAGGGTCCTCTTTACACCCTCGAAAGTAGCTGTTAAATGTGTTATGAGACAACTGAGTGTTGAGCCATATAGCATTATAATAGTGTAATCACAGAAGATGTTTTAGATTTGTGGTAGTTTGAATGAGAATGGTCCCCATAGGCTCGTATGTTTGAATGTTCGGTCCCCAGTTGGTGGAACTGTTCAGGAAGGATTAGCAGGCATGTCACTATGGGCAGGCTTTAAGGTTTCAAAAGATTCAGCTATCCCCAGAGTGCTCTCTTTGCCTCTTGTTTATGGATCAGGACATGAGTCCTTTGCTGCTACTCCAGCACATACCTGTCTACCAGGCTCCCTGTCAGATGGTCACAGACTTAAACCCTCCAAAACTCTAAGCCCCAAGTAAACATTTTTTATCAGTTGTGGTATTTTATCACAGCAATAGATAAGTAACTAAGACAAATTAAATGACAAATCTAAATTAAAATTCCTGATACTACTGAGTTGATTAATAGTTTTACTTTTTAAAAAGTGTGCCTATGTCCCCAAATTAAGGATAGCCTGAATGATTTATACAGATTAAGGCATGGCCTCAAACTACTTCTGCAAAGAAGAAAAGTGTATCACTAGGTTTCTTCAGTTTTTGTTTGTTTGGTTTGATTTGTTTTTTTATCTAGAAAGTACAGGCAGAAAAGTCTAGCCTCATAGGCCTTTTTGAAGGATTTTCATAATGTTAAGTTAATAAATTGTTCATATTTTTCCTGTTTAGGTTGTTGTTCTACAGAAATAAAGCCTTATATAAACATAATCTTTTGTTTACACATGGTCATTTTCATAAATGTTTTTAAAATGTATTCAGCTTAATGTTTATTATTTATTTTATGGGTAGGAACTAAAAGTACATTTTGCTTATAACAGCGATAAAATGTTGTGTTGCTTTTAAGAATGAAGCAGGGGGAAATCCCTCTGAACTTTCCAAATATCTTCATTTACATTCAGATTGTCTTAACAATAAAACCAAGATGTAAAGTAAAACACATGACCAAGGAAATGTGAATTAAACAGTTGAAGACTGGAGGAAGGTAGCCTACGGATAGATAATTTTACTTATTGACATGACAGTTGTGCACTTTCCAGTGGGTAGAACAAAGGAAATAACCAGTAATGTTCCAGCTACAGTTTGGATGGTCACAGTGGCCAGACACTGAACCGGTACATAGGACTGTGTTGAGCCAAGTGGAATGGAGGGAATTTGCATGCAAAACTTGTTCTACCCCAAAGGCTGTAACACCCTGCTGGGAATGGGGCAGAGGGAAGACTATAGAAACAAGAGCATACTAGTTCTAGGAGACCCAAAGCTTCTCCTAATGTGTAATTTGATGGAAACTTGTCATCTGAGATGTGTGTGGTGTACATGTGTGCACAGAGGTCTATGTGAAGTGCCGTCTTTGGTCTCTCTCCCTCTTATTTTTTGAGACAGGGTCTCTGAGCCTGGATCCTGCTAGACCAGCTGCCAATGTTTATTTCTCCTCCCTTTTCCCCCAAGCACTGGGATTGCAGACTCATGTCACAGGGCCTGACACATATGTGGGATCTGCTGATATAAATGCAAGTCTTTCTGCTCGTAACCAGGGACTTTGCTGATGCACCTCCCCACCTCCTCACCTGGGATTTCTGTTTGGTTGATTTTGTTTTTTCAGCCAAGGTTTTTCTGTAGCCCTAGCTGTCCTGGACTTGCTTTGTAGACCTCGAACTCACAGAGATCTGCCTGCCTCTGCCTCCCCATGCCTGGCTTTAGCTAGGTTTTTTTTTTTTTTAATGGGGGCAGGGAGGACAGTAAATGATCTAGGAAAGAGTCTATCATTCTATAGTAGCCTTAGGGTAAATGTAGTAATGGATTTTTAAAAGACACACTTTTCAAGCATGCAAAACAGAACACATGAGGGAATTCTTTCATGACACAAGGAGGCTGTTTGATACTCTGATTTGTTTGGGAATATGCCATCTCTCAGCTAACATCTCTTCCAAAGCAGTGTTTCTCAACCAGTGGGTTGCAACTATCAGAAAACATGTATTTTCAGTGATCTTAGGAAAGGAGACAGTGCTCAGTAACAAAATTACTGTTTTGATGGAGTGACAACATATGGTTGGGGTCCCTACAGCATGTAGATCTATACTAAAGGGTTGCAGTTTTAGTAAGGAGAACCACTGCTCTAAAGGTTGATAGCCATCTGAAGAGGGCAAAAATATACTGGGTTTTCCAGGAATTTATTTTGTAGGTGTTGATTAGTATTTTCTAAATCGATGACCTTTCCTCATGGTAGCCAGGGGTGTTGTGAGTGTCTGTCTGTGATTGCCTGTATGTCTTTTAGCCATGCTATTTCTCAAACAAATTTTTGTTGTCATAATTATTTTGGTTTTTCAAGACAGGATTTCTATGTGTAGCCCTGGAGGTCCTAGACCTCCCTCTGTAGAGCAGGCTTGAAATTAGAGATGCACCTGCCCCCGCCTCCAAGTTCTGGGATTAAAGGCCTGTATAGCCACCACCAGGCAAACAAGTTTTAGTATGAATGGTCAGATAATTTGGCAACCTTTATTGTAGATTTCTTATCTTTCTACTGTGATGTGGTGGAATTATTAGAGGGCTTCTCTACCCTAGCTACTTCCCAAATAATCAAGACAGACACCTTTTGGGTTTATAAAAACTTTAAGGCACCATAACTGGGCAGATATTAACTCTAAGCTATTTTGCTATTTCCAAGCTATACACCCCAAGTTACTTGCCATAATTGTTCTTGCCTGGGCTGCTTCTGTCAGGCCAGCCGTCCTGGCCAGGTGACGACTTCCTTCTCTCTAGCTTTCTCTCCTGCTTCTCCTCTCTTCCTCATGGTCTCCATCTGACTCCAAGCTCAGGAACTGAAGCTCCACCTACCTCTCTTCTGCCCAACTATAGACTGTCAGCAACTTAATTTAACCAGTCAGAGAATGTTGGCAAGCAAAGTTTACACAATATTACTTGGTGTGAAAGTGGGTGCCAACAGTAAATTTAAAGTTTTAAAAAAGAAGTTGAATAGTTATTGGGGAAAGAGTAAACAAGAAGAAAGAAATGAAGGAAGAACAAAAGATTGCAATCACAGTCTTAGGAAATACCTGAAGCCAGACACATAGGTGCACTGCTTCAATTGTAAAGCTCAGGAGACAGGGGGAAGGTAGAAACTCTGAGTTTAAGTCCAGCCCAGTCTACCTAGTAAGTAACCATGGGCAGCCAGAGCTGTGTAGAAAGGCCCTGTTTCAAAAAGAAGAAGAGGGGAGGAGAGGGGAGGGAAGGGGAGAGGAGGGGAAAAGAAGAAGAAAAAAGAAGGAAAGAAAGACCTGAAAACCTCTTGCTCATGAAGTCTTAAAGGAAAAAAGAAAAAACCTCCCACAAGCCTAGGATCTTTTATCTAGGGCTCAAATCCAGAATCTTCTTGATTACTGAGAATTCTGAGTACATCATGTCTATCATCAATGTCCTATTAAAAAACTACATATTTCAAATGATTATAAGTATGTCTGCAGCCAGATGCAGAACAAAGCAAACATATATTTATAAGAAATTAATAGATGAGCAGCAGTGGTCACACTGTTTTGCTGTGTGGGGAATATTGTAATTGAGGTTCACTTACAGCCTTTCACTAACTCACAAAGAAATGCTTATGCAAAATGGATTATATGAGAAGTGGACACCACTGTGCTAGATAACTCCCCTGGTCTCTGAGTTCCTCGGTATTTTTAAGCTAATAATTGATAACCAAATAACAAAAACTGAATCTACTTTAAAAATCTACTCATGTCTTTAGGAATAACCTTTTCATGTTTCTTTTTCATTCTTATAATTTATAATTATTTTATTTATAGAGGCCTAAACTAAATAAATTTATAATTATAACTGTTATTTGACAATACAAAATATATGAAATAATAACATGTTTTAAATTAAAATACAATTGTATCACTTTCCTCTATCTCCGGCCATGCTCACCCTACTCCCTTTCAAGTTGATCACCTCTTTTTATTTGTTGTTGCATATATATTTGTTTGAGGGTGTGTGTATATGCATAAATATTATACATACAACCTGATGAGTTTGTTTTTTCTATTGGTGTATAGATGATTCCAGAGCTGACCACTTTGTATTTGATAACCAATGCAGGGGTCACATCACTGAGAAAGAATTCTTCCTCTCAGCAGTCATTAGTTCCCAGTAGTTCTTTGTCTAGGGGACCCGTGAAATTTCATTTCAGTGGAAGGAAATATTCATACTGATGCTGTCATTATTTGGGGGCTTGTTTAAGCAGCCATATCGTTGAGGTTTCATGGCTGTAGCTTCCTTGTCATGGAACTCAGTATGGAGAATCAATCAAAAAGCTAAAAATAAATCTGCCATCTATATCACTCCTTGGCATGTACCCAAGGGATATGACTTCTCAGCAATATTCATTGCTGTTTTAAGATGGAAACAACCTAAATGTCCTTCAGCAGATAAATGAATAATGAAAATGTGGTACGTACATATTCATTATGAAATACTATTAAACCATACCAAAAATGAAATTTACTCTTTGATATTTTAAAACCATCTTTGGAAGGAATCCTACTTGGTCATAGTGGATGATATCTTTGATGTGTTCTTGGATTCGGTTTGCAAGTATTTTGTTGAATTTTTTTTGCATCAATGTTCATAAGGGAGATTGGCCTGAAATTCTCTTTCTGTGTGAGGTTTAGGTATCAAGGTGACTGTGGCTTCATTGAATGAGTTTGGTAATGTTTCTTCTGTTTCTATTTTATGGAATAGTGCGAAGAGTATTGATGTTAGCTCTTCTTTGAAGCTCTTCTGGTAGAATTCTATGCTGAAGCCATCTGGCCCTGGGCTTTTTTAGGATGGAAGACTTTTGATGACGGCTTCTATTTCCTTAAGGGATATAGGACTGTTTAATTCATTTACCTGGTCATGATTCAGCTTTGGTAAGTGGAATTGATCCAGAAATTGTCCATTTCATTTAGATTGTCAAATTTTGTGGCATATAGGCTTTTGAAGTAAGTCCTAATGGTTGTTTGGATTTCCTCAGTGTCTGTCATTATGTCCCCCTTTTCATTTCTGATTTTGTTGATTTGGATAGTGTCTCTCTGCCTTTTAGTTAGTTTGGCTAAGGGTTTGTCTATCTTGTTGATTTTCTCAAAGAACCAGCTCTTGGTTTTATTGATTCTTTGAATTGTTTTATTTGTTTCTAATTGATTGATTTCAGCCCTTAGTTTGATTATTTCCAGCTGTCTACTCCTCTTGGGTATGTATGCTTCTTTATTTCTAGGGCTTTCAGGTGAGCCATTAAGTTACTTGTATGAGATGTTTCTATTTTCTTCTTGAAGGCACTTAGTGCTCTGAACTTTCCTTTTAGCGCTGCTTTTATTGCGTCCCATAAGTTTGGGCATGTTGTGCCTTCATTTTCATTGAATTCTAGGAAGACTTTAATTTCTTTCTTTATTTCTTCCCTGACCCAGCTGTCATTGAGTAGCAAGTTGTTCAGTTTCCATGTGTGTGTAGCCTTTTTGCCATTTCTGTTGTTGTTGAGGTTCAGCTTTAGTCAATGGTGGTCAGGTAGGATACAAGGGATTATTTCAATCTTCTTGTATCTGTTGAGGCTAACTTTGTGACCAACTCAATGGTCTGTTTTGGAGAAGGTTCCATGAGGTGCTGAGAAGAAGGTAAATTCTTTTGTTTGGGGGTGAAAAGTTCTGGAAAGAGCTTTTTGTAAAAGATAGGGATATCTGGAAAGAAAACTTGTGTTTCAGTTCAGACCAGAAAGAAAGGTTTTAAATGTCTACAGGAGTGACAATGCCTTTATTAGAGTCAGTGTGTGGTTTTATGTGCAGTGTGTTACCAACCTTCACTGTACCTGTGTGAGTGTGTCACAGACTCCACTGCACCTGTGTGAATGTGTCAACTCCACTGCACCTGTGTGAGTGTGTCACTGACTCCACTGCACCTGTGTGAGTGTGTCAACTCCACTGCACCTGTGTGTGTCAACTCCACTGCACCTGTGTGAGTGTGTCACAGACTCCACTGCACCTGTGTGAGTGTGTCAACTCCACTGCACCTGTGTGAGTGTGTCACAGACTCCACTGCACCTGTGTGAGTGTGTCAACTCCACTGCACCTGTGTGAGTGTGTCACAGACTCCACTGCACCTGTGTGAGTGTGTCAACTCCACTGCACCTGTGTGTGTCAACTCCACTGCACCTGTGTGAGTGTGTCACAGACTCCACTGCACCTATATGCATGTGTCACAGACTCCACTGCACCTGTGTGTGTCACAGACTCCACTGCACCTGTGTGAGTGTGTCACAGACTCCACTGCACCTGTGTGAGTGTGTCAACTCCACTGCACCTGTGTGAGTGTGTCACAGACTCCACTGCACCTGTGTGAGTGTGTCAACTCCACTGCACCTGTGTGAGTGTGTCACAGACTCCACTGCACCTGTGTGAGTGTGTCACAGACTCCACTGCACCTGTGTGAGTGTGTCACAGACTCCACTGCACCTGTGTGAATGTGTCAACTCCACTGCACCTGTGTGAGTGTGTCAACTCCACTGCACCTGTGTGAGTGTGTCACAGACTCCACTGCACCTATATGCATGTGTCACAGACTCCACTGCACCTGTGTGAGTGTGTCACAGACTCCACTGCACCTGTGTGAGTGTGTCAACTCCACTGCACCTGTGTGTGTCAACTCCACTGCACCTGTGTGAGTGTGTCACAGACTCCACTGCACCTGTATGCATGTGTCACAGACTCCACTGCATCTGTGTGAGTGTGTCAACTCCACTGCACCTGTGTGTGTCAACTCCACTGCACCTGTGTGAGTGTGTCACAGACTCCACTGCACCTGTGGTGATGGTGATGTGTGAGCCTGAGTTGAGTGTGTCACACAATTTACCTGCACCTGTGGTAATGCAGTGCCTCCCTTCTCAGGCAACTGCATGTCTTCAACTTAAGTTTACTTAAGTTTTCTGAAAAGAATGTACAAAGACAGCATTCAGTTAAGGATTAATCACTATGGCAACTGAGATACGGGGCTGAAGGGGGAGGATGTGTTCTCTCCTGAGTTTCCTGCCAGCTGTCCTAGTCAACCTCTGAGCCTGAACCCAAGCCAAAATATAGACTGTGAAACTATATCTGTATTTTATAAATTGGTACAAGTATCAGACTATAAAAAGAAGACTTAATCCCCGGAATTGAATGACAGACGCTTGGCACTCCTGCCAGTGTTTGACAGGAAAATAATGGGTCGCTTTGTAGTAAAACCTGGATTAATAGTAAAGCCTTCTTTATATTATCGCAGTGTGCTGTAAATGAGAGAACTAAGCAAGTTGTCGGGCTGCAGTGGGCGTGTCTTTTTATAACCAATGAAGATTTAAGTGTTGTTGAGCATATAGTAAACTCAGAATGTTGTGTAGCAGGAACTTGTGGTGTATAGGTGTTAGACTAACAGTTTGTAGATTACTTCAGCAGGGATTTCTGTGCGCTGCGGTGGGTTTGACTGCAGTGAGTTTATACAGACTGTGCAGGGAGGGATGGGGTGTTTAGGACGAGTAGACCTAGGGGAGAAGGAGCTCCTGTTATTGTGTTTTTCAGGGTACTGAGTTGTCATTGGTATAAAGTTTATGAGGTAGTCCAGTAGGTAAAGTTTATCGTTCCAACATGTTAACAGAATTAACTCTTTGTAGGATTTTTCTTAAGTCTATAAATTTTTCTTTTCTACCTTACTATTGACTTTATGCAGTTTTATCAGATAGTTTGGATTTTTTTTTTCAAGTAACAAGTAGGATTAAGGTTTCTAAGATTGCTATCTACATGCATGAGGTTATGGCACTGTTGGCATGAAAGGAACTTTTGTGTTTTATCCCTAGGAGGAAGTTTGATTGTAGGTAACATTCTGTTCCACAAAAACAGTGTATCATTTGAGTGAAGAGAAGGACAAGCCAATGCTACTTGTACACATAGGCCTATTCCCTCTTATAGCTAGGGTTCAGGAAAAGCTGTGGCGTCCTTCCTCAGAATATCCAAAACACATTCACCTCCTTGCAAAACAAGCTGCTAAAATTACTCAAAACAGAACATAGACTTTTATTATTGCAATTATGATAACTGCTTAAACGTTGAGTGAGGGGTTAACTCTGCTGTAGGTCTGAGCTTTTAGGGTATTTATAAGCTAACTGGTGAGTCCTCTAATTTAGTTAAGAATCTGCCCTGGAATATGGCTGGTTTCCCATGAAAAGTGATAAGGAAAATATTCATACAGTTAATTTTTAAGAAGCTACAAACTTACCTAACGGTTGTGTTGTGGGTGATTAATATTTACTATTGATTTACCTTTTAGTTAAGCAGCAGTTATTCCTAAACCAGCTGTATACCCAAATCACCACAGAAACTAGGATTTATTTAATTAACCTAGAGCAATCCTGGGCAATAGTTACTCCATCCTAAACCTCCAAGCCTGCATAGTTTCCTACCATTCAGATTTCAGCCATTATACTTGCTTTTAGTCATATCTGGGATCCGATTTGTCTCTCCTCCTCTGCTCTACTCCTCCTTCCTTCTTTTTCCTTCTCTCCGGACCAAGATGTCCCATGCTATTCTCTCCATTGCACAGCACTAGCTGGTTGTTTAATTGACAATCACAGAAGACAAATGGTGGTATGTTTATACAAACTTGAGACAGGTGATGCTTCTAAGCATCACGATGCAGTGTTCAGATTGAAACCAGATAGTGGGGTAGAGAAATCAGCATTTGAATGAACAAGGGTAAATTGTATACATTCCAAAAGAACATTATACCAACACATTGGCTTATATTAACAATAGCAATTTTTCTTATTAGGAAGTGGTATAATTTTAACTGTTTTCCTAGCTGGTAATCTGATTTAATAGAGAAATTGGCTTTGAACAACTTCTTGATTTAGACAGTTGTAAGATTTTAATAATTTACAAAATGCCATTTCTTTAGATAATGCCTCTAGTAACAGGATAGAAGTTCAGAGGTAAAAAGCCTCATTGAACTCTTACTGAGTCTCCCCAGTGAACTAAGGGAGAGTAAACAACCACAGTGCTTTGCAAATTATATTTTACCCATCTATAAAAGCCATTTTATCAATCGGACATGGCCACTTACTAGAAACACACACTGTCTTGTCATCTGAGAACACTGCCTCTGTACATGGAATTCTGAGTTACTATATAAACATAAAATTGGGAAATACACACTGTTTCAATTTGAAGAATTTTAGGAAAGTATATCCATGCCTTTCATTTTACTTATTTTTAAAATGAGAAGCAAAGGGTCTCCTTCAGGCCTTAGAAATGGCTGTCAGCTTCTATCCTTGTGGCCTTTCTCAGTGTTTGTCTTCTTGTGTTTTCCTTTCTTGTCCTTTAATCTCTACTTGAAGATTTCAGATTTGATTTTCTAATATGTAACATATTAATCCTTTTTAAAATATATATTTCAAGGAGTTAAACTCTGTCTGGACTCAAGAAGTACACTGAGGGTTGGAGATGTAGCTCAGTGGAGAAAGTACTGATTGATGCATAAGCATGAAACTAAGTTTGAATACACAGACTCACATAAAGCCCACTGAGGTAGCAAATGTCTAATCCCCGTGCTCCATAGGGAGATGGTGAGTGGAGATGAGAGAGTCCGTGGACCCTCACAGCCAGTTATCCTGGGCATGCACATTAGCTAACAACACAGAAACCGTGCTTAAAGGTAAAAGTAATAATCCACATGCAAGGTTGTCCTCTGACTTCTGAACACACACATACAAGACTATGAGGAATAGCAACTCTACCAACTTTGCCAGAATATCTCAAAGATATTCTGGCAAAGGCATGATTTTTACATTTTCTGAATATTGTGATGGTTAGTGTTAGCTATCATCATGACTGGATTGAGAGATGCCAAGAAAATTGGTAGTCAGCCTCTGTGTATGTCTTTGATGGTATTTCTGGATAAGGAATATGAAGATTGGTAACCTAAGGGGGAAGATCTGCCCTCAACATGATCTGAACTCTGGCCAGGTAAGAAAGCTCCCTCACTTCCTGACTAGATCCTTCCTGAGTGGGTACACTACTGCTGATGTTGCCAGTGGCCATCAGACTTTGGCAAGTCTTTAATCTTTGAATGCCAGCTCATGTCAGCAACTCTCCAAGGGGTTTTCAGACCTTCAGGCCCTGATTAGTGCTGCCTTACTGGTTCCTCTTATTCCAAGGTTTCTACCTTATTAGACTAAGCAACTACTGAGTTGTCTGGTTCCTCACCTAGGGATGGCCATTGTAAGATTATTCAGCCTCTGTTCATAAAAGCCAGTGTAATAAATCCTTGTGTGTTTGTGTGTTACTCTTTTTTCTTTGGAGAACCCTGATTTAATACTTTTCCTTTACCTAGAATAAAATTCAGCTTTGCATTTATATTTCCCAAATTTCTCTGTACCACCACAAACGTGTCATCTCTTTCCTAGGTTTCCACTAGTCTCTCCCTCCACTGGAAATAAATCACCCTTCCTCTTAGACTTTTTCTTCTTCACTCAGCAGAAGAACTTTATGTGGCTAGTTCTTGCTAAATAGTTATTACAGAGTAATATTATAGTTACTATTAATAATTAATAATTGTGTTGAGACTTACCTCTTCTTTTTAATAATTAAAATATATCATTCTCTCCTTCTTTTTCCTCCCTCCAATCTCTCCCATACACTCTTCCTTCCTTGCTCCCTCTCAAAATCATGGTCTCTTTCTCTTTAGTTGTTACTGTTTTACACACACACACACACACAGATATAACTACAGCCTGCTCAGTCTGTGTAATGTTAATCATATGTGTACGTTTTCAGGGCTTACTGCTTGGTTTTAGATAACCCATGATGGGGATCAGTCCTTGGAGAACACAGTTTTTCCTGCTCTTGGCATTCTTTAGGTGCCTTTAAGAACAAATAAGCCTGGAGCTTAGATTTTCCTAAGTAGGATGTATATCTTGACTCACCTTTGATAACCTAAAATGATATCTTACATATAGTTAATAATTAAATAAATGATTTTTCAGAAAAACTAAATGTTTAGTTTTGTCAAGGTCCAATGGCTTCAGATACTGGTTTGGTCTTGGGGTGTTTGTTTTGGTTTGGTTTTCAGTGTGAGGATGAGCTCAGGAACTTTGTACTTGCTAGGCATGCATGCTGCCATTGAACTCTGCCCCAGCCTGTGTTCTGAAGACTTTAGGTGGTTTGATTCATCTTTTCTATGAACAAGTTTATAATTTTTCTGGGAATCACCTTACTCAAAGATACCTCTAGGGTATCCAGACCAGAGTCTTATATATGGATGAGAAGCTCTGACACACACAGTTTGGTTTTGGTCACTGTTTGGCTCATGATGCCCTCTCCAAAGTAGTTTCTAGAAAACCTTCTTCTATCAATACTTTTTGCCTTAGAGCCAACCTTAGAAATTTCCTCACTTAAGATCCTCATTCCAGAAGTCCTGTCCCATCTCTAGAGGGAAAGGCTATGAAGAACACTGGGGCAGATAGGCCTTGTTAGTTTTCTCTATTCAGCCTGCCAGCAATTATGCCTGTGCAGTAAAATATCCATAAAAACCAAAGAGGATGGGTTTTGATCTTCTGAATAGCTGAGTGTGTAGAAGTTACTATAGTGTGGCACACCCAAAGTAGGCAAGGGAGCTCCATACCATGCCCGTACAACTTTGCCTCTGCTTATTGCTTCAGTATGTGGAATATCCTGAGTAAACTAGGGAGCAGAGGCAAGTGTTTTCCTAGGTTCTGTGAGCTGCTCTAACAGGCACAGCTGTGCTACATTGAGGCCTGCAATTGGCTCAGGAGTCAGGGAAATGCTGGTCTTGGAGATAAGGTGCCAAAATTAAATCACAGGATACCAAGTGCTTGATCACTGCTGCTAGTACAGAAATCTCTACACACTGAAAATAGAAGCCTTTTGTGTAGACTGTAGTGTGAAAGCAGTTTTTTTAAACATAGAAATGCTCCCAGGTTGGTGTGGAGCCCTACCCCCAAAACCACACCTAATCTGTTGGCTGATCTTCCAATTCACACTTTTCAGTGCCAGTCATCATTGATGATGTCATGAGAACTTATTGTAATTTAACCTCACATGTATCTGTGGTTTATGTGTGTTTTAAGAATTAAGAATAGGACTCTAACGTATACTCTAAGACATGAATACCACCAGTTAGCAATGGCAACAGAGAGTGAGCCTTCAGCAAATGCTTGTTACTAATAATCCCACATGAAAATATTACAGAAAGCAGTTCCTACCACCATTTTCACAGTAAAACTCCCTCACCTCAGCTGCTCAAATTACAAATGGTCGCCCTGTCAGATAATGCAGAAGGATTAGTCAGGTTTGAGCAGCAGGCATACTGGTTATTCATCATTGAGGTCATAGTGTGACAGGGGAAGCCAATTCAATAAGGAAGCATGTGGAGAACGGAGGAAGGAAGATGGCCTTGTGCTGTGCAGGTAGTGAGAATGTGACTCCATCCTCTGTCTCCCACAGTTCTGTGAAATGTCTTCAAGTTTTTTACATTTGTTTAGTTTGTGTGTGTTTCACCATGCATGGCCCCTCCCCACCATGTTAGTTACATATGTGTGGAGCTTGTAGGAATCAGTGTTCTACTTCCACCCTGTGGGATCTGGGGATTGAACTTAAGTCATTGGGTTTGGTAGCAAGCACCTCTGTCTGCTGAGCCGTCTACTAGTCATATTCTATGAAACGTCTTACTATAGACTGGACATGGAAGTGCAGATTTATATAGTGCCAGCACTCCAGAATCTGAAGCAGAATTGTAAGTTCGATACCATCCTATACTGCCTAGAACACAAAGTAAGAGATTCTGTCATAAAATCAACAAAACCATTACAAAATAAAGTTGCTTTAGACTGCAGCTGTTACACCTTCTGGGAGGAAAGAGCTAGAGTTGCCAACTTCAGTCTCCTCTTTCTCCCACATGTTTGTGTTTTTAATCTGTTTGTGTTCTCAGGCCTGCCTGTCATTTTTAAACATATGCAGATAATGTGACTTTGGGGTGGGTCCTGTAACCAGTTGGTTTTTCTCCCAAGCAATGGCTTAATGTTTAGGAGTAGCTTTTAGCCTTGGGTTTTTTGTTGAATACAGAGATTATGATAACTTTGCATAATTAATTTGAGTGTTTTCACCATCGTACAAAGGTCCTTAAACAGTTTTGTCACTGTAGATCCAGCTGCCATTTGTTTGGATTTTTTTTTTACACTGTACTGTCTGTTTTGACAATGCTCCCAGTTCCATGCATTGCAAAGATAAGCAGATTTATGCCTTTGTATGTGCTTACAGTTTGGCACTTAACCAGAGCGATCTCTTTTTAAGTCTTTTGTTTGAACAGATGTGTAAACAAACATTGCTGCCTCAGACTTCACTGTTTAAGGCTTGATAAAGACAGAAACTGAAAGAACACTTGATTAGTAGTCTTCATGGCATGCTTGGTGTGATCAGGATGATGGAAGGGTACAGCCACACATGATGGTAACCTTAGAGTGTGTTTAGAGCTCTGTGCTAGCCTTGGGAACAAGCTGTAGGCTCCAGACTTTCCTGGAATAGCAGGTACTCCGTTTATCTTAGAACCAGCATTCTGAATTGACCCTTCCGTCTTCATGACCTTCCACTGCCTTTGAAAATCTCCCTTTAGTTCTAGTTCCCATTATTGATCAAACCTAACCACCTGGCATCAGCATGGCTGGTATATCCACTTTTCTTGTGTGCTCTGAAAGGAGCCAGATCCATTCCACATCTGCCCAGTCAAAGATTCTACTAGTTCCTGGTAGCCTGCCAGTGCACCACTGTAATGAGTCTTCCTCTGCAATGTCCAGGGTGAGGTGAGTCAGAGAGGTGCTGTGTGCCGGTTATGGAAAAGGCTCCAGAATTAGCCCCAAGAGAGATTATCCATAATACCTTTTCTGTAAAATAGGAGCTAGAGGCTTATCTTAGTTAGGGTTCTATTGCTGTGAAGAGACACTATGACCACTGCAACTCTTATAAAGGAAAACATTTAATTGGGTCTGGCTTACAGTTCAGAGGTTTGGTCCATTATTGTCATAGTAGGTAGCATGGCTACACACAGGCAGAGATGGTCCTAGAAAAGGAGCTGAGAGTTATACATCTGGATCAGCAGGCAGCAGGAAGAGAAGGACCCTGGGCCAGCATGAGCTTCTGAAACCCATCCCCAGTGACACTCCTTCCAATAAGGCCACACCTCCCAACAGTCTTATTCCCTGTGGGCCTGTGGGGCCATTTTCATTCAAAAACCACCACAAGTCTTTTTATGATTGTCTTCAAAAGTTGGCCTCATGGTAGGTATTGTGGCAAGCTTGTATAACCACAACATTCTAAAGGCCGAAGCAGAAGTACCCAAGTTCAAGGCCAGCTTGAGCTACATCATTATTTCTAAGGTCTCCTGCAACTGCACTGAAAAACCCTGTGTTTAAATTAAAAAAAAAAAAAAGTTTCTTACTCTCCTGGATATTAATCTCTTAATCCATTTGTTACAGGATGTGGCTACAAGGGTCTTTCCCTGTCATAGTCTCATTCCCTTATTATTATTATTATGTAAGTGCCCTCTATGGTTCTTTAGCAGTTTGCCTCCAAAACTATTTTTTACTTTAATTAATGTTAATAAAAGGAAGTCTTTGGCTTTAACAAAAACATTTTTTGAAGTATACAGTGCTCTTTCCTAGTATATACATTCTACATGTGGCCAAATAAACAGAAAAACGCAAATGTAATCATACAGCTGTGAGGTAGAAGGAACCCTCCCTTTAACGTATACTGACATTAAATATTGCTGTCTACAGTTTCCTTTTCTTAACCCTTTCATGTTGAAAAAGCTGTAACTTTTTTTTTTTGAGTCTGGAATAAAAAATTGTTGCTTAAATGAGAGTAAGGCTTAGGCCTATTACCTTGAATTACAGAGAATGTACTTCACTAAAGAAATAAGAATGAGGGCTAGGGAGATGGCCTGGCAGGTAGGTAAAGGCCAGCAGCCCTAGGACCCTGTGATAGAAGAAAAGAACTGACTCTGAAAGTTGTCCTTTGACCTCCCCACACATGCTTTGCCGTGTGAGTACAAAACAGATAAATAAATATAAAAAATAACTTTTAAAAATAAGATCCAGTTTATCCAAGGCCATTTGACTGTAACATACTGTTATAGGAAAGTAAGCAACTTTCATGCTATAACCAGTGTACACCTAAAACTGTAGCAAGTGGTTCAGAATTATAGGCGATAAGACCCAGTGTGGATTCATTTATTCTCTCAAGTTGTATACTTTTCTCATTCTATTTTATTTTCCTACATGAAAAGGGTTGCTTTGTATTACCGTGAGTTTCAGATTTGCAGACTATACATAGTGCATAAGAGTCAGGTGGACAAGCTCTTAGGTAAAGTGAGGGAGATGGGAGGGTGCACAGTGAGCATGTCCCTAGCATTCTTCCTACACAAGTGCCCTCCTGGGTATTATCCTCACATGGTTCTGTAAGCACAAATCAGAAGCATTATCCGGCTTTAAATATTTTGAGCCACATTTTATAGGGAAATAAAAAAAAATCAACAGTGACTCAATAGCTTTATCAAAGTTAATGCAAAGCAATTATTTATGGAGTTTTTAAAGTAAGCAATTTCCAAATTTAGTGTTTAATCATTGGTAGATGGGGAGACTGTTTTGGCCAACCTATGCCAGAGCCATTGTCCTTTGTAGAAGTGTTTTATATACTGAAATTTAATTTTAATAACATATTTTTGTAAAGACAACACACTGTTTTTGAAATTTTAGTGATATAAGACTAGGTTCCACATAACTAGCTTAGTGTACTTTCTACCTTTTTGTCTTAATCTAAAAGTATAAAGGGATAGGAGTGGGCCCTTGTTTTTCCATTTTCAGCTAACAATTTCATGTAGGCTCCACACATCCAAAGAAGGAAGAGATGTTACTTAGCGCTTATTAATTAGAATTATTACTTTGGTGTCTTCTGATAAGTTCACCTTTGTGAGTAACCACCTGGTTTTTATTTAGTACATCTTATCATCAGATGGATTTGTTTAATTTTGTGTTTATATTACCAAGGAATGCTTACTGAATTTCTTATATTTGTGTAGTAAGTTATATTTTTTAGCAAAGATTCTAGAAGTTAGATTTAATTTCTTTTTTTATACAGATACTATAGTGGAGATACCTAACAGTGCTACGTAGTTTATTGGTCCTCAATAGCCAATAACATAGCAGTTACTGAGTGATAGGCTTTGGGAAGTGTGATGTTTTCTAAAGTAAGAGTTTAGCAGAAATGCGCCTACTCAGTGAACAGTACAGAAGGTTCTTTCTTAAAGACTTTCTTATTTTTACTACAACCATACTTAAAATTCAGAATTTATGTGTAATGGTAGCTTCTGACCCATTAGTATATCAGTACCTTCGCCTTGAAAAAGGACTTCAATGAGATGGTTTGATTTTCTTTTGAGGCAAGGTTTTATTGTTATAGCTGAGGCTGGCCTCAAATTCACAACCCTCCGACCTCTGGTACTGAGGGTCTGGGACTACAGATGTGCACCACCATGCCCAGCCTCAAGACTAATCTTGATTATGAGTGCTTTGCCTACATGCCTGGTGCACACAGAGGCAGAAGATGGTATTAAACTCCTAGAATTGAAGTTCCAGATGCTTTTAAGCCACCTTGTGGGTGCTGGTAATCAAACCTGGGTCCTCTGCAAGAGTAGCAAGTGCTCTTAACTGCTGAGCCATCTCTTCAGTCACCTAGTCTTGGTATTTTTAAGCAGCTGCCTTAGTTACTTTTATTGTCACTGTGACAAAATACATGACAGAAGCAACCTAACAGAAGACTTATTTTGGCTCAGAGCTTCAGTTTGTCATGGTGGGGAAGGTATGTTAGAGTTCGTGGCAGCAAAAGCAAGTGGCAAAGACTCCCAAATGTCTTGGCAAGTCAGGAAGAGGGAGATGAAAAGCAGGGCCAGGCAGTAACCCTTAAGGCTAACCCCTAATGGTCTATGTCTGTCAGCAGAGCCTACATTCCAAAGCTTCCACAGCCTCCTTAAACAGTGCCACCAGCCGGGGACCAAATGTTCACACACATGCGCCTGAAGAGCATTTCATTTACAAACTGTAACAAATTTATGGAGAAAGCATTTGCGATGCCAGCTTCATGTCTGTAATTCTAGCACACAGGAGACAGAGGCAAGACAATTGTGAGCTTAAGAACAGTGACCAGTGTGAGATTTACATAGTGAGTTCAAGGCCAGCCTGGTCCATATACTAAAATAATGTCTCAACTAATTCACCAATCAGTAGAATGGGGAATAATCCTGGCTCTGCAGAAACGGTTTTCTTTTCTTCCCTCACCTTGTAGTTGCACAGTTTCCCATCCGGTTCTAAACAGTGATCCAGTTGTTTGTCCTCCTCTCCTGGAGGAAGAAAGTGCTTTTAGCTTGCTTTCTTGATTTTATAAGCAGCTTTCCCCCTCTGTCCTAATGTTAAATGAGACAGTGTTACTTTTTAAATTCCTAATCCACTTTGTTCTAGGGACTTATTTCTTAGTATTTTCTCATTCCATAGTTTGAGCTCACATGACCTGGAATTGTATCAGCACAGCTCCAGCTTCACTGTGGCATTAACTGCCCATCTAAGCTGCTGCGAAGAGTTGGCTATACTACTTTATGATAAAACAGTGAAAACGCTTATGTAGCAAGAGCACTGAACTATTTATAAATTGATGTAGACATGTTTCAAACAGAATAAGGATTTTTTAAAACTACATAAATGGAGCTGCCATGTAAACCATCACTTTGTAGTTCTTTCTGTTCTCATATAGTTTAAGACAATGATAAAAATAAAGTCTAGGCTCTTTTGTCTGTGAGATGTGTGGATACTCATATACACACCTTGCAAATACAGCCTCAGAAGGTTCACAAGCACCTTCTCTGGTCCCAGAACCTTCTTGGGGTGGGTGGACTTTGGCAAAGGACCCTTAGTAAGAAAAGTCTCGTAGTCCCTAAGATTCTTGTCGTGACTAATCTCTGGATCTTGTTGATGTTACCTTACCTGACAACAGAGAGAATTAAGATTGTAGATGTAATTCAGGTTGAGTCAGGCTGATGTTGTGGAATTAACTGGATGGCTACCATTAAGGTTACTAACCAGCTGACGAGAATCCTTTGCTGTTGAGTGGCTGGGGTTAGTATAGTCATGTTCATTCTCACAAGCAAAACCTTTCCTGTCTGTACTCACAGGGCTCAGGACAAGGACTGCAGTCCGAATCTGGGAGTTAGGAAAGTATGGAAATGAATTGTCCCCTAGAGCCTCAGAGAAGGAACATAACTCTGCCAGCACTTTGATTTTAGTCCAGTGAGACCCATGTCAGACACACCTACAGAAATGTAAGGTCAGAAGTTATGTTGTTTCAAGCCAATAATGCCGTGGTAACTTGTTATACAGCAATCAGAGTGTAATTCGCTACCTCCATTCCATACATATAATTCAGCATAAATGTGACAGCACATATATTCCTGAAATCTTTGTACAGTTGAGCTAAATACAAAGTTATGTCTTACAACCTAATTTCAATAAAACAGTAAAATTATCTATTAAAGTAGCAGTCTGAAATCATGTCTTTTTAAAAATAACAAAAGATAGGATGTAGAATTCATGTGAGGAGAAAAATGATTTTTCTCATTTTAGGACTCTTGTTTTAAATTGTGGAATATGTCAAAAAATCTAATGACCCATATGTCCAGCATCTGTGGTTGCAAAAGCTGAATTCCTGAAGGATTTCTAAAACCGATTCTTCAGATGTGTATAAAATATGAGACTTGTAATGTCAAAAAGAGCAATCACATAAATAATTGAAAAGAGCCATTGCCCAGCACCATCTCTCCATGGCTTCAGACATCAGTGCAAGAGGAAGGAGCGTTCTTAGTTGGCAAAGTTGCTCTCTCTGCTTACTCTCTTTACAGTGACGTGTGCCCTCACCGTGCTTGTGATGAAAATAAAAACATAACATCTCTTTTGGACTTAGTATAAAGATCATTATTTTTCCTGTGTAATTTTTTGCCATATGGTTGCACTATCTCCCATTGTCTCTGCTCTTTCCTTGCATTTCAAAGTATGTTTTCCATCACTTCTCCCTTCTATACCTACACTACACTCGGGGTTACTGTATCCTCCTAATTTATAACTATCATCGCAGGTCTGTTTGCTGCCTAACCCATATATTGTTTCTATTTTGTTTTAAAATTATGTCTTAAAGTTTGTAGTTGGCCCTGTGCTTATACAGTGATTTATTTTTGTTTTTGTTTGTTTGTTTGTTTGTTTCCAGATAGAGGAATTAAAAGTGGCCCTCAGAGTGTCTAATCCCTGGGATCCTGCCATAGAGCTCTCATATTAGCTGCACCTGTGGCCTCACAGTGACAGGGTTTGAATGTTAGGACTGTCTGAATGCTTTTCCTTACCAAATCACAAGCCTTCTTTGGATATGGAAGCTTTTCTGTACTGTTTTGGTATTTGTACCTCACTGGACTCTGGTTTTCAGTGGTTCTCATCCAGATTTTTTATGTGATTTTCAGTATAATTTTTCATACCACCCAGGATATACGAAATCAGATTCTCCAGCTGGGGACCCAGCTGTCCATTCTGTCTTGTCTCTATTGGTTCTTTCTATCTAGAGTGAGATGCTAGCCCATACTTCTGTTCTGTATACCATTGTAGGCTTGTCTAGCTTTGATTTTTAAATCAGCTATCCTTGTGGGGAGGGTGTGCTATGCATGGAACCTAAGGCTTTGCATGTTTTGGGCAAGTATTTTACTATTGCGCAATATCTCCAGCATTGCTGCTACTGCTGCTTCATGTATATTTCTCATACAGGGGTGGGTATATATTTATTGTTCTTGAGACAGTGAGCCCTAGGATCTTCCTGCCTATTTCCCAGTGTCTGGATCACAAATGTGCACCACTGTATGCAGCTTTGGTGAGTTCTGAGGATCAAATCTGGATCTTTTATTAGTAGTAGAGAAAAAAATACTTTTTTATTTACTAGTGTATGTGCACATGTACTAGTGCCACGGTGATATGAGGGTTATTTTCAAAAGTTGCTTCTCTTCATCCACATGTGGGTTCTGGCAGTCAAATTTAGGTCATTTGGGTTTGCAGCAAGCACCTCTCCCCACCAGGCCATATAGCCAGCCCCCAAACAGATATTCGTGCTTGTGCGGTAAACATTTTACCAATGAAGCTGTCTTCCTAGCCTGTTTCTTTGTCCTTTATTTTAGGGAACTGAATCATTTCCACCACCACCACCACCACCACCACCACCACCCCCAGCTTCAGGCTCTGCAGGCTGTGTCCTGCTGGCTTCACAGTCATTGCTATGTTATTCTTTAGTTTTTTATTTTCTTACTTTTAAACTTAAATATGTTTTGTCGCTGTTGTAAATTGCTATCTATTATTTTTATTTTGGAATGGAATAGAACTTTCCACCTGGCCATACTTGTCGCTGAGATTAGAAGCATATAACGTTTTTTCTTGTTAGATCAATTCACAAACAGACAGCCCAAAAAGTTATTATAAATAAGTTTGGTTTTATTTGTAACTTAAAAACTGTAGACGATTTTTTTTTTAAATACTGAATATGCGTTAGCCTAACAGTGGTTGACAAGTAGGAAAACTAGTTTTCCTTTTTGTTACATAACAGTTCATGTTTGTAGTTTATATGCTTGTATAAAATTAGATAAAAATTACTTCATAATTTTTAGAAAAACACAAACTTTAAAAATAAGGTGAACTTTTGGGTTTGATTTTTAAATACAGGGCATGTGCATGTGCTATAACATGCATGTGTAGGTGAGTGCACGGCTCTCTGGTGGTGGTTTTTCCTGCTTCCTTGTGGGATCTAGTTACCAGGCTTGATGCAGGCATCTCTTCCTACTGAACTGTCTCTTTAGTCCTGTTTTATTTGTTGAGATTGGATCCCATGTTGCTCAGGTTGGCCTGGTAGCCCCTATGTTCTTCAAAATAAATGCCTAATCTGCCTACCTCTACCTCCAAATAGCTGAGATTACCAGTGTGGGCAGCCACACCTGGCCTAGACAGAACAGTTCTGGCCTCATTCATTTAACCATTGGTGTTATCTTCAGGGTACCTTTGTGTCATCTCTGTCAGTACATCCACAGCATGACAGTGGACAATGCAGCATTTTTCTATATTCTGTCTTCATCATCCCCAGCAGTTGCTTCAGTTGAATAATGGGATCTGCTTTACTCTAATGGCATTCTTTGTCATATCAGTCCAAAACTGTTTTTTAAACTTAGTTTTCCTTCCTTTTTTTCTAGACATACGAAAATAAGGTGACTATAGACACAGTGACACCTGCAGAGAAAGATCAGCCACTGATTTCCTCTCCTCTGTATGTGTCCCACCCTGTAAGCCAGAAAAAGAAAGGTGTCTTCCATATAAACCACACAACCTTCGTCATTGGAGAAACACCAAAAGGAATCCGCAGGTATGTTGTATGTGGCAGCACTAGACTTCAGGCCAATTCTCAGTAGAAATATGGCTTCATAATAAAATATATAATTATAACCATTCCTTGTATCCAAATTTCAGAAAATCTGAACTTATAAAAATAAAAACAAATGCTTTTGAGACAGGCTCTCACTAAGTAGCTCAGACTGGCCTAGAGTTTGCTATATATAGTCCAGGCTGGTATTAGGAATCTCCTGCCCTAATTCCTGAGCTCTGGAATTATGGAGATGTAGGAGTATGGGACAAACATGGGAATGAGGCAGTCTCCAGGGATCAGGTGAAGAAATGAGGAAGCCAGGATTTCGGTGGTTTCGCCACACATAGCTATTCATGTTGCCAAGAGATGGTGAGGGAGCACAGTCAGCCTGGCTCTTCTCACTCTGTGGACAGTGGAGATGATATACGCTCCTGCTGAGAGTTGTTTTCTGAGCTGCCTGGCAAAGGAGAAGCACCAAAGTCACCCGTAGACCTGGCATAAGGCCAGGTCTTCATCTTGGCTGGCAGGCTTGCGACAGTGATTTAACAGGCTTTGCTTTTTCATTGTGGCCAGTTATTCTTCCAGAAGACTCACTATATTTTCCCATCCTCAAAGAAACTTGGGTCTTGGTCCTTTACATACAGTAGTGTATGTTCTAAAGGAAAGAAGTATAGCAGTGATTTCTTCTTGCTTCTCTTTCATTGTTTTCTCTACCTATCCCAGAGAGGAACTTTCTCATGCCAGGTAAAAAGGTAGAGTAATATTACAATTCCAGGACCTGCTTACACACCCCACCCCTGCCTGTCACCACCATACTCAGTCAGAGTCAAGGCTATACCTTGTAGCCACCAAGCGATGGATTTCTTGGGGCTTTCAGCACCTCTAACCCTCAGAAAGCAAAGGCAGTGACATGGTGATATCAAATGTGGTCCAGCCCCTTCCCAAGAGGAAAAGTGCTTTGGAATTTTAGCATCATAACTTCTGATAGACATGCTAATGGATTCCTAACTTGGTTTTTATTTTCCCTTTTCCTAAAGCTACTCTACTAATATTTTTCTCACAAAAGTGGTTAGCTTATTTTCTGATAACACCTTGCATAACACTTTTGCATTTTCTTGAATTCTTAAAGAACATTCTATTGAAGTCCCTGAATTAGGAAAATGAGTTGGAAGGCAAAAAATAATCATTCTGTAAAGGGCAGCCACGGGCATAATTCACTCAAAGACTCCTTGGGTTAAATACTGTTTAAGCAACACTCCTCCCAGGTGTGACCTACCCTAGGGATACAGGTGAGATCATGCATTGTCTTAGCACATCAGAGATAAAGTTACTTTAGCATCTGCTGAGACATCACTAAGTCTTGGATGAATAAAAGATATCACCTAAAACCTTAGTGGTCAATAAATCTTTATAAATAAGTACATTTATTGCGTCCTAAAAATGGATTTGGAGATAAGTAATAGAATGATAACATCCTATTACTTCAGCTGATAAGAAAATGGAACTAGTTAAGAGCATGCTTGCGTTCCAATAAGAACATTGGCAGTTTCCAGGACAGACAAGTTTCTAGGACAAGTGCGTTTTTACTTGTAGAATGACATACACTGTTGTAGCTAAGTGTGACTGTTGATCAGGTGTGGAATCTCTGAGTTTGGGACGTATGACAAGACACTAGTGAGCTCCAAAAGCTATGAAATTTGTCTCAGCCATAGAAGCATGTAGGCACTCACCTTAGGCTGCCACTATGGCCACAGGAGACTGCTACCTGTCCTGTGAGGCAGAAACAAATAAACAAAAAACCATAAAAAGCGGTGATGTTAATGCTCCTATTCATATACCTTTAAAACCATTCCCTAAGAATGTTAATATGTAGGAGAAAATTCAGCCGTAAAACCTGCCAGTGCAGACCCATGATTGCTGGCCACTTGTGCATTTTCACTTGTTCTGCTGTGCTCTGAGTCTCCTGAGAACTGGCCTTGAACGGTTCTTGGCTCATGCTTACCTGACAGGTAGAGGTGACAGCAGGAAACTTCTTCTCGCCCCGCTTGCCCACCAGAAGTGTCACCCACTGTGACTGCCAATGGAGCTGAAGTCACTCCTTCATCACAAGACTGTACCTTGATTATTTTGCTTTGACTCCCGTAGCTAGATTGAACTTTGTGAAGCAGGGGATGGGGGTCTTCTTTGCTGTTGTATAGTTTGTACAGTGCCACGTAGGATATAAGAGGACTCTGTTGTGTCAAGTGAAATACAATTCTAAACCTGTGGAGCCTTTAACATGCACTGCAGAACTGGCTCTGGTTTTATCTGAAGATAAATGTGCTGGCATTGAGATTAAAGCCCAAGCACAGCATCAGCAAAGAAATACACTATATCTTATTTTTAGCGGCGAGGGGGATAAGACAGAGTCTGTTGATGCCCAGACTGGGCTTAGACATACCATATAGCTGAGGATGATCAAGAACTCAACCCTCCCGCCTTCCCATCCAGACAGTTGGGAGCACAAGAACGTTCTACCATGCCTGGCTCAAAACTGGGACCGTTTAAAACACCATTGTGCTAGTTCCCTATTCTGTCCTTATGAAGACCTTAATCCTGTGGGACCCATACCTTACCCATGACCTTATCTTAAACCTGTAGGTCCTTTTGCTGATATTGTCACATTGGACTTCAGTGTGTCTAGGGAGTAGGCACAATGCAGATTTCAAATCCTTCCCTGTGGAAAGGAGCAGTCTGTAGCTCAAGGAGCCTAAGTACTTTTCTGCCTCCACTTTACCAGGGCTCCATATTTCTGTGTGTGTACATATAGAAGTGTTTGTTGGTCTTATTTTAGGATGACAATTTACTTCTTCAAATAACATCTTACTCTTTTTGTTTATTTGCTTTCTTTGGTTTTAAAACAGGGTCACCCTACATAGCCCATGTTACCTCAAACTTTCCATCCTCCTGCCTTTTGAGGACTAGATTGGCAGCTAAGCACCCCAGGCTCAGAAAATAGTATCTGGCTTCTGAGATGAGCTGTCTGCACTAAAGTTAAATCAGCCAGGAGAAAGAACTACGGTTACAGCTTTCTTTAAAGCTCAACAAAAAGCCATGTAAAATTCTGTACTGTGAGGTAAAGAGCAACTTCTCTTTGATTTTTTTTAATTTTCTATTTCTCAAAGCCATTCTTTAACAATATTATTCTATAGGACTTACATACAACATAGATTCTCAAATACAAATTGTATAAATGATGATTCTCCTGTCAGTCATAAATTGGCTGACTGGAGGAGTAGCCTGCCAGGCTCCCATAATTCCCAGGAAATACATAATAGTGTAAATCGGAGTTACCTAAAAAGCTGATGATTTAATGAGCTAAAAGACCATTTCTAGGTCCTTTAGGGAAGAGGCATGTTCTCCAAGGATGCAGTTAAATTGACGCCACCAGACAGACGAGGTACCTTGCTTTGCCTTTATGTTTCCAGCCACTGTTAATGAGCACATTAAAAGTTCTGAACTGCATTGCTGTGTGAGTGCGGGCACACGTGCCACAGAGCTTGTGTAGAGGCCAGAGGACAACTTTCTGGAGTTGGTTCTGTCTTCTCCCTTAAATAGGTTACAGGGATTGAATGCAGGTCTTTAATTGTACTTGCTGAGTTATCTCAACAGCTTCCTGATGAGGTCTTTAAAAATAAATGTAAATGTAATAAAAAGAAAATAACTGCTAGTTTTATCTGCCCTATCTTTAGAAAGCAGTTTGAAGAAATGGCCTCTTACTACAAGCTGACTGTAAAGGAGTTTGCTAAACAAGTAACTGGCGCCACATCTGCAGAGCGACAGAGCATGCTCCGAGACTTCTACAGTCTTCAGCACCCGGAGGGAAAGGAGTTGTTAGTGGACTCTGCTTCAGAGATGGTCATATCTGTCCACAAGGAAGAAGAGAAGGTCAGGAAGAACTCTAAAGAATCTCTTTTAAGAGAAAGGCCCTCAAATGATAATACTTTGTCATGTAATGATCCCACCAACAAAATGTCTCAAGTCTACAACCCAAAATTATGTGAAGGAAAATCAAGCAGATGTCACAATCATAGTTCCCATAAAGAAAAGACATTTTATAGTGATACAAAAATTAAGAGATCCCCTGTCAGCTTTACCCAGGAGACTGACCGTGAGAGGAATGACCACACATCCAAGAACACCACGACACTCTTCCATCCACACAGCAAGTCTGACACCCTGAAGACAGAGCTAGGAGATACCCCAGGACAGCAGCACAACCTCACAAGCCCATGCAGTTCAAGAAGCAGGGCAGAAAATCCAATGTCAGACAATACCTCTGTAGAAGGCTTACTGGGTGACACCTCTATTCTTAATGACCTCTTTAAAAGCCGTGGGGAAGGTCTCACACGGCTGCCAAAAAATGTTCTTTCACAACCTGTGGCAAAAGCAAAGCAGAGGCCAAAAGATTTCTGGGACATCTTGAACGAGCAGAATGATGACAGTCTCAGCAAACTCACTGACTTGACAGTGATAGAGACGCTGTGTTCGCATGCACCCCGCACCACAGCCTCCACAAGGAAAGATGAACTGGATGCTTCGCTTTGGAAAGCAAATGAGAAGTTTTTGTGGAAAACATTTACCTCAAACGTTAGTGATAAAAGCATAATGAGTACAGAGGGAGAGTAGGACATGGGTGTGCCATTAAATTAGTTTATTGTAAGCTGCTGGCCATTTATTGTTCTAGATGGTATTGTATATAAGCATGGTAAACAGCTGTTTGCAGACTTATTTATTACTAAATTGTTACTTTAGTGTTGTTTTTACAGCCCAAAATGTTATCATGGGTTGTCTCTCCTTAATATCTGGTTTAATGATTAACATCCAGTTTATGTAGTGCTGGGTATCAAACCCAGGACTTCATATACACCAGCAAGCACTCTGGCCAGCTGAGTTCTATTTCCTGCCCTGATTTGATCTAGGGAACAAATGTAATTGTATCATATTATAAACTCCTATTAGTCAGTGAAGCCCTGTGTGATTCTGTGGCCTTACGTGAGTGACTTTCCCTGTATGTGCCTCTTCCTCATATGAAAGATAACAGAACTGAGCCAGATCGGCACAGAGCCTTCCACTTTTAAACTCCACAATCCCCAAATCAAGTGGCAGCCACTGCACTCTTCTCACTGGCATTGTGAAGTTATTGTATTCCTTCTTCCTTGGAATAATGTTCTATAACTATTAAATTATCTTAGATAAAAGTTGTAATTAGGACTCAATATATGGCATTATGTTAAAATGGAAATTTTATAACCACTCAGAGTCCTGTATAAGTTAGTGAGCTGTGATGCTAAAGTGATGGGATTTTTGTCTTTGGCCAGTATACCAATGCCTTAACTTTTCACATTACTATGGTTTAGTAAATTAAGATTTGTATTTTAACTTTGTATTTCTTAAGTAGAAGGAAATGGATAAACATTTGATTTTAATTGAAACCTCTTTATTGAACTTAGTATGTGTGGTATACATACTCTGGCATGTGCTCAGTTAGATTTATTTACTTCGTAGCATTTTCCAGCTGCCAAAGTCTGTGACAGGTGCTTGAGTGTATAGGTGACAGCTACAGGTGAAGCCAAGTAGGTCCTGCCTGTATAGCCCCCAGGATTGAGACTGGCACATTGAGGTGTCAGGCTGGTCCCTGCCCACATTCAGCTAAGCTTGCAGTACTGATGTAGGAACTATCCATCCAGAGAATAGCAGGCTCTCCAGGTTCCCCACACACTGGAGTACTTGAAAGTTATCTTATTAGTTTCTTTGTTCTCTTTCAGTAAGAACCTCATGAACCTGATACCATGTTGTAACAATGTTTTAGTTAACCTGAATCTGTGTTTCCAGGGCTGAGGTCCTTGGTATTTGGCTGTGGGGAGACTGTGTTTGCAGGAGCAGAAACCAGCCCCCAATGACTGCAGTACTCTCAGTGACCGGAAAAAAAAAAAGAGAGGGGCTCCCAAAGTCTTCTCAATCTCTGCTGGCTTCTAGCCCCACTGCAGTCCTAGGGGATCAGGGTGGAGGCCTTTTAGTAGGAGAGCAGGCTTTGGATTACTCAAACTAAGAGCTGCTGCCAGTTAACCGCCTGGCTATTTGGGGCACACCTAGGTTGCTGGGTAAGTCAGAAGCGTCCAGGGATAGGTGTGCCACTCCGAAGACGGCTTCTGAGGCTGGGCAAGGCGCAACTGAGTTCCTGGGCTTTTCCTTTTCCACCTGCAGCAGGACGGACCACAGCCAATTGAGTTTGGCCCCACGCTGCGGGCAAACTGCAGACCCTGGGAGCCCCAAATGAGAACTTCTGTATACTCCGGTGCCTGGCAATTCCCGAGAAGGGTCCACGAAGCCTGAGCTGGGGCCTAGCGCCGCTCTAGCTCCCTATGGCAGGGCAGAGAATATCCTCTAAAAGAGAAGAAAGGCTAATGGAATAAAGCTCTGGCGGCAGCATTGGAAAAGTCCGGAGCTCACGCCAGTGGGGGCGCGTTATCGGCCACCTGCAGCGCAGCATCCCTCATCCCTTACAGGGTGAAGCCGTGGGTGGCCCAGCTTTGGGAGTGCAGGGAGTTTGAAGGACTTTTCGCCCAAAAGCGGGGATGTTGCGCGTCTGCGATTCTGTGGCGTCCCTATAGTATCCTAGCAAGGGGGTGAGCATGATCGCCTGGAGCGGGTGGTCGGTCGAAGGTCCGGGTAGGGATATGGACAGTCATTAGGTGGGGACCCCCGCGGGGCACAGCTTGGAGCAGTGGGCTAGTCAAGTAGACCGCAGGCCGAGAGGTCCCGCCCCCAGGAGGCCGGAGGCACTGGCTTTTGCTGTCTAAATCTTTCCCAGCTGATCCCCAAACCGCTGTCTTGGGAAGCTGCGGGCGGAGGCGCCCCCCTCCCTGCAAGCACCTAGACAGAGCTGCAGTGCGAGGAAGGAAGTGGGAAGCTGATAGGGTGGAACTCCTAGCAAGTTCCGGGCGCAGTGTTAGCGAGCGCCCTGGGGACGCCAGGGACGCCAGGCACGCCCCGCAAACGCGGCAGGCCAGCCCGGGAGGAAATCGGACTTAGCACCTTGGCGAACTCCACTTAGATTCCCCTGCCAGCTGCCCTGGGAAGCGACCCCCCACGTCCAGAAGCACTCCCCACGCCGGTGCACGCCCTATCCCTGCTGGCTGAATTGCCAGTCCTGAGCCACAGACCCCCTAGGACAGGCCCTGCGGCTGCCTTCCCTGCCCTCCCACCTTAAGGCTTCCCTCTAGGCCAGCGCCTTCTGCCAAGCTTCCATTCCCAACCTGTTATCACGTCCTGGAGAGAATGTCTCTGAAATATTTCCTGAATCCCACTGCCAAGAGCCTCGAGTTTCCGTCCTTCCACCTCCCATCTGGATGCCTGCGGATTTCGCCTCGGGTTCCCAGGCTTCAGCCTCCTCCCTCTCTAATCCATTTTCCACACAGCAGCCCCAAAGCCTGTTGAAACACAGGACCTTGGCTGTAAACCTCTCGTTTCCTCTGTTGGGGGGCCCGGGTAAAGGGATTGGCCTGGGGAATAACTACATCAGTTTGCATTTATTGAGCATTTACTGTGTCGTTTAACATTTCAAGTGGTTTTCACATTTAATCTGCCCAGGACCTCTCCTGGGCAGGTGCTATCTGTTTTATTGAGGAAGAAACTTAGGCATGGAAGCCACACAGCCCTGCGTTGGCAATAGCTGCTCCAACTCTGCTTCTCCCAGAAGCACCACAATCCTGAGTGGAAAGACCCACAGCAGAAAGCTTGGGAGCAGACAATTGCCGGGTTCTAGTCACTGAGTGGACCAGGCAGGTGAGGTCAGGTTGGATTTGCTTTGGCATACCTCACAGGTGTTTATGCCTTTGATGGACTAAAACTCTGAGTCTCAGGCTAGCACAGAGGCATTTAGCTTCTGAGTCCTGGGGTGCCGCTCCTCCCTTCCAAGGCCATAACATTGTTCTTGATAAGCAGTGTCCAGGAGCTCTCCCAAGACAGAGGGACTCTTCTGCCTGTCAGGCCCTTCGGGACCTTCAGTGCCCCCTGTGTTCTTGCATCCCTGCCTGCCCATCTCTGGCATGTCCTGGGCCCCATTACTGGGGAGAGTGGGATTCCTGTCTTTAATTTATGACTGGGAAATCTGGAAGCAACAGTGGGCCTTTTCTAGCCCACCTCTCACCCCCAAAATGAGAGTGCCTGGCCCTAGTTTTCTGCCTAGGAGTGAACAAAAAAACTCTATACCCTCCCTGACCCCAACCCCTCTCCTGTGGCCTGAAGTGGAGATGTTGGGATAGCAGAGAGCAGGAGACCTTGATTTGCTAGCTGAATGTGTGTTTTTACTTCTGTGCACCTACCTGTTACATGTAATACTTAGTGCTTGAGCTTGTATCTTCTGGTATATGTGCTTATTAGCAGCTTTATAATTTTTAATTCCTTTCCCTGTATAGATCCATAATAGGACAAAGACTTGGTTCCCTTCAAGGGGCAAGAACTATCACCCTGTCATTCCTCACCACTGAGAGGATCTCATATATCTCAGGCTGGCCTCAAACACACTATGTGAGAATGACCTTGACTCTTGGTCTTCCTGCTAGTATAGGTTGCAGAGGACGGTGCCACCATGCAGGCTCTCTCAGGAATGGGCCACGTGATTATAAGCCTGCTTCCTATCAAATGTGTTTTCAGTGCTTTCTGTGTTAAACCTCAGATACATACTATATATATGTGTATATATATATATATATATTGCTATGTCAGAACGGAGCGCTGAGCACCACCCCATCCCTGGCCCTTCCATCCTTTTCTACTTACCCAACAGCTAGTCCCCCATGGGGACTAGAAAGGCACTGGGAGGAACTAGCTGTAACTCAAGGCTGCCTTGGATCTGGGCAATAGTGGGCAGAGTGGCAGGCCTGTAATCTTGATGGGAAAGGAGAGAACTCTAGCTTTGCAAGCTACAAGGTTGCAGGGTGCCTGCTTACAACTCTATAGGTGAGAGAGCCTTACAGGGCTGTGTGCTGGGGAAAGAGAGATGCTACAAGGTCTGTGATCTAATAGGTCTATGGATCTTCCTGTGCATTGATACTTTGTATCAGCATGTGCCTATGGCAAATGGTTTGATTCTTAGGCCCACTTAGCAGCTTGACTTTAGTCCTTGGCTGAGCTCAGGATGCCCCATACTCAGCGTGTCTAGAGTGGTTGTCTTCATAAGAGTCAACACTCTTCCCTGTCCTTAACTCCTTACTCAGTTAGCAACAGCAGGTCACCAAATCTGAGCATGGTAATTTTTATTTGGGTGTATCCATTTTCCTCAGCAGTGACTCTTCTCAGGAAGCCGGTCAGTCCGTGAGCTTTCATGACTTAAGTGTCTTTCAATCTGAACCCTGCCTGTCCATAGTTCCTCTGCTGTCACTCACTGTACAGTGCAGATCTTTCTTCTTTTTGTTAGGCTTCCTAGAGAACTCATTATTTTTTTTTCCTTTAAAATTTTAAATCTGTTCTTTGGTAATTCACACATAAATGCAATGTATTTAGATCACAACTACCACCCCATTCCCAACTCTTCCTGGAGCTTCTTATAATACAGAGCAATCATTTATAAAAGAAGTAATTTGTTGCAGATATCACAAGTTAATCACAGGTGTAGCTCTGCTTGAGGAGGACCTTGATAGAATAGAGACTACCCATCCTGAGGTCAGCAGCACTCTCTGAGGCTGACTTCATTTCTCTATGCTAAAACATCTGTAGCTATGTGGTTTAGATGTGGGCTGGTGACGCACAGACTTGGCCTCTAACTTTGTGTAGCTGAGGGTGGCCTTGAACTGTTTAGACAGTGCTGGGTATGGAACCCAGGGCTTCGTGCAAGCTATGTAAGTACTTTACCAACAAACCTACATCCCCAGCTGTCACCCTACTGTTCAGTTGATCACAAGAACTAACTTTGACAGTGCAGGGAGCAGGACTCATTGGGCACTGATGAGTTCCATGTTCTTGTACCTGAAGCAAAGATGCACTCGCAGTTACTATGTAGTAACCCTTCTGACCTCTCTCCAACATCTCTAATCTTCCTTAAAGAGTTATTTATTTTTTCATGTACGAATGTTTGCTGCATGCACCACACGTGTGCCTAGTCCCTGCAGAGACCAGGGAAGGCATTGGAACCCCTGGAGCCGAAGTTGCTGATGATTATGAACTGCCATGTGGGTGTTAGGACTTGAACCCCGGTCCTCTTGCAAAAGCAGCTCCTTCTCTAGACTGCTGAGCCATCTCTCCAGCCCTGCCCGTGCCTGATTTTATTTTGTTACGCACTGCCTCTGTGCTCCCCTTATAACCACCATTCTCTCATCTTGAGGTCAGCTTTTCAAGTTGCACCTCAGGAGGGAGTTTAACTCACTTAGCATAGCATCCTCTGGGCTAATCCCCATTGTCACAGCATGGTTGAGGTGGGTGAGAGACACGCTGATTACCCAGATTTGACGGTCAGCTTTTTAAACCAAGAGCAGCCCTATCTCACCTGACCCTTGCTGCCACTGCAGAAAATGCCTCAGGACAAACTTTGCCAGTTGGGATTTTATTAGCATGATTTGATTCTTATTAAATATACAATTTATCAATGCCGAGGGCATATAGTACGTGTGTGTCTAGTGTATAGTATGTGTCCACACAGCATCACCACCAGCAGCAATCGGGTAGCTGCTCTTCAGCCGCTCTAACTCCCGACACCCTGCAGCTGTGCTCTCTTTGCTGTTCGCACACACAGCACACACCGTACTCCAGGTGCACACATACTCTGTGCCTTCACCATAGCTGCCATGCACACCACACATCAGATGGATACCCCTTCCACCAGGCACAGACACCACACACCAGGTCCACAGGCCATACCCCAGCTATAAACACCAGGCACACATGCCACACAGCAGGTGTCTATATCAAACACCAAGTGTACATGCCACACCGCGCATGCAAACCACACACCAGGTGCACATACGATACACCAGATCCACACGCCACACACCGAGGACACACACTAGGAACACATGTGCCATATGCCCTCAGCAGTGCCGTGCTCACTGCACACCAGCGTGGGGACCGTTGGGTGAACAGGTGAAGAACAGATGAAGCCCTGGGCGGTCTGTGCGTTGGCGTGGTACAGCCACCCGAGGACCCACTGTGCCAGCGACGGGAAAGGCAAAGCCTTCCCCGTGCAGTCAGGCTTGGGATAGGCAGAGAACTCCTCTGCTCCGAGTGTGGATGTTGAAGAGGTTTTGGGTTATTGTGGAGTTGGTGCAGCTCCAGCAGAGCACACAGACCGGCCCGACCCGAGCTTTTCTGTGCCTGTGTCTGCACCTGTTCTTTTCCCATCTCCTAACCACCTGTGATAGCTCTTTTTGGGGGGGGGGTTGGTTTTTTTGAGACAGGGTTCTGGGTAGCCTTGGCTGGCTCTCCTGGACTCGCTTTGTAGACCTGGTTGGCCTCAAACTCACATCGATCGGCCTGCCTCTACCTTCCCTGAGTACCAGGATGAAAGGCACGTGCATGCCACCACACCCAGCTGTGGTGCCTATTCTGGGACATCAACTTGACCACTTCTGGAATTACACCTGTGAGGGTCTTTTTCTAATTAAATCATTTGAAGAGGGAAGACCCACTTTTAATCCCAATCTTTTTGAGTGGGAAGATCCCACCTTTAATCTCGACTGCAGCTTCTGCTGGCAAGCAGAAAATTGCTAAATAGATAAAGGCGTGCTTCATCTTCTGTAAACCAGGAGAACGTGTCCCTGCACACAGCAGAACAGCAACAGCACTGTGGCCTGCTGAGGCTTAGACAGCACTGCCAGCTTGCTTGAGTTTTTTATGGTTGTTCATTGGCTTGTTTATGTTGTGGATATGTAATGTGTCTGCAGTGGAAATTTACTGAGCTATTACAGAGGGGGCCAGAGACACTTTTATAGATTGTGGGGATGAGGTGACTGTAGTTCTTTCTTTAGAATAGTGGACACTCTAGACAATACTTTAAAAATAAAGAGTGCACAGGCATGCAAGACAAAGGTGACTGAAACTTCTCTCCACCTCAGCAGCATCTTGACGGCATCAATGGAGACGCAGTCCTCTCAGCTGCCATGCAGCTCCATTCTGCTCCCAGAGCTCAGATGTTTGACACTGAGATAAGAAAAACCAGCCTCTGCCCTTGAAAATGGAGAGCTTGTCAGTGGCCTCTCATGACTGAGGCCATCAGCCCCTTTTCCAGGTCTGTGTTTCCTGAGTGTGCTCAGTTTGTGAACATTTAGGAACCTTCTACTCTAAGACAAGAACTTTTCTTCAGTAGATGTATTTTTCAAGTGAAGAGTCTGGAGAGGTCATCAGAAGCAATTATTTCCACTGCAGAGCCCACTTGAAAAACTACCCAAAGCAAGAGTCTTATTTCAGGATCAAGAGAAATGGGCCACACCCCATGCCCACCCAGCATCACCCCCACCCCACACCCACTCTCCAGTTGTCTTAGCTTAGTTCAAGTACTTTCGTCTCCACTTTGGAAACACCTGAACCACCATTTCTGCCCATCAGAATTCACCATCAATCATGTTTGTTTGCTTTACACATTTTACAATGCTGTGAGTTGGAGGCCTTGTAGGAACTGCCCTCTTTGGTGTCAGCTAGTTCCCGCAGAAAGCCAACAAGTTGCTTAAGAGCATCTGAGGCAGACCATCCACTTGAAGCACAAGTCATCACTGTGTGTGATGCCCACACTGCCCTATCCAGCAGGTTCTGAACAAGCAGGGGCCACAGCACAGCCCAGAGCTCTCCACAGCACTAAGCTACTCAGTTGGAAGCCTGCTGAGCTGTGGTATCCATTCCTTCCCATGAGATCATAGTTCTGGTTTTTAAAGATCTAGTTTGTGTAGGTGTTGTGTGCATGCATGCATGTGTGGTATGTGTTCACCTGTATATGTACAACAGAGGCCAAAAGAGGTCACCCAGTGTCCTTGCTCTATCATTCTGGTTCCTTGAGACAGTCTTTCACTGACCCTGGAACTGGTCTGGCAGCTGGCAAGTCCCGGTGAGCCTACTGGATCCTGTCTGGCAGCCAAGGCCCTGGAGTCACAGGCACAAGGCTACACCTGGGTTTTTACACGGGTGCGAGGATTCAAACTCAGGTCCCCATGCTTGCATAGGAAATGCTCTTACTGCTGAGCTCTCTCCCCAACTCCACACAGTAAAGGTTTTCACTCCTACTTTTTGCTCCCCTTGGGCCTCCTGGCTGGCTCTGGTTCTTTTCCATATGACTCTGCCCCTGAGCTCCCAGAGTCCACAGAGATCATTCACAAGCTAAGGGACAGATGCAGCATGTTCGAATAGAATTACATGGTCGTGCACTAGACTGAGGCACAGGCTTGCTCTTCACACACCAAGGCACCCCAGGTCTGTACTGAGGGCCTGGCAGCTTCAAGAGGAAGCACAGTGTTTTATCTGCTGTGGATGCTCAGCCAGGATAAATGCTGTCTCTTTCCCAATAAGCAAATAAGGGCTTGAATCCAGGAGGAAATAATTTCCCAGCATCAACATCAGCCTGCCCCAATCAAGCAGTCTTCCAAATGCTATAAAGCTGAGGCACCCAAACTCAAGGATCTAAGAAATGGGCAGGCTTGAAGCCAGACCCCACAGCCTGGCCCAGCTTGCTTGTGTGTTCACAATTTGTAAATAAGTAGTCACTGTGACAATCTCTGAACCTTTTGTTTCCATCTTCACTGGAGACCTACTGCCTACTGCCATTTCTCAGTGGCACCAGACAGGCTTGCTATCGGAGCCCTTCTGTGGGGCTCATTCCAGGAAAGGAAGGCCGGTTGCCTTGAGTCAGGTCTCCATCTCTCTCTCCCCCTATTCTCTTCTCCCCTGTTCTTCTTTCCTTCTCTAAAGGGTCTCGTGTATCTCAGGATGGGCTGGAACTCACTATGATCCTTGCCATGACCTTGAACTTTCAATCCTTCTGCCTTCACTTCCGAGTGCTGAGTGCTGGGATTACAGGCCTGTGCCCCTATGCCAGGTTTATTTGAGGATAAAACCATGGAATTTGTCCATGTTAGGCAGGTTCACTACCAACTGAGTTACATCCCTAGCATGCTCCCCACCACCACATACACACACAGACACACTGCAGAGCCTGGTGGCCAGCACTCCACAAAGCTAGCTCTGTCAGGAAAGGCCAGGACCCCCAGACCTGCAGACCACTTGGGGCAGTGGGAATGGCCCATATAGGGCCTGAGGATGGAGTGATAACGTAGAAGCTGCTGCTGGTGCCTTGGCCCTGGCTCCTGTCTGCAGCCTCCTCTCTCCTTACAGCTTCTGTGACAGCCCTCTTCAGACATCTGTGAGCTCTGGGAAGACCTGGCTGTATCAGAGCTTGTTTATCTTTGCCTGGAATTCGAGGAGTTTATCTCCCACAATTGATCTCCCTGGTAGGTTTGTTTGTGTGTTTGTACAAACACAACCCATCTGCGTTGAGAGTTGTCCCCTGGGAGTCCTTTTGTCTGTCACTAATGTCATACTCCAGAGCTAGCTAAACACAGAAGGACCAGTCCTTGCAGAAACTTAAAACCAGCAGGCATCTCCCAGGAGCCTGTGGCTGGCAAAGCCTGAGGGAGCCTGTGGCCAGAACACCAGTACATCTCTAACATACCTTGTCTTCCCCTAACTCTGGGTCCCTCCAGCTCTGCCAGTCCCTTAGCAGCTTGGGAACAGTTCCACTCCTTTATGTGGGTCAGAGCTTCAGTTCTCCAGGCTCCCAGCTGGCCGAAGGATGTCAACAGTGAGCCTTTCTGCTTCTCAAGCATCTTCATTGTGCATTGACATGTACAAGCAAGCACAAATGTGCATGTGTGTATATGTGTGGAGAGGTAGGGATCAGTGTCAAGTATCTTCCATGAAGGGCTCCACCATATTTTTTGAGACTGATCTCTCACTGAACCTTCAGTTTACTGTCTGGCCAGGGAACTCCAAGATTTTTTTTCTTTTTTATTTGTTTGTTTGTTTGTTTGTTTGTTTGTTTTATTTTTAGGATTTCTTAAATTAACACATTCTGGTCCAGGTTAGATGCAGACAGGTGCTGACAGATTTCCGGTAAAAATGTCTTTAAATAATGCTGACTGCTGCCACAGGGATTTGATTCTGAATCCTAACTGAAAGTAGATACTGGGAAGCCAGGGGAATCCGTTGTCATTTCTGGAAGAGATGAGCGTTCTGAGAGACTACAGGGCATTGCTACAGGCTTGTATGTGGTCTGGGTAGCTGCCGTCTGGGTTGCTGTGTGCCAGAAGTCGATGTCGACACTGAGGGGTGGGCACAGCTCCACATTGCCAGCCCCAGCAGCCTAAGCTTTTAGGGACCTCAACTCAGACAAACCAGGATTTGCAGCTTTCATGCTGAAAAGAATTTTAAGACTCACTGGCACAGTGAAGCTCAGTTGGAGATTTTATTAAAGACGTTTTAATAGCGGCTGGAGGGAGAATGATTCCTTTCTGAGGATGCGGCAGCCGGTTGGTTCCCACGCTCCAGTGGATGTCCCCACACCCATACACCACGTGAGCATCACGCATTGAACTGAACCTAGTGGGTGTTAAAAAAAAAAAAAGACGTGATTCTGGGAAGGGATGGTGGGAGGTAGGAAGCAGAGGGCAGGTGTGGTCATGCCTTACTGTGCACGTGTACGAAATCCTCGAAAGGAAAGGGAGTTTTCTTTTTCTTTTGCAATAGAAATTAAATCTAGCTCTTTGCGCCCAGCACACCCTGCTTTGCCCTACACCACAGATGGTTTGAGGTCAGTTGCTGACTATGTGCCAAGCAGGAGCCTCTTCATATTAGGGCCCTTTGGTGTTTTCTTATGTTTTATTTTTGAAATTAAAATATAAATATATCATTTCCCCATGCTGTATAACAAACTTGTTTCCTAGAGAGCCACAACACACACCTCTACTCACCCCAGAAACTGAGCCTAACAAAGTCATGATTGCACTATCAACGAGTTTTATTGAGGTTACTCACAGGAATAGGAGTAAGGAGCAAAAGGACTCAAAGACAGCTCTATCACCAGAGCCCAGCGTGAGTGACACCTCAGCAAGCTGGAGACCAGAAGAATACTCCACACAGCTCAACAGGTTGGAGAGTACCCTTTCCCAATGGCCCAGGGCATATGGCTGACTTCTGCTTCTCCCGCCTGGCTGGGCTTATCTTAGAGTGACTCAGTGTACACTCTTGGGAGGCAGGGATCTAGAGAATCTGGTCAGTTTCAGGGACTTCCTGAAGCTCTTTTGAGGTTTTACTTAATGGAGCATCCATGCAGGAGGGAGTGTCTGTTCTCCTGCTAAACATCCTGCTGTTTCATCACCATGTGAGAGCCTTGGCCTAAAGTCTCCTGTTACTTCATTTTCCCTTTGCATCCCATGTCTTGAGAGTTTTTCCCTCCAAGAGGGAGGGCTTTAACCTTAGAGGAAACTGCCATACAATAAGCCTCTCCCCTTTCCTCCCTCCATCCCCTCCTTTGTGCCCCCTTTGCTCTCCCTCAAAGTCATGGCCACTTTTTCTTTAATTGTTATATATTCCTGAATATATAAATACAGTCTGCTCAAGGACAAGGGTTCACGCTGGCTCATGGTTTATGAAGGAATGTACCCCACCAGGGCCTTTGGTGGGAAATTCTGGAGGCAAGAGCATGGCGCAGCTGATCACATTGAAGCATGGTGAGAAGCAGAGAAAAGTGAATGCTAATGCCCATCTTATGTCCCCTATTTTGACCTCTTATTCAGTCTGGAGCTCTAACCTGTGACATGGTGCTGCTACATTCCCTTCCCAGCTAACTTTCTGCAAACAACCTTACAGGCATTTCAGAGGGGTGATCTAGTGCATGATTAAACCTAGCAAAGTTGGCAAGGGAGATTAGCCACCATGCCTTTTTCCTCTTTTATTGGAAATAGACTGTTCTCTCACACAATATAGCTTAGCTATTCTGATTAGTGTAAGATGGGATCTCAGAGTCTTTTTGATTCGCATTTCCTTGATGACTAAAGATTTTGAGCATTTCTTTAAGTGTTTCTCTGTCATTTGATATTCCTCTGTTGAGAATGCTCTGTTTAGCTCTGTACCCCATTGTTTAATCGTGTTGTTTGGTTTGTTGATGTCTAATTTCTTGAGTTCTTTGTATATTTTAGATATTAGCCCTCTGTTGGATGTAGGGTTGGTGAAGATCTTTTCCCAGTCTGTAGGCTGTGATTTTGTTCTTTTGACAGTGTCCTTTGCTTTACAGAAGCTTTTCAGTTTCATGAGGTTCCATTTATTAATTGTTGATCTTAGAGCCTAAGCTGTTAGTGTTTTGTTCAGAAAGTTGTCGCCTGTGCCAATGAGTTCAAGGCTGTTCCCCACTTTTTCTTCCAACACATTTAGTGTGTCTGGTTTTATGTTGAGGTCTTTGATCCACTTGGACTTTAATTTTGTGCAGGGTGATAGATATGGATCTATTTGCATTTTTCTACATGTAGACATCCAGTTAGACCAGCACCATTTGTTGAAGATATTATCTTTTTTTTCATTGTATTGTTTTGGCATCTTTGTCACAAATTGGGTGTCTGTAGGTGTGTGGGCCTATTTCTGGGTCTTTGAGTCAATTCCATTGATTCACCAGTTCGTTTCTATGCCATTACCATGCAGTTTTTATTACTGTTGCCCTATAGTACAATTTGAGATCAGAGATGGAGATACTTCCAGAGGAACTTTTCTTATACAGGATTGTTTTAGCTATTTCTGTTTTGTTTGTTTGTTTGTTTTTTGTTTTTTGTTTTTCCATATGAGAATTTTTCTTTCAAGGTCTATAAAGAATTGTGTTGGTATTTTGATGGGAATTGCATTGAATCCTTCTATGAGACCACAGTCACCTTGATACCTAAACCTCATAAAGACCCAACAAAGAAAGAGAGTTTCAGACCAATTTCTTATGAACATTGACACAAAAAATAATAAAATACTTGCAAATGGAATCCAAGAACACATCAAAGATACCATCCACTGTGACCAAGTTGACTTCATCTCAGGCATGCAGGGGTGGTTCAATATATGGAAATCTATCAATGTAATCCACCATATAAACAAACTGAAAGAAAAAAAAACACAAAATCATCTCCTTGAATGCTGAAAAAGAGTTTGATAAAATCCAACACCTGTTCATGTTTAAAGTCTTGGAGAGATCAAGGATACAGGGCACATACCTAAACATAGTAAAGACAATAAATAAATAAATAAATAAATAAATAAATAAAGTAAAGACAATATATAGTAAAGACAGCAAGCCTATAGCCAACATCAAACTAAATTGAGAGAAACTTAAATCAATTCCACTGAAGTCAGAGACAGGGCAAGGCTGTCCACTCTCTCTGTATCTCTTCAACATGGTTCTTGAAGTCCTAGCTAGAGCAATAAGACAACTAAAGGACATCAAGGGGATACAAATCGGAAAAGAAGTCAAAGTTTCACTATTCGCAGATGATATAATAGTATACATACGTGACCCCAAAAATCCTACCAGGGAACTCCTACAGCTGATAAACACCTTCCGCAAAGTGGCTGGATACAAAATTAACTAAAAAAAAAATCAGTAGTCCTTCTATATACCAAATACAGACTGAGAAAAAAAATAGGGAAACAACATCCTTCAGAGTAGCCACAAATAACAAAGTATCTTGGTGTGTACAGCAGAATGTCACTAGGAGTCATTTTACTTCTGCTTTTTTGTTTTGTTTAAGAATAATAGTCTTTGGTTTTACCATAGGTCCCCGGGCTCCCTAGTCTCAGGTTCTTAGGCACCTAAACAGTATCAGGTATGGGTTCATTCTTGTGGAGTAGGCCTTAAGCCAAATCAGATATTTGTCTGTTGCTCACACAAGCTTTGTGCCAGCATTGCACTAGCATATCTTGCAGACGGCACCACACCTGGCACCACAGATCACAAGGTTTGTGGTTGGGCTGGTGTTTATCTTTCTCCTTTGGATGCCTGCAGAGTACTTTCCTTTAACAGAAATGCTAGCACATAGGGGTGAAGGCTCTATGTAGGCACCAGTTCAGTTTCTCTACATTCAGTGGGTTCTGTAGGTTTTGCTTTCAGCAGTGGGGTCTTGCTGTCAGTTTGTGGAAAGCAACCAATAGTCTTGGGAACAGCCTGGGTTGTTTGGGGGTTCTCATGGAACCTTTTGACCAACAACACAATTAGATACAGCCCAGTCCCAGTACTGGAAGGTGACAAGAGATGTCCAGTTAGGCCTCTATGTCTCCCATTATTTGGCAATCACACATGTGCGCACACACACAGACACACACACATATGTATATATATGTTTTGGGAAGCTTCAACTGTATTAGGATTCTATAGTACTACATAAATGACCCTTAATTTTAGCTGTGTCTCCTCATATTCCTTCCCTTGTCCCCCTCTTCTTTCCTCCTCCCCCCAAATCCTCCCACTCTAGTCCCTTTTCCATCCATCCATAACTATCTATTCTATTTTCTTTTGCTAATAAGATCTATGTGCCCCTTCCCCAGTCCCTTACTCTACACCTAACCTCTATGTTTATATGGACTATAGCCTACTTATCAAAGGTTTAAGAGCTAGTTTCCACAGTTAAAATAAGATATACTATATTTGTCTTTCTGGGTCTGGGTTTACCTTACTCAGGATGATGTTTTTCTAATTCCATTAATTTGCCTGTGATTTTCACAACTTTTTGTTTTTATTTTATTTTTTGGGTTGGTTTTTCTGTTTGTTTGTTTGTTTTGAGATAGGGTTTTGCTGTGTAGCCATGGCTGTCCTAGAACTCACCTTTTTTAGATCAGGCTGGACTTGAACTTATAGAATTCCACTTCCCTTTGCCTCATAAGTGCTAGGATTAAAGGCATTTGCCACCACTGCCCAGCTGATTTTACATTTTTGATGACTGAGTAATGTTTCATTATGTAAATGGACCACATTTTCTTTATACATTTTTCTGTTGAGGGACATCTAGGTTGTTTCCAGTTTCTGGCTATTATGAATAGAGCAACAGCAAACATGGTTGTGTAAGTGCTATTACATCTTAATGAAAAAAACAAATTCTAAAAGCTATGTAAGAAATATGACCTGTGGCTAGAGATTAAGAACACCTACTGCTCTTTCAGAGGCCCGAGCTGTGCTCCCTGACGCACACCATGACTGCCTGTAATTCCAACTCAAGGGGATCCAACACCCTCTTCTGGTCTTCTCAGGCACCATCACACAAATAATAATAATATAATAATAAATATTTTAAAAAGAAAAAAGAACAAGCACCAATTTATTGCTGGGCAAATAGGGCATCAATAGACCAAAGAAAGGGTTTTGCCTCAGTGACCCAATGAGCGTAGTAGTCTTACTTGCAGAAGCGTGGTTGAGATGTCCCAAGAGGCATGTGGGCCCCTCCAAGACCTGCCCTAACTTCATCCGTGCACAGGACTCTTTGCACTGCCTCTACCATCCTATTCCATACCAGACTTCCCATGTTCTTCTCCAGGGTCTAGCCTGATAAATGGAGTCTTCACGCTTGAACAAGCAAACTTATCTTTGCAACAAATAGACACCACTACAGAAAATTACAATAAATTAAAATGCAAAGTTGTAGAGCTCAGCCCCAATGGATATATCTACAAAATGTCCCCACATCTAGGGCCCAGAGAATAGTTTAGAAGAGAGGGCAACTGTCAAGGCCAGAGGACCTTGATGTTTGCTGTGAGGTTGTATCTCCTAGGAACACCAGAAGCTGTACCGACAAAGTCTCACCAATATGAGACTCCATACGTGAGCTGAATAAGGAGGACACCAGCGAACACGCCAAGCTGCATTGAGGATACCCAGGAACAAACTTCCTCATACCCAGTGGAACCAGGAACTGGTACTGCAGGACATGGGTCGGAGAAGGGAGCCCGCTCTGCACTGTCAGCAGGATGTGTACAGATACACAGCACCACACTGCCACACTCAGATATCTGAGGCATGCCCTTCATCTCTTAGGGGTCTAGACTCAGGCCAAACACATATCTATAGCTTTGGTGCAGAAAATAATTTCAGACCTAGCCAGTTAGAACCAGACTTGGAAGTTTGACTAGAGACATTTCAATCTAGGCTTCAAGTACATGGGTTAGGAGAGAGAGACACCCAGCGGAAGAAGGTCTGATGCATGGAGACAGGCTTCTCAGAAAGTCCTGGAAGTAAGACATATTCAAATGTAAGCAGTGACCCCTCAAAGGATAGTGCAGAGTCTGTCTCAGCATTAGCTATATGCATCCTTTTGGTAACTTTTGTCATATAGTTTTTCTCATATATGAGCTGATAAGGAACTTTTTCTACTTTTCTCTTTCTCTTGGTGGGTGAGATAGGTGAGGCAGCTCTAAAGCTGCCTTAGATGTGGTTATAGTCTGATAAATTGAAACTGGGAACCACTGGGGCCACACAGGGGCTTCCCTACCTGTCTTTTCTGTATGTGGAACATTTCTGATGAGATTTCTAGAAGAACCATAGGTTTATAGCAAGTAGGGCAGAAAGATTGTAAGCATCTGTCTACTGTGCTGTAGCTCTTGCTTCTTTTCTGGTGAGAGACTTCAGCTGAATTTTAGGGTGGGGGGCTCCTCTCACTTTTCATGTCCCCCAAATTATCCTTGTAATTCTATCTTACCTCAGTATCTCTGGGTAGAGACATGGCATTCTCAAGTTCCAAGAAGGTCCTAAATATCTAGGCAGAGGCTTTCTAGTAAATCACATGGGCATAGTGTTGCCTCCAACCACAAGAGTCAGGACCGACAGGCCTGTCAACCACCGGGGCAGGAATGTCCCTGACGGAGAGTTGTTAGTTCCGGCGACTTCAGAAATAGCATAGACTGCCTACCTAACTCCAGGTCAACACTCTAGGCCCTCTTGGCCACTGTATGCTCACACTCTCTCACTAATGGTATTCCACTATGTTCTGTAATAAACTCCATCTTCTATACTCTGCTGTGGGCCCTACCTGGATTCCTTCTGTGGAGCAGGGGGATGAGGGGAGTTAAGTGATCCTGGCGATACTGTGCCAGCATGTGTGATGAATCAAAGCTGGCTGCAGCTCTAGGCTGTGTCTCCTGCCGCACTGCCAGCCACAGTCCCACTTATCAACCCATTGCTGCTACAGGCCCATCCTGCAAAGTGCTCCAACCAATGCCCTGGTAGGTTGTCATCTGCTGCTTGCTGAGGGTGTAGCCGCCCCCTCGTGGATAGCCATCCTCAGAGGGGAGGACGCTATGCCATGAGGCTTTGCACTTCCTAGGATTCTCCCTGACCCAAGAGGAAATGTTAAGGACAGCGATATTTCTCTGTACCTTTGGCCAGTCTGCAGATAGAAAATGACAGCAGAGGTCCGAGGCTTCCAGCTCGCTTCTACTTACACTGTGAGGACTGAGGACTCGGTACTTTGGCAAAAGCAGCTAAGGGACTCTTTTGCCCCTTTCTCTCCAGCCCACAGGAGCCACCATTCTGCTTTCTGTGTGTGAGAATGGCATGATTCTAGTTGTCTGGTAGAACGAGAATTAGAGAATGTTTTTCAGGTTATCTTTTTGGCTTGTTCCACCTGACATAACATCCCCCATTTTCTTCTGTTTTGTTGCATGTCTTGGAAATTTTCTCTTCTGAGGACTGAGTAGTACTCCTCATTTTATCCATTCATCAAGCTGTTGACTGACACTGGGGTCACCTCTGCCTTGAGCATGGTTTAAAAAAAAAAAGTGGGTTTGAAGACACTGAAACAGGTGCTTAGGAGCTGTGCCCCAAATAGCACGCTGTGCTGAATAACACAGCGTTCACAAGCTGCGCTATCTCACCGCTTCAGTTCGCGGGACAGTTCCAAGTGGCCGAGAGCCTGCAAGGAAAGAGAAAGCTCGTCCATTCTGATGGTGACGTTAGCTCCGAGACCACACATTACACAACGCGTGTCACATCTCTAGATGAATATCTAGCTTACAGAAGGCTACAGAGGGCTGAGGCCACGGCAGAGTTCAGGCAGTTAAAGATGGCTGTGAGAATGTGAGAAGGCAGAAGTGGGAGGCTGGTTAAAGTGCTGAGGCTCATTGCGGTGGTGAGAGATTAATGAGCCAGGCGCTGCTTGCAGAGTCAAGGCAGGCGACAAGGTCCCAGTTTAGCTGAGTCGTTTGTCCTAAAAACTCTGATAAAAGCTCCAGTTACAGTTATCTCTTTGTTGTGTACCAGTTCCCTCCAAATTGAAGCATTCCTGAAGGAAGGCTGCTTAAGACTCAGGGAGGATGCTACGTGAGCGTGAGCGGCAGGAAGGTCTGGGACAGCAGCCCCTCCCCAAGCTTATATAAGCAGTGAGGACTGCCAGAGAGATTGCCTGTGCAGTCATGCTGAGAGCTCCAAAAGCCCACCTCAGCTTTCATAAACTGTCTCTCAGACTGAGTGAGCTTTTCAGTGATGCAGCCGCCTTTGAGTCATTAATACTCGTGTATAAACCTAATTAAGTAGCATTACCGTGAGAGCAGGGTACTGCAGAAGGTGCCGCGTGCTTTGAATCAGTATCCAGTATATGGTTCTGTTCCTCTTCTATCCTGCAGTTATCCCGGAGTTAAGGGGTGGGACAGGAATGGTTCGACTCACTGCTGCCCCTAGTGACACCTCAGGGGAATTTTTGCTTCCTGTTTCCATGATCTCAAATTCTGCTTGCCTAGAAGACTTGGTCTCAGGGGTAGGAGCACTTCCGCCTGGAGACAACATTCCCTTGAGCTGGAAACTCAGATTGAGACTACCAGGGGACATTGGGCTGCTTCTCTATATCGGAGGTAATATTATATTACCTCTGATTATATCTGGAGATCCGTTAGGGTGTCTCTTGGTGTTCCTACATCCTGTGATTAAAATCAATGAGAAATTACAACAACCCAATCCAGACAAGGTGACAAAGGTCACAGAGCCTTCAGGAATGAAGGTATGGGTCACTCCTCGAGGAAAAAAACCAAGACCTGCTGAGGTGCTTGCTGAAGGTAAAGGAAATACAGAGTGCACAGCAGCAGAAGGTGGTTATCAATACTAAGGCCACGGATCAGGTACAGAAATGGGGAGGACAATTGACATGAGTGCTTCTGTCATATTTGGTTAAGGACGTGTTTGTGCATATAGAGATGTACATTAAGCACAGAGTGTCCTTCACTCTTTCTTCATCATGTGATGTAGCACTGAGATAACATCAGTGGTCGGTGTCACATTTAAGGCATATGGCACTGAAAGACTAAGTGTTGTCGCATTCTAAAATACAGAATGCATTTTCATTTGTATGTGGGAAAGTTATAGTATATTAGGCAAAATTGTGACCTGGTTATTGTTGTCATTTGGAAATTAAGAATTACATAAGGAGATGTGATTGTGTGTCAAGATGACAGGGGAGGACCCATAATGGCTAATTTTGGTTGTCAGATTTCATATGTATTCAACTAGATGCTAGGCACTCCTTTTTTGTTGTTTTGTTTTGCTTTGCTTTTTGTTTTTTGAGACAGAGTTTCTCTATGTAGCTCTGGCTGTCCTGGACTCACTGTATACACCAGGCTGGCCTCAAACTCAGAGAGTTCCACCTGCCTCTGCCTCCCTAAATGGTGGGAGAGATTTTCTTAATCAGATTAGTGTGAAGCAAGAAACCCCAACCTAAATCTAAGCCAAACTTTCTGGTAGCTGCCCATATAACCTTTTATATGTGGGAGAAGAAATCTTTGGATTTTGCCTGCTTGCCCTCACTCTCACTGGCCAAGTCCATGTATCCTGATGCTGAGGCATTCCTTCAGTGGTATTGGAACCTACCTCTTTGGGACTTAAAGATACACTAAAGACCAGAAGCTCTCTAAGAATGCTCTAGGCCTCCCTCCCATACCAGACTGTGAGTCCCAAGACAGCCAGGCTCATAGACTGAACAGCTGGATTCTTGGCCTCCCCAGTGTGAGACAGCTGTTGTGGGGTACCCATGCATGCTGTAAGGCACTGTAGCAAATGCCTTTAAAACATTATGTGTATTCACAGAAGCAAGCACCCTTGCCAGCTTCTACTGTTCCGGCCACAACCTGTGCTGGGCCAAAGCACAGGGACTTCTCAGTAACATCTGCTCTCTCCTCTGAGACAGGGTCCCTATCATCTTCCTGTCCTGCTTGCCCAACCCCCCTTATGTCTCAGGTACCTCCTAACTCTGACTTCAGCCAGGCAAACTATTCTCTCACCATCTTCCCCTTTCTGGGTATTTCTCTTTTTTAACTGTTTCTGCTAAAGTCTCAACTGCTGTGTATCTTCTGGAACCACTACTCTCTGGGCCTGGCTGGCCAGAGAGACTTAGTCTATATTTAGATGAGTCTATCCCAGGAGGCTATGTGGTTTCTAGATGGACACAGTGCTCACAGGGGCCTGAACACCTACCTCCAGTCATGCCTGAAGCAGGATGGGGCAGAGCTCAGGACCTTGTGTCAAGCCTGCTGGAGAACTGGACACTCACCCTGAAGTCTTTGGATCATCTCTACATCATAAAACTCATTGGGTCACACAATTTTGAAAGGGTAGTGCCTCTCTGGTCACCCTTTTCCATTTTCGTCTCTCACATGTATACGTTTGCAAGGTTGTAGCCTCATCTCCCAAGAACTGACCTAGGTGACAGCGTTTGCTGAGATATGCACACTGTGACACTAAGCCAGAAGCAAGCACTTCTGCAAAGCACATGAGACATTCAAGGACAGGTCCGGCGTGCCCTCAGACCTCAGCTTCAGCCCTCTGCCCCTCAGTGTTTAATGTTGAGGCAAATCAACTTGAAGCTGGATAATAAATGAATTCCAGCTTGAGTCTTGGCAGGATTTGTTTTGCTTGAGGGAAGTTGTTTATGCTAACGGGTCCCCCCTCTGCATAGTTCCATTTATATTAAACAGAGTCTTGTCCATCATCTGGATACTGCTGTAAACAAGATAATCTTTGTCTACCAGGGGTGAGCCTGATGCCAATAACTTTAAATAAACACAAGCACCAGTTTTGTATTTACATTGTCTGAGGTAACCGCTGGCAAGAGCTGTTAATGGCGCCATGGGCCTCTCCTGGCTAAGGTAGTGTCAGCTTTCGGGCTGACCTTGTTTTGCACAGGACTAGCTCTGGGGGCTGGGGAGACCTCACACTTGCCCATATGGGTGCTACACCCAAGGCTGCATTCTTTTGCATGGTTTTGGCATTTTAAAATTCCACTTAAATATGACCTCTTTTTGGGCTGGGTGAAATGGGGCAAGAGTTGTGTGTGTGGGGGGGGTGTTTATTAGACACAGGAAATCAAATCTTGAAGTTGAACTATGAATGCCTTTAAGGGTCAGGCCCTAGGTAAAAGTGTCTCCAAGGCTTATATTATTAATGAGGCCATGACTCAGCTCTGTGGAAAGAATCAGTACTCTGACTTGAATTCCAGTTGGAGAATAAAGAAAATTTTGCAGAAGTCTGGGTATCTTTGATACTCTGAATCCACAGAGGAGCCATGAGACACTAACTACCCTACATACAGTGATAACTGATTTCTGTGGAAGAATAAAGAACCTTTTTCTTTCTCTCCTGGCCTATCTTCCTTGCAAAGGAAGTAAGAGCGAGCTAGGCTGAATGTCAAGTTCACACCCCCACCTCTATTCCAACCAGACTGGAATGTTGGCTTGACAGCATGTGGCCAGGTAACCAGGCTGGCTTTGGGACCTGCCTTTGTCCCTGAGTGATGGGGTTGCCTGGTTTGAAATGTCTTCTGGAGTAGTAAACAGTAGTGCTGTTAACTGTCCAAGCTTCTAGTGAATGATGCTAAGAAACTCATGTCCTTTTTTGTTTGCTTGCTTGCTTGATTTTAGAGTTTTGATACAGGGTCTCTTGTAGCCCAGGCTGGCCTCAAGCTCTCTGTGTAGCCAAAGATGACCCAGTCTCCCCAGGGCAAGGATTACAAGTGAGCCCTTTAACTCCCAACTTAAAGAGATCCAAACAGGCTGCCTGTAGACTATCACCCAGAGGAGAGGGTGGTGGCAGGCAAGAAAGTGTGCCCAAGTGTTCCATGAGGAAAGGAGTCCCTGTTTGAAACTGCTAGAGTTATGAATTTTTTTCAAGTCTGAAACTAAAACGAGCAAAAAGTAGTTTCTCAACTAACAGACAAAACCAAAACCAAACAAACAAAAAGCCCAACCTACATCATACACAGTTTATGGTATTTCGAATTAATTTTGTGTAAAATAATCAAGTCATTAAATGAATTATTGGATTGGGCAAGGGCTGTATGTGCCATCCACATGGTGGTGATGAGTGCTACTCTAGAACCAGGCTGTGTGGGGACAGGCTTGTGAGTCTCCCAGTGACCTCAGGCAAGAGTTTAATCCACACATGACTCTGTTCTCTCTCCTGGAGTAGGTGTAGTTCCTGAACAAAATTTGTGATTCACTTAACAGTGGGATGCATTTGAGAGTCAGGCCGCTGGGTAGTTTTATTAACAAGTAAACTTTCTAGAGTGTACTTACACAAAACTAAATGCTTCAAGAGAATCACTAAACTTGGCTTCTTGACACACACACCAGAGGCAGGGGAAAGGGAGACTGGGATGGGGAGAGAGAGAGAGAGAGGGAGAGAGAGGACTGCTTACACCTGTAATTCAGCACCCAAGAAGCTGGCGCAGAAAGTCCAAAATTCAGGGCCAGCCTGGAGATGACATAAAAGACCCTGTCATAAAATGAGAGGAAGGGGAAGGAAAATGTATCTTGATGATGGAGCCCTTGCCTAGTATGTACGAGGCTCAGGATGGGGGGAGCTGATGATTTTGTTGTAATGTTTATATAAGCAGAAAAAGTACACTCTCAATGATGTCACATAGGCAACAATGACTGCATGAGGTGGTCACTCGGCACTGCTCTCGTGTGTGCCAGGCTGTCACGTGGGAATGAAGGAGACTTGTTCATGCCAGCAGCACCATAAGCATGAGAGTAATACACTCTCCATGGCCTTGTTAAAACTGAGGGGATGGCATAGCTGGTAAGATGCTCACTGTGGAAGCCTGAATTTAAATTCCTGGCACCCATGTCAGGAGCCAGTCAGCGTGGTGTATGCTGGGGATTTCAGCACTGGAGAGGCAAAGACAGGTGGACTCCTAGGGCTCCATAGTTGAGTCAGAAAGTGCTAAGTTCGGAAAAAAATAAGGTCTCAAAAAAATAAGGTTGAATGTGACTGATAAAGACACCTGACACTAAGCCATGGCTTCCCTGCATGTGCACTCGTGAGTGTGCGCGCACGAGCACACACACACACACACACACACACAAATGTCATGTCTACAAAGGTCCAAGGTGACAGGAATCTTGGGGAAACACTGGTATGTATGCTGTCTGCTCCTGATAAGACGTGATTGTGTAGCGTATGTCTAGAGTTAGCTCATAAGTCTACTGAGGATTACACTGACCTGCACATGGCAACATGCAAAATATACTGTACTTCTTCAATGGCTCTGCCTTGCTTACCGCAATGTATACTGGTAGATGTTCAAAATACAGCGTCATCGATAGAACAGTTATGAGCAGGCAGACTGAGCTGTGGGGAGAGAATCCCCCTTGCTCTGGTTTCAGGGTACTGGGCTTAAACAAACACCTTAGAGAATTAGAGGGCTAAGAAAAACAGTTCTAGGGGAGCTTTCACACAAAGCTTTCCAAAGCTGCCATGTCAAAACAAGCCACCAAAGGAGCTGCTCCTTGTACCCAAGGAACAGCCACATGTGCTGCAGATTCCAGAAGCCACAAGCCCATGGAGGCATCACAGACTTTTAGAGACCAATCCAGCCCTCCTCTCTAATTCACTGATGAGGATACCATACCTCAGAGGCACAAGGATATAATAGGCTTGGCTCATCTGGTACCCTGAAGTGTGTGCAGCAGAAGCAGGTGGGGCTGAGATGGAGTGGCACCTGCTGAAGAGGGAAGCAGGAGGGCAAACACCTATTTCACAAGGGAAAGAGAAATGCCAAGGAGAGAGGCAGAGGAATCCAAAAAAGGTATTGGGTTAGGGGTGGGCACATTTACTGTGGGAGGTGACTCCGTCATGAGAGGAGGCAAGGATGGAAGGAGAAGCATCCTGGTAAGCAGTGGCCACACAGTAGGGTCCCTGAGCTAGCCTTTGCTTTCTCCTGTGATTCATATTGAAGGAAATTGAGGTTCTAGTCTCAGTAGCATGGCCACAGACAAAAAGGTGGCTCCCAGAAAACCCCAAAGAAGCTCACGATAGAAAACTCATTCTCTCAATTCTGCCCTGGTTGAGTATGCTTTTTGTTGAGACATCAATCATGTGGGCTCTTGGTTGTCTGAGCTCCAAATTTCCTATTTATTCTCAGGAAAATTATTTTTCATTTCAAAATAGATGAATGAATAAAGCAAGTCCACAGTATTTCATCTCTCTAGGTAGATCTCCTAGTGACAGCCTTAGTTAAGGCAATTAGAAGCCTTGAAAGTGATGTCAGTCCCAGCTCTATAAGCAGGGATAGTCGATGACCAAGGGCAAAGAAGGGCCACAGGCTGCCATGCAAGATTTGCCCAGCATTGCTTCTCAGCTTCCGGTTGCTGTGACAACTGCTTGCTGAGAAAAGTCCAACTACTCAATGAGATGAGCTTCCAGTGGCCATTCCATGGTTTCAGAGATCTTAGTCTGTATTTCCTGGGCCCTGAGGCTTTGTAGCAGCATAGTGCATCATGGTAGCAGCACACAGTGGGAGAGGTCGGCCCACTTCCTGGCAGCTAGAAAATCAAGAAGAAAGAGAAGGCACTAGCCTCTTAACCCCCAATGTCCTCCTACCAAGTCCTGCCCCGAAAGCTGCCTCCAACACCTCTCAGTGCACCACTGACTCCTGACGGAGTATTTATCGTATGGCTCTGTGGCGGGGCAGGAGGGAGTAGTTTAAGTTCCAAACCACTTTTTCATCACTAGAAGTCCAACGCGGTATCCGTTGTACCAACCAGCCAGGAGGTGCTGGCATACAACTTTAGTCTCAGTACTCTCTAGAGGAAGAGGCAGATCTCTGTGCATTTGAGGCCAGCCTAGTCTACAGAGCAAGTTCCAGGACACCAAAAGCTAACACAAAGAAACTGAGGTGGAAATTTCTGGTTTCCTTGAAGACTCAGTTTTGTCATGTGACATTTTACTGGAGGCTGGCTTGTGAGGGCACGTGAAGCTTTGCTGTGAGCTCTCTCATGTGAGGGGCATGACTTTGGCCAGCTAAGAACATCCGTGGATGGACTCTGAGGACAGGAGATATATAGAGGCCCATGCACAGTGAGACATCACTTTTTGGATCGACATTGCTGTGCTGATCTTTGTGCTTTGACACTTGACTTTGCAGCTAGAAACGTTCCAGAGAACTTCTCGTGGCAATCCAACTGAATCTGCATCTCCCCCTGACTTCATGTTGCTGCTTGGTGTTGGCCTTTGGACTGGACTGCTGGTATCCTGACAACTGAGTTTGGTAATCCCCTAAAGACACACTGACCCTTATCAGCAAGAAGTAGATAAAAGAGGTCTACAGCCCTTTTTCCTACTAATCTCCCAAGTTGGAAGTGAAGTAAAGGTGTCTAAGAACCCTAAATAAAATAGGTGAAAAAACTAAGCCTGCAGAAACCCTATCTCAAAACACAAAAATTAAAACAAACAAAAATGTTCCAAACCATAACACTGTATATGCTGCTAATGCCCACTTAAGTTTCAGATTTGCAGAGCACTGTAATTCGGATCTTGAATGTCTCTTCCCCTGACGCCAAGATCTCAGGGTGACAGCATCGGAAAATGGGACCTGGGGAAGGTTTTTGGGTCCCTGAGAGAATGCCTACTGAAGGCAATGATGGGACCTCTGTCCCTTCTCCTTCCTTTCTTTTGCTCTCTGGGGCTGTGACATGAATGGAATATGTCAAACATTTCGACCATGATGCACACTTGCCTCCCACAGGCCCAAAGAACTGAGCCAAGTTCATCAGTGTCCAGAGTCCTCAAAACTGTGAGTCAAAAGAAACCTTTCTCATTTATAAGTTGATCATCCTAAGTATTTGCTACAGCGGTGAAAAGCTGATTCACACAACAAAAATGTGCGAGAGTCGACTTCTTTAATCAGAAGCTGCCCTGCCACAGCTCAAAGGCGGCCGGGGCTGCTCGGCAATGGCTGGGCTCCAGGCGCTGCTGCCCAGAGCTGGCCTCCCATGCCAAGTCCTGCTTCATTTATCTCAGCAGCGCCATAAATACTTCTTGAATTTAACTGCTTCATTCTTCCTGCACACACTGGAGCTCACACTGAAATAAAAGAAGCTCAGCATCTTTCCAAGTTCCCACAGGGCTCCGGTTGGATCCAGCTTACTCCTGTTTGAAGTATGCAGTCAAGGATGGACACTAGTGAGGAAAAAGTAAATAGTCTTGCAGGCATTTCCTAAAAGAAGTTCACACCTAATCCCCTCCTCCCACAGCCCGGTCTCCTATGCCCAGCAATTCCTTATTTGATAAAGGCAAATACTATATCCAGCCAGGCCACAGGACTCCTCCAACTGTGCTGGAGAGATAATTAATGTCCCAGGGCAATGTGGGAGTGGGCTGTTGGTGGGCGGGGCCCAAGCCAACCCTATTCTTGGAAAGAGTGTGCATGTGTTTGTTTGTTTTTTTTTTTTCTGTCACCCCACATGAAGGTGATTTCAATAATTCTGTTTGGCTCCCGTGTCTCATAAAAGATGTTTTGGGGTGGCCCCAGCTTTTTGTGTGTGCGTGCTCTTTAGTTATAGGGGCACACACATTGGTAATCCATTTTTTATTCATCTCCTGGATACCAAAGGGCCCCCTAAGCCCTGGAAGCCCCCCTCTGACTTCTATTATGGATTTTTCTGGTTGCCAGTCATGGCCAGTTTGTCAGAGTGAGGGCATAGAGGGAGGGAGGGGGAAGAGAAAAAGGAAGGGGGAGGGAGAGAGAGGGAAGAAGAGAAGAGGAGAGGAGAGAGAGGGAAGAGAGAGAGAGAGAGAGCAGGGAGGAGAAAGCAGGGCTGCCTTTGTGTGTGGTCCCAGGCCGGTCCTCCCTTCATGAAATCCCGGGCTTCATTCCTGGCTCTGGTAAACTTGAGCGTCACTGAATGAGTCCCTTATCCGTTTTCTAAACACTGAAGAGGTTTGAAAGGGCTCTGTGGGCAGACTGGTACTATCGGCAAAAGAAAACAAGCCAGTGTATTTAACTAAGCATTTTTAATATTTAAACATCATAACCTTCAGCTATGCAGGAGCAGTGGCAGGCAGCCAGGAAGCTGGCTGAGGGGCCTAGAGCTGCCAAGTGTTCCTTCAGGTGGCTCTGCTGTCCCTTGGAGGGGCCAGCCGGGACCTCCAGGCTTCCCTGCCCAGACCTGAGTCACTCAGTCTTCGCATGATCCGATGTGGCTTGAGCCTAACTCAGTGCTTCCCTTCTTGAAAAGTAAACGTCTAAGCAGACCCCAATGAGAAAAGGAAACTGGGTGGCAGCGAAGGCGCATGAACCGGGAAGCTGTGGGCCAGGTACAGCAAATATTATCCCTGTGGCTGCAGCCTGCGTTTCCCACTCCCGGACAGAAAAATCCGCCTGGCCAGGGGCTGTGACAAACCACAGCTCCTCCGCGGCGCTGGGGACCCCTCCCAGCCTGGACAGGATGGCACCAGGCACCCGCCCACCAGACTCCTTCCCCCCAGCTGGAAGTGGCTTTCTGGTTTATGGAGCAAGACGGACCTGTAAAGTCGGTAATTCTCAGCGACCAGAAGAAAGTCAGCGCCCTGCCCCCACCGGAGCCTGGGGAAGCTTCTGGAAACCCCGCGGGCCACTGAGCCTGCCGCTCAGCCAGGCCTCCCAGGCCAGACACCCCCGGTGCCACCCGAGGGGCTGAATGGGCTCCCTGTCTGCCAGAGCAAACAAGACCCCTGGGCGGGCCCGATCCCCCTCCCCACCCCCCCCCACCCCCCCCCCACCCCCGGGCACAGCCTGGCGCAGAGCAGGCTGGAGGCTGTGCAGGCCACAGGGGAGGACAGGGGACGTTTTCTCTCTGGACATTCCACTGGGGAAGGCCTGCCAAGGGCTCTGCCAAGGAGCTCAGTCGGCCCCACCATTACGGATACACCAATAAATGGCTCCATTCACAGAGGACAAGGCCCAAAGGGCCTTTCTAGTGCAATGCCTGCCCATTCCTCAGCCAGAGCCACCTCTTGCCAACCATAGGCTGCCACCCAAGCTTCCTCCTCTGGCTCAAGCTCACCCAGCTGCTCTGGGCTCTGAGATACATTTCCTGGCACAAAGTTCCAGTTTCCTGTTTATACAGTGTAAGTGTGGATCTGACCTGAAGGGCTGCTCTGGGATTAGTGATGGACCGAGGCCGTCCCCGGTTTTCTAGAGCAGTCTGCAGGGTCTCTAACTTTGCTGACAGCCCTAGGGCTGGCTGGGAGCAGAAGGTGAGGGGAGCTCCCACTGATGGGAGGGATGCTGGGCAGTGTGGGAAGGGGCAGAGGAAGGCACTTGACAACTTCCAATCATTCAGCCTCCCCCACCTGTCCTGGAATCAAAACCGTTTCCCAGTGCCCTTGGGAGATGCTCCACCCCTTTCAGGAGACCAAATTTGGAGTGCTAGAGGGGTGTTCAAACTCATGTAAAATAGCGCAGTATTTACATGAAGCACCTTGTGTTCATCCTCTCTAGACTAACTGTAATCTACATACAATGTATATGTGTGTACATTACCTGCTGAACTAAATAGTTCAGGGAGTAGACAGAAAACACATCAGTGCACATGCGGTACACAGATGCAGATTTCCTCCACTTTTCATCCACAGTTGGTTGGATTAGATGTGGAAATGTCTGTGGCTATGGAGGTGGGTCTGTGCGATCCTCTGACCGCCATTACTCTCTTGGGCCCCACCCACAGGCAGGTCTCAGGTCTCATTCTTTAGAGCACCATTGGCTGTGATGCCTAAGGTGTACCTGGCTGAAGGGTGCAGGGGCTTGTGCTCAGCTTCATTCCAGGACTCACCAGCTTGCAGGCGGTAGGAAGACCTACTTGTCGTTTAGCATGTCTGGAGAGTGGGTCTTGTGGCTGCCCTGCTGTGTATAGAGACTGTGGGCTTCCCAAAGAGGCAACGAGACGGTGGGCTTCTTGAGTCTGTGACCTTAGAATCCCTTAAACAACTTGTTTCTCCAAAACATCCTAATTTTGATGCCTTAAGGTGAGGAAAAGAAATTTTTTTAAACTTCATTTTATTTATTCTGAAGGTAAGGAAAAGTTGGAAAAGGGCAAGTGAGGAGAAAGCAAAAGAGAACTAAAGGAGCAATTTCCAGCTCAGATTTGCTGGAGAAGGGACTGCAGCAAGCGCGCAGGCCGGCTTGCTCAGCTGTGCAGAGCACTAAGGTTTGGAGCACAGGCTGCTACTGTGTGAAGTACCAGCAACCACAGCAGTGGAGACCTCTCCTTTCACAGAGCCAGGCCTGGACCCCGCATCTTCAGCCCCAAGAAGCCCATCGCACCAATCTCTTTGGTAGTACCTTTGTCATCCTGACTTGCAGCTGGCATCATTTGTTTTTGTCTTTTAGACCCTGTTGCCTCAAAGGCTTCAAAGCTAGTTGGGCCATTTCTCAGAGGCCATGGACTCAGCCACTGGCTGACAGACCAACACACAAAGCCAATTTCCCCTTCTAAGCACTGGTGGCCAGATTCCAGTTAGGAGAATTCTCTGATCCTGAAATTGCCGTCAAACTGGTCTCAGCAAAGAACTAATGAGCCATAAAAAGACCACGCATGATGGCCTTTCCTGGGGAGCCTATGTCTATTTAGCTCAGATGGAGAGAGCAATAACAGTCCAAATAAGTGATTCCAGTCACACTCAGATTGATGAATCAGTGACTTTAATTAGGGTTACTGTAGACACATGACTGAAAGGTTATTATAGGAGTATGGACAGCTTATCGGCAGCTACACCCTGAAGTAATCTTCCTTGCTCCCTGCCTCTGCGAACTGCTTTTGTATCCTTGAGGAATGGTTGTGGACCTAGTGAGCTATTTCCTTCCACAAGAGAATGCTGACTGGCCCAGTTTTGTCTGAGTGCCTCATACAAGTAATCAAAACTGCTCAGATTTCAAGATGGCAGGAGCCATGCCATGCTTGATGGGCAGTTCCACAACACACTACTTCTGCGACTTTTATATTGTTTCCACTCTCTTTTCCATGATGTTTCCTGAGCTTTGGAGTGAAGGTGTGATGTCTTGTTTTGTTGTTTTTTTTCATTTGTGGCTGGAAGCATTAGACCAGCAGCATGGTTTAGCAACAGTCAGTTGTTTTCAACAGTATAACTAGTTATGAAGCTCTGGGACAGCGTCTTCTCACAGAGAAGTGCTTCCCTGACCAGTAACGACAGGCCAGGGGGAAGAACATAAATGTTTAGAAGGCATTTTTACAGGCACACTGTAGCTTCTTCACTAGGGCCTATGACTTCTCCAGACACGGGTTTTTTTTCTGGGCTGTAGTACAGACATGGATTCCTTCCTGCGGAGTGATCCTGAAATCCAACAGAAAAAAAATAGATGTGCCACTAACATGTCAGCAGACCTATAGTGCCTAGATGCAGATAATATGAATATTCAGGATCTACCCGCAGTCTACAAATGCCCTTCCAACTCTATGAATGCTAGCCAGAAGGAGGGGACTTTTCAGCTTCTTCATGCTGTGTAGTCTCTCGGGAATCATTCTGGCCTGCAATCAACTGCAATATCGATAGCCTGCATCATGTATATGGTCTCATCCACCCTTCTGCTCCTAGTCCAGCAACTCATAGGAAGGTAACCTACTCCTGGCACTGGGATAATATTCAATAACAGTATGGTTTCTAGATGTGCTGTTACCCCACCCATATAGGATGCCTTCTGAACTTTTGATGGATATTCTTACATTTAGAGGTACCAAGATGTTATAGGAGTTTTCTCAGTCACCTTGTTGGGGACCATCTACTCTTGATCCAACAAAAAACACCCAAGAGTTTTCTAGTTATGCCTGGCCTATGCGGCCTGAGTGGACCGGCTTTCCCTCCTTGCTTCTTTAGATGCATGTGTACATCTCTCAGATGCCTTTCTGAATCTGTAAAAGAATCAGAGGTAGCATGCCACCTACATAGCAAGATCTTTGTACAACGGATGGGCACTGCTGTGCCATGTGGTTTTGATATTGTGCCGCTAAGGGTATAAGCACAAGTACACAAACATTGTCAAGGTTCAATACAGCATGAAAAGATTCTATCGCAAATATAGACTGTTTCCTCAAAGACGCAATATTGGGTATATTACTATGGGCAAGAGGTAGTATCATATTTAGTACTTTATAACTACACAGTCATACCAAGTGCAGTGCCAAAGCCTTCTATGAGTCTCCCCAGCACCATGACCCAGTGGGCTGGCTTCTATTGCTTCCTCTAGCCTGAGACAAGAGGGAGTAGTACTTTTGGTTTTGTCTGCCATGCTGGCCCAGCTCATCATCCAGCTCCCCTTTTCTGAAAGCCTTCAGGCAAAGGCTGAGGCTACTGCCTATCCAGGTTAGTCAACCCCTCTCCCTACTCACACACACTACATTTTGTTGTAGAAGAGAAATGTACACAGCACACTCCTGAGGGGTAATTGCCAACCCCTGGGACAATCTTCAGCATTTTCTTCGGGGTTATTCTCATCTGTTTGTTCTTTTATTCCTTTGTGGAATTGTTGCTTGGGTTTTAAAGACTCCTTGAGACTCAATAACACTGACATCTCGCAAGACAGTTTGGTTCCTTGTCATTTCTCTCCTAGGCACTCTGACTTAACATCAGTCTTCATTTTCTTTCCAGTGACCTGGGCACACCCCTTGTCTGCTCATTTTCCTTCCTTCCTTGCTTCCTTGCTTCCTTGCTTCCTTCCTTCCTTCCTTCCTTCCTTCCTTCCTTCCTTCCTTCCTTCCTTCCATTTTTGAGACTGTCTCATACAGACCAGCCTGGAACTGTCTGTGTAGCCAAGGATGACCTTGAACTTTCTATTATCCTGCCTCCACCCCCAAGGGTTGTTATTGTTATTGTGTCATTCATTCTAGGCAAGCACTGTACCAAGGAAGCTCCATCTTCAGACTCCTGCTTTTAACTTTTCCTTTTCCCTCTTGGTTGCTTTAGCACTTTACAAACTCAATTTACCCACTGATTTTTTGTTTGTTTGTTTTTTCAAGATAGGGTCTCTCTGTGTAGCACTGGCTATCCTGGAACTCTCTTTGAAGACCAGGCTAGCCTCAAACTCACAAGATCCACCTGCCTCTGCCTCTCCAGGATTAAAAGCATGCACCATCACACCCAGCTACTTTTTTGGGTTTTTGAGATAGGATCTCTACAGAGCACTGGTTGTCCTGGGACTTGTGTAGACCAGGCTAGCCTTAAAGTCACAGAGATCTGCCTGCTTCTTGAGTACTGGGATTAAAGGTATGTGCCACTATCCCTTGCCAAACTTGCTGGACTATTATTCAGACCCTCCATAACCATTTCTACCTCAAAAAGACTATGGCCTACCATGAGGATTAGCAAAGCCACTAAACTCCCATACCACCGTAGGTGACTTTGTGTCCTGATGTCTCTGCTGAGTTAACTTCTTCTATAACTGTCCTGTGATCATGGTACTATCTTGTCCCAGGAACTGGGAACCAAATGCTGTCTCTTTTATGCCCTGCTCCCTTAATAATGTCTTCCAATTCCTAATATTTTGGGAACCTCAGCTAGAGAAAACAAAGTATCCCAAATGGCCTGTATGAGCCAGCCCATTGGGGGCTAATTTCCCTCACAGTGCTTCAGGACTCACCACCCTTGTCTCAAAGGATAAGGAATTAGATAACTGGGTTTCTCTGCTCTCATGGTACTTGGCTGATTCTATCTGTACCTCCAGGCCAGGTTCTAAGATTCTCTTTCAATTTTTGTGCAAAAGCTGTTTCCAATTCAAGCAGTTCAGTGGTAAAGTATCCCCTAATTATCGGTTTCCTGGACTGTGACTGAGGTCCTGTCTGCACGCTGAACCTTGGATTCTCCCTATCTCTGTTCACTTTAGCAGTATTCTTACTTCCTTGTGCATCACTATCTCTCTCCTTGCTGTCCATGCCCTCTATGTCTTTCTTGCCAAACCAGAGGCTATTGCAGAGGATGTCAACTGTATGTCTTCGTCACTGGACTTCCTCCCCTTCCCTGGGCAGGTTTCTTTTGGATGGCAGCTTAGCCTCAGCTGTACATCATACTGCCCATAACAAAGGCCACAACCCTGCTGTGGCCTTACAATCCTATCCAACATGTTCTGCTTCCAGAGATCACAGTGTCTTCTCTAACTCTTGATTGGTTTTGCTTTACACGTAGTAGCATTCACTCCTCTCACACAGAGGACCCCATTTATCAAGGAGGAGTGTCACCTCATACCTTATAGGAGACAACCATCTGGGATTCCCCCACATATTCTACATTCAGACCTCTCAGCCTTGGTTACGGGTCTTACTATCTAACAGTAATGGTTGCCTCGAAACTGTGGCCACAGCAAGGCACACCACCATAACTATATGAGGAGGAGTCCGCAACAGGACCGGTCCATAGGCAGGCCACCCTCAGCCCTTCGGCCTCAGCTGCATGTCTGGCTACATGTAACAGTTGTTCTTCCCAGTCTTCTTCGATGCTGTCATATTCATGTCCAGGTAGCAAGTGTTGCGTGACTTTTCCTGGGAAGTCTATGTCTATTTACTCCAGATAGAGCAGGCAAAAATATACCAAACAAGTAATCCCATCCAAGTTCAGCTTGGTGAACCAATGAATTTAATTGGGGTAACCTACAAGAGCGTAAGTGAGGAGCTCCCTCCAGCACTATGGGTAACTTACAGGCAGCTATTCTCCCAAGGAAGAGTCCCTTCCTCCATCAGCATTTGTTAGCTATTTATGTATCCTGAGCAGGGGGGACATGAGGAGCCCATGTGCCAGCCATCCTTTCCAGGAGGGAGGAGTCATGAGGGTCATCGCTCTGATTTCAAGATGGCAGCAGTTACATCGTACTAGGAGGGCAAAGTTCCCAAACACTTCAGCATTGACTGATTGGTTCCTAATCCGAGTTCACTCCCTATTGTTTTTTTGTTTGTTTGTTTGTTTGTTTTGTGATAGTTTTAAGAGGACAGATTTGGGGAAGATGATTACGCCATGAAGGGATCAGAGCCTTGGCAGGAAGAGCCAAGCAAGGGGTTAGCAAGGCAGACAACCAGGAAGTGGGTCCTTGCTGGATTCTCAGTCTGCCAGGACCTTGTTCGAGTACATCTCAGCCTACAGAAATGTAAAAACTGAACTTCTGTTTTCAAAGCTTCCCAGTTTGTGGTATTTGTTATAGAGCTTGAACTGTAGCCATCAGTAGAAAAGTGACAGCATATGCGGACTTAACATACAATGCAATGCAGTAGAGTGAACTAGATTTTTAATATGTAGTAAATAAAATCAGAAGGGCCTCAAGCTGTGGTTATAGAAAAATTCCTTTTATGTATACAAAATGTACATAATCCTCACTGGTTGAAGAGTACACTTTTTTTTTAAGGAGTATACAACTATTAATATTTTTCTGGGGGGAAGGAGAACCACCAGTAATTTTATTGTACATTTATTTTTAGCTTTAATTTAACTGTGTATGTATGGGTATTTTGTCTACACATGTGTCTGTGCACCACACACATGCCTGATGCCAGTGGAAGCTAGAAGAAGGCATTGGATCTCTTTGAACTGAAGTTACAGTTGTGAACCACCGTGCAGGAGCTGAGAATCAAATCCACATCCTCCAGAAGAGCAGCCAATGGTCCTAACTTTTGAGACATCTTTCCAGCCCCATTGAACATTTCTTTGTACCACTTGGGTTTTTTGTTGTTGTTGTTTATAACTGTGTAATGGTGCTTTCTGTCTAGACGAGAACCACATTATGCTGATTACTTAAGGTGACAGACACTTGAAGAGGGAGTTGACCTGCAGGAAAGGAAACAGAGACCTTTGCCTGAGTTCAGCATCCCTGGGACACTGTGGGCAAGCTGAGCTCAAGCTGTTTCCGATTAATATCACAATCTTCCAGATGAATGGAATGTAAACCACATACCAATTACAAGAATCCCAAGAAGGAAACTCCCACTTCCGTCTGTCTATCCACCCACTTGTCTGACCACCCACCCACACAACTGCTATGTCTCTCAAGGCAGAAGGGAGAGGGAGAATGGGAAGGGAGTGGTATATGGGGAGAGGAAGACAGTGAATAAAAGCAAGCTCCCATGCTCCTGGTATTACAATACTGTGAGCAAATCTCTTCCTTCCTTCCATGGTGAGTCTCCTTCTCTGGAGGGAGATTTAGATCCATGAAGATTTTTGCCCACAGTTACAATGTTAGTGAAAATAATATTCTTTCCTGTGCTGAAACAGAACTTGCATACTGTGAAGCCTCCAGAGCAGCAGCAATAAGCCGTAGAGCACCCTGGCAGGAGAGCCTCCCACAAAGGCTGCACAGCTGCGGCAGAAATGTGGAGCTATGCTCCCCCAACTCTTCCAGTGGTTTGAAAGAAGCTATAATTAGAATTGATTGCTTACTGTGTCCAAATCTGTCTTGAGTGTGAGAGAGGGTTTGCCTCTTTCTCACTGGAGAAGGAGCATAGTCTTGCATGGCTGACTGGACACCAACAAGATGGTTCTGTAATCAGCAGTGTCTATTGGGAATCTTAACCCTGTGCTTGTTCCCTGGGATCAGAACTTGATCCCGGCTAACTTAGAGCATTTTCCTCTTGTTCTCAGCATGGATGAGGGTCAACTTTATATATATATATATATATATATATATATATATATATATATATGTGTGTGTGTGTGTGTGTGTGTGTGTGTATATATATATATATATATATATATATTGTGTGTGTATGTGTATGGGGTATGGAACCCACACCCCACTTGCTAGGCAAGCACTCTCACTGACCTAGTTGCTCAGCTGGAATGACACCCGTCCTTGAGCGTAAATCAGCCAGCCAGCAAAGCTTTCCTTGGTATCTTTGCACAGGGAGGTGATGTAAGTTCATTAGGGGGCTGATTTGGGGACAATGGGAAACATCCAGCAGATCAAGGGGAGGTGGGAAGAGGAGATAAAAGTGAATGTGAGACCGTCAGAGGTATAGATCACAGTCTGAAAGGCACATGCTGGAATTTCCAGGTCCTTGTGTCCTGGAATAAAATGTTGGATGAAGGATGCATGGACAGTGGCAGAAGCAGACAGTTTGATAAGGAAGGGAAAGGCACTCCCTAGAATGTAGGCCGCAGCCCAGAGGTTTAGAAGCCAGAAGCTCTGGTTCACTAGAGTCTCAACCCTTTATGGCTCAGTTTTGCTCACTGTCAGGTCTCAAGGTTTTGTTGTTGTTGTTTTGTTTTGTTTTTTCCTGCTCTTGGTCGGCTATTGTCTGTCTTTTCTCTACCATTGCTTTCTTCCATATGTTATTCTTCATACCTTTCTTTTCCTGCCTTATTCCCCTGCCACCAAACCAAAGGGCTTGCTGGATGAGAAAAAAATGGCCGCACACATCAGGGACTGTGAAGAAAAAGGAGCCTGCATAGACACCCCTGCTGTGCCCTGGAAAAAGATGTATCTGCAGGTGAGGTACTTACGCAAAAGGGGTGCATAAAAGAGACCAGGCAAGGACAGAAGTTGATCAAATGCATGAAGGCGAGGTTGGGAGCTTGTTGCAGAACAGTGGAAGAACAGAGGCAGGAAGCTTCTCCCTCTGGCCTTCAGAACCAGGAAGCATTCTCTCAGCTGCTTCACGGCAGAGTTCTTTGAGGCTCTGCTGGCCCCTACAGGAATGCACTATAAGAAATGTGAATGGAGCCATGCTCTGCCCCCGGGTTCCCACATACCAGCCTAGACAAACTTCTAGCTGGCTTTCTATGGTACTGAAAGATCCCCATGTAGAAGAGCCACAGAGAATGTGACAGAAGATGACCAACTGTTGGTGAAGGTTCCAGGCCATGCTCCCAAGTAAAGTTCTCTCTGCTTTGAGAAAACTGCTAACTGCAAGTAAGACTCACCAAACATTCAAATGAAAGGAGCTGCAGAGGATCAGTCATAACTGCTGTGTCCTGGAAAGAGCACTGAACCTGCTGGTTCTCTGAAACTATTAGCCAGCATGTATGTGTGACAAGTCACCTCTGGCTGGGATGGCTTTAAGCATATTCTAGTTGACTTGTTTCGTGCTCACCCAGACCTGTAAAGTAGGTAAAGTATTGTTAGCCTAATTACCATGGATGAGGAAACTAGGGCATAAATTGATTTAATGACTTTCTCAAGGTCGTACTGAGAATAGATAGTTATCTATCCATTGCCTACCAGATTGCTACAGGTCTTAGCGTCTTAGGCAACCCTCCATCCTTAGTCCTGGGGTCTGAGGTTGTGACCTAGATGATCTAGCTCAGGGTCTCTCGTGGGCTGCAGTTCAGTGCTGAGCCAGGGCCAGCGTTTCATCTGGGACAGAGCAGGAAAGGATTCGTGGTTGTCTGCAGATGTCTATTCCTGCAATGGTGTTAAAGTGACAGCCTCAGGGCCCAGGGAGAGTTGGGAAGAGGCCACCTTGGCCCCTTGCCTCATGGGTCTCTATGTATGATCACTCACAAATACTACCTTTGTCCTCTGAGCCAACTGAAGAGGGGACCTGCCCTAAGGAAAGTCAGTCTGGGCACCACCAATGTGCAAGTGGTAGCTCATTGCAGTTGCTGTGTTGATTTGTAAGAAGCATCAAAGCCCCATGCATGCTCGGGCTGAGGAACAGACAGGGCACTGGGAGCCAGGGACATGCCGCACTTGTCTGAATCTGCCAGAGCAATGGCTTGTGTCCTATCCCAAGGAGCTTGCCTTCAGAGCCCTGCATCCTTATGCTGTCTTACTGTTGTGACACAGGCACCTTAAGGGAGAAAGGGTTTGTTCTGGCTCACAGCTTCAGCTTACACTTCATCATGATGGAGTAAGCATGATGACAGAAGCAGGAGACAACTGGTCACATTTCATCCCCAGGCAGGAAAAGAGAGAGGTGAATACAGGCGTCAGGCTGCTTTTTCCTTTTTGTAGAGTCCAGGAGCCAACCCTGTGGAATGATACTGCCTACATTAGAGTGGGTTTGATCCAGTTTACAAACTACCTCATAAGCATGCCATTCACTTGTTTCCATGGTGATTCTAAAGCAAATCAAACTGATGCTCATATCAACCTCCATTGTGTTCTCTGCTAGCTTTAGCTTCCCATTGCTGTGAGAAAATGCCTAAGGCAAACAACTCATGGACAGAAGGTTTATTTTGCCTCAGTTTCAGAGGCTTCGGACCATGGTTACTTGGCCATATTGCTCTGCAGCTGTGGAGAGAAGGTTCATTTTGAGGGGAGTGTGTGCAGAGAAGACTGCTCACATCATGGTGTCAGGAAGCAAAGGTTGAGGGGACCCAGTATCCCCTTTAAAGGCCTTCCGGTGACCATGGTGATTCAAGCGCCATTATAGGGAGATCAGAGGACAACTCTACAGAGGCAGACCCTCTCCTTCCTCCTTGTTTTGAGACAGGGTGTCTCTTGTTTCTGCTAGCTTGACTAAGCTTGACTGAGCTTCCAGCTGCTCCTCCTGCTACCACATCTGTAGGAGTGCTGGGGTTACAGATGCAGGAGTGGGCATCTACAGTCCTCAGAACCAAACTCTGTCTGTCAGACATGATAGTTCCTTTATCTGCTGAGCCATCTCCCTGGCTTCCTTCAGTTTTTAAATTATGGAAAATACATTTCTATCTGACTTTGCATTTATTCTTTGTTCATACATAAATACATTTATGTATTGTATCTCATACATAAATGAAACGTATTTAAATCACATCCACCCATCCTTCCTTTCTTCCAACTCCTAAATCCTTCCACTTCCTCAATAAATATCTCCCAAGCACACCCCAGATTCATCCATTTTATTAGGCTGTGGGTCAAAACAAACAAACAAACAAACAAAACAGAGAGAAAAGTCTGCTATGAGACTCCTGGGTCCAGGACCCCAGATTTGCCAATGTGTGTACACATGGGCGCAGTGCTAGGGCTCAAAGCCAAGGCCTTGGCCTTGCTAAACAGATGCTCTACCCCCGAGCTCTGCCCGAAGCCCAATGCCATAGGCTTACATCTGTGTTTACTAGCATCCCAGCAAAATTCTCTAGTTCATTTATACTTTGTCTCCATTTCTAAGAGGACTAGTCCTTGAATCACCCCAGGCAGACTTTGAAGATGGACAATGGCTACCATGTTTGATCATGCTTGCTGGCTCACTAAGACCTCAGTGGGGCTATTCCAGAACTTCCAAAAGAAATAGGAACCACACAGAACTCCTTTGGTCCCTTGGAAGACAGCTAAATGGGACTGTGTATTCATCACTTCAGGGAAATATCTGAACACAGCTGTTACCCTCCTTCCTGCCACCCATGCTGCTGTTTTTAAATATGGCTTGAACTCGAAGCTCTTTCCATTTATAAAAATTCTTTCCCCAAATGCCCTTTCCAATAACAATATTCCCATGTGTGCCTTTTGCTTTTGATATTTTTCTTATAAATCAATCTGCTGAAACAGAGTCCTCTTGTCCTTGGGTTTTTGTATCCACAAATGATCCTAGCCCCCACACTGTGGCAAGGGACCCCAGAAAGTTCAGCTGCACTCTCATCATTCCTTAGAGCTTTATCGTACCGGATTATGACCAGGCCAGTGCTCAGGACCAGATGGGCAATGACATCGTCCACACAGCCACGGAGGCTGTGGGCTCCAGGCACAGGATCTAAGTACAGGGTGCATTCCTGCCCTGCTCCTCTCTGCCGATCTCCACCTTTGGAAAAGGGGAGATGAGAAGACAGGTTGTCTTCATAGTTTTCACTTCAAATACCAAGAGCAGGGACAATGTCCTATGGCACCTGGGCTGAGCACGGTCCCAGGGCAGGGCTGTGGCCGCTCATGCCATCAGATGAGTCTCTCAGCTGGGACTCCATGGGAATGTTCTGGAAGCTCCTCAGGAGATTCCAACGTGCCACTAAGATTTCGGCCTGGAGGACACCCCAGCATCATCTCATCACCCAAGGGTGCAGGGTTTAAATGTTCAGGCTCCAGTATAGCAGTCTGATTCTGGGGTAGGTGTCTCCTCCCAAAGGGGATCCTGTCTGCCACATGGAGATTTGGGCCTGGTGGCTAGAGGTGTATAACATTATTTCCAAAGAGTGGGCCTTCCTCGCCTTGGTGACTTGACTGTTGTGGTGAGGCTTCCCCGACCCGGACCCCACAGTCATCACAAAACACTTCGTGTTCAAGTAAAGCCCTCAGCACTTTGTTTTAACTCCTTGATCAACATGGTGTTTTCCTGGTATAAAAAATAAACATAAAAAGAAATGTGAACATATTCATATATGTATATGCATGTGTGTACATAATACATATATAGGAGTAAGTATGTAAATGTATATGTAGACCCAGACTCTACATAGTTGCATTCATATAAGTTCATATGAATTATGAATGCATAACACACACACACACACATCTTTAAATGACTTTAGAATAACTAGATTGAGAAGAAACCAGCCACAGGAAGCTAGAGAAGCTGACACTCCTATCCAGAAGCAGCATATCTTTCCCCCCTTTTTTTGTTTGTTTGGTTGGTTGGTTTTTGTTTATGTAAACAAGGCTAATCTCAAACTCACAGAGATTACCTACCTCTGCCTCTGCCCCTGAGTGTTGGGATTAAAGGTGTGTGCCACTGTGCCCAGCCCTTTCCCTTTAAAGATGTATTTGCTATTATGCTACATGTATGAGGAGTGTTTGCATGTGTGTGTGCACTGAATAAATATGTCCAGTGCCCACCGAAGCTAGAGCAGGGTGTCAGATACTCTGGAACTAGAGTTACAGATGGTTATGGACCACCATGTCTGGGCTAGGAGCCAAACATAGATCCTCTGCAAGAACAGTAAGTGATCGTAATGGCTGAGCCATCCCCCCAGCTCCATGAAAAGCAACAGGTCTTTAGAGGGACTATACTAAACTATAGCAAGGTAGAATGAACCTGGCAGCCAGGGCCGGGCGTTTTTCAAATCTTGTTTTATTCACCACCCAACCAATCCCCTTAGCTACCCTAGCAATGGCCAAGGTGAGAGGGGATCTCAGTCTTCTTTCCCCTTTCTACGCTGTAACTTTTGTTACCGTGGAAGTTCCCTTCTTGAAGATGACATGACTGTGGTGGTGGAAATTCCATCTGAAATGAGCAAGAATAGTTAAGGTGCTGGTTCCTGGGTGCTGATCACTATGTACAGCCAAGGGAGTTCACACAGAGGGGCTCTTATCCTAGCCCTCCTCCTTCCGCCAGTCCTCTTGTCCCTGTGGGTCCAGCACTGAACCAGATACCTGCTCAGTAGTAGTTGGAAAAACAACGATGAGTCCCAAACTTTCAACTTTTCCTAATAAAAAGTTATGAATTAGATTTAGATGCTGATTCCAGATGTGACTGTGGTTATCTCAGTTTTTCCTTCCCGCGCCTCACATACCTTCCTGTAGTTTGTCTAACCAGTTTAATTGGCTATTTCCCCTCTGATTCGTTCTCCCTGATAGGCTGTTATAATAATATCAGGTATGGACCTAGATTGACAAGGGCAAAACTAACCCGAGAAGAGAGCAGCATGAGGTGTTTTATCTGGGTCCTAGTATTAAGGGTGAAACATTTTTCTTTTTGAGGTAATGAGCTTCTCCATAAAATATTTGCCCAATGACTACTTCCTACCTATAAAGCGGGTATTGTAGGGAGACGAGGAAGCTATTCACACATGTATTTATAGAGGAAAGATATTTTAAATATGTTTCAACCAATAATAATGTAAAAATACCCAGGAGCCCTGTGATGTGGAGCCAGAAAGAGTCTATGAGGTGAGGTGATGTCTGCCCTGGTCCCCTGTGTCACATGCAGAAATGTCTCAAATATAAAATAAACTAATAACTGAGGAGCTGGAAGGAAGGAGGTGCTTGCCCTTAGCTACTTTAAAGGGGCACAAACTGCATTTAAGTGAGAAATACTTTAGCATTTTAAGGAGAGGGAGATTTGAAGTGCTAGAGAGATTGTTTTCACATAGTTTCCTTTTTCACTTTCTTAAGACATCATCTCAAACAGTCCAAGTTGGTCTACAACTTCCTGTGTAGCCAAGGACAACCTGGAACCGCTGCCCACACCTCTCAAGGACTGGTATTACAGGTGTGCTACAATGTCTGGCTTAAATTGTTTTACATGCTAACATTTTGCAGCTCATGGGAATATCAAGGGGTTTGCAATCTACCTTACCTCAACCAATTGTTTCTTTTCACATTCTCATGAAGTTCCTTCTGTCATGAGAAAACTCAAGTCCTGTGTTGTTGTGGGGTGGACACCTGTCCACATTCCAGTCTCTTCTCTGGGTTGGGACTGAACCTCTATAACCAGAATGAAAGAGGCACTATTTCCTGCACAAAACTTGGGGAGGGGGATGGATTAAGCATGGGATCCACATAAATAGAATAGCTCAGGCCACAAACTTGTCAATGAGACATGCTCCTCAGCTTATATAACAGTTATCTGGGCAGAAAACATCCTTTATCCTTAGACCATAATGATTTGTGTTTTTTTTGTTTTGTTTTGTTTTGTTTTGTTTTACAGTGATGAGCCTTTCTCATTTCTTGGGGAGCTAGGTACAAGATGATCATTGCCTCAAACCCATGAAGAATAAGCAAAGGAGCCAGGCCTGGTTGTGCACGCCTTTAATCTTAGCACTTGGGAGGCAGAGGCAGCCAGATCTCTGAGTTCAAGGTCAGCCTGGTCTACAGAGTGAGTTCCAGGACAGCCAAGGCTACACAGAGAAAACCTGTCTAGAAAAACAACAACAACAAAACAAACAAACAAACAAGAACCAGAAAAGGAGGTCAAGGAGTGAACATAGAAAGAAAAAGAAAGAGCCCCCAAGAGTTGAAGGGATTTCTAGGGAGGAATACCTCCGTGTTCCTCTGCCTAGTGATCTTTTACTGACCTTATGGTAGGAACTGTTTAGAGGCCAAGACATCTTTATTGGAACTGGTTACTTCTGAGCCCATGCCGCCCCAAGCCAGTAAGGAGCCCACACGCTGGCCCTTCAGGTGTTCTCTTTGCCCACAGAGAAGAGAACCAATCAAGGGAATGGTTCCCAGCAGCCCTGCCTCTCTCATTGCCCAGGCAAAGTTAACTCCAGTCACCGTGATCTGCCTGTGTGCTTCAGGGTTGCTGAGTCCCTCTTCCCCACCCCAGTAAGTTTGTTTATACCGTTGAATCTGCCTGGAATTCCCCACCTTCACCAAAGCAGTCTTATTTCAAGTTGATGTTAGCATTCCAGGAAGACATTCTTTTTTGGCCCTATAGATTTCACTGCTCTTATGAATGCCCCACACTTCAAAAGCTCAGTCACTGCCCTACAGAATGGAAGCTCACTGAGGACTGTAGAAATCTTTCTCCACGTCTGTCCCATCACTCTGTGAAACACCTCAGGAAGTGCTTATGCCTTATTAGTTCAGCATCTCTGGTGCCTAGAGCAGCATCTAACTTTGCTTGATCATCCAGAATAATCAGGTAGGAAAGTTTCAGTAAAATGAAATTCCAATAAAGAAGGGCAGAATGCAGTGACCCTAGAGAAAACAACACCTCCAACTCCGTAGGCCAAGCCTAAGGCTGATAGCTGTGTAGCTCAGACTGAAGCTACTAGAAGAAAGGTCCCAGTGAAGAAAAGAAGAAGGATGCCTGCTGCAAGGGAGGATGGGAGTGAAAGGAGGGAGCTGCCTACAGTAATTATAGACAATGCAAAAGCAAAGACTGGTCAGAACTCTAAGAAAACCCAACAACTTTCTAAGAAGAGAGCAATTTATCTGGAAAGAATCACCTAAGGACAAAGGGTTTATTTTGGCTTGTGGTTTCAGAGATTTAGGGGTGTGGCTGGCTTGTTCTATTGCTTTGAGGTCTGAGGCAAGGCAGAAACATCAGGACAAGATGATTGTGGCAGAAGAAAGCTGCCCATCTCATGGTGGCCAGGAAGCAGGGTGATAGAAGGAAAAAGGCGGGGAAGAAGCTGGAGAGATGGCTCAGCTGTTGAGGACATGCTCTTGCAGATGACCAAGTTACCAGTATCCACATGCACAGCTCACAATCTTGTATCTCCAGCTACAGGGGATCCTAGGCTTCTGGCCTACAAGGGTATCTACATTCGTATATGTGCACATACCACACACAAACACACAAACACACATACAGAAAACACACAAACACACACAAACACACATACAGAAAACTTGAAATAATACAAATAAATCTTTTCAATGTGGACAATATATACCCTTCAAAGGCATTACCTCACTGTCCCGCCTCCTCCTTGACTCCAGTTCCTAAGAGCCCAGTGTCAGCTACAAGCTCATCAGTGCCTTACTTAATTCAGGAGCATTCTCAGGGAGTGCTCCTCTCTGAGAGCCACCAATGGGTGACCAGGCCTTTAACACATAAGCCTTTGGGGATGTTTTTATCCAAACCATAAAATTATTCAGTCACAAAAATACAAAAGCTGATCATTAATTTCACTACAAATCATGGTATGCCTATAGGACCAGAGTGGAGAGGAGACATTTAACCAAGTTAGGGCCAGGGAAATCTGAGCCTTAGTTGTTGCTAAGGTTTATGGGAAAGATCCTTAAAAGGTTAAAAACACTCTAGGCATCTCCCACCCCTTCCCTTTCTCGTGCCTCCTCCTTGCCAGATGTGAAGACTCCAGGATTTTTATAGTCGATTTGTAATTGTTTGGATCCAAGCTCCTTCTATCTTTCTGTTCTTACATCTGGTTTCCCTTATTCAGGAGATAAACAAATCTTTATCTTGTTTGAGTAATTTTTACTGGGTCTCTGTACTGGCAGCTGAATACAGTTTCTCTCTGATACGAGACATATAGCAAATTGTTTGGAGCCACAGGCTGAGTGTGGAAATGCGGGCTCCTCCAGCTGTGTTAGACAGCTTGCGATCAGCGTGCATGTACGTGTGTCTCAGGGTGGACTGTGGCGCACTCTGCTGCCTGTCTGAGCACCCGTGTGGAGAGGTGATGAGAGAACACGTTTATGTGGCCGGGAAAGTTCAAGGGGGGCGGAGTTCACACGAGTGGCTTTGCCTGATCCCTCTTAGCATTGGAATGTCTGGCCATGGATTTTAACAGCAGTTTGAATTACAGAGTCAGTCTGCAGGGCCGAGGCTGGCTGCTGGTGGTTGATACCTTGTTCGCTCCCTCTTTCTGAGCAGCTGGCCTTCCCCAGCAGGGAAGCTGTGTGTGGATTTCAGTTGTTCAAGCACACTGAGCTTGATTTAAAATCCTGATTAAGCAGCACCTTTCTCCAAACCTCAGAAATTCCTATTTGGCCTCCTTATCAAAGGTATCTGACGTGTGCAAGGCCCCAAGTTTGATCCTGGAACCACTCAAGCAAGCAAGCAAATCAGGAGCTTCAGTGTTCTGGGGCCATCTTAAAATGGGACCTCTCTGTAATGATCCCATATCCATGTTTATGAGCTGTCTCTATATCCCTCACTGAAGTACCGCTGGAGGTGGGATGCTGTCTAGAGAGGATACAGCAGCTCAGGTGATCCCCAAAGGGGAGAGAGAGGAAAGGCATCCGGCAGGAGCATCCTGGTAGCTTTCATCATGGGGAGCAAGTAGCACATCTCAGCATCTTCCTTGTCCAGCACACTGTCTCAAATGCCTGCCACCATGCCTAGTAAGGAGGGCTTGATGTGAGTATCTGTGCACGCATTAGTTCCTGTTTTAATACTGTCATAAAACACCCTGAGCAAGACAACTTAGAGAAGAAAGCATTTGATTGGGGGCTGGCTCAGTTTTAGAGGGTTAGTCGATGATCATCATCATAGCAGGAAGTGTGGCAGGACACAGGCAGGCACGGCTTTGAAGAAGCAGCTGAGAACTCACATCCGATCCACAGGTTGTAGGCCAAGAGAAAGACCAACACTGTGGACTTTTGTTTCTTTTCTTTTTTGAGATTTATTTTTTATTTATTCACTATTCTGCCTGCATTTATGCTTGCAGGCAAGAAGAGGGTACCAGGTCTCATTATAGATGGTTATGAGCCACCATGTTGTTGCTTAGACTTGAACTCAGGATCTTTGGAAGAATACCTTACTCTGAGCCATCTCTCCAGCCCCTCACTGTGGACTTTTCAAATCTCAAAGCCTACCCCCAGCAGCACACCTACTCCAACCAGCCCACACCTCCTAATCCTTCCCAAATAGTTCTACTGACTAAGGACCAGGCATCCAAATATAGGAGCCTATGGGGCCATTTTCATTCAAACTACCACAATTCATGTAGGACATATGGGGGGGAGGGGGCGTGCATGAAGGCTGGAAGTCAACCTTGGTTATTGTCTTTGGAAGCCATCCACCTTGTTCTTGTTTTTAAAATCTTTATATATGTGTGTGGGTATTTCCATGTGAGAATACGTGCCACCATATACATGCCATAGTCAGAGAAAGAGCCTTGAGTGTCTATCATTGCCTTCCACTGTGTTTTGAGGCATGGTCTCTTGCTGTTTGTCATCACATTCACAAGGCTAGCTGGCCAAAAGGCTGCCAGGAACTCCCTAGCTCTACTTCCCACTTCTCCTTAGAAGCCCTGGAATTATAGATCTATACTAGTGTGGCTTTCAGTGGGCTCAAGGGATTTCAACTCAGATCCAACACTTGTACAGCAAGCACTCTGCTGAATGACTCAGCTCCCCAACCCCTCTTACAGTGCATAACATGGTTTCAATCTTATTTTTCAACCTACAAAGGACATGCTATCTTCAGTGATCTTGGAACACATAATCAGAAAGAAAAAAGATATTCAATGCCCCAAATGACCTACCATCAAATATCAGGAGAGCCCTGTACTGCCCAGGGACACTATTTGCCAACAAAGGGAGCCTTCTGCAGTCATCCTCTCCCTGGTATCTGTTATGTCCTTGGCTATGGGCCTGCCCAAGCAGAGTGCAAAGCAAATGTGCTTCTGTTCAGGGAAGGCCCTTGGCGGGTCTTCAGTTCGACATCTCTGCCTTGCAGGGAGTGATCCGCTGTAACTAGGCTCTTCATTCCACACAGGTGACTCCTCAGAATGCAGCCCAAGTTCTCTTCAGTTATTTGTACTTTTTACACAGATGTTAACACTCAAGTCAGATGGCAATCCACTTTACGCTAAACAAAATCCAGTGTTGTTCTAGTTTTATTTCTGTTGCATGATAAAATACCCAGACAAAAGGCAACTTAAGAGGAGAAATATTTCTGCTTACAGTTCCTTAACTGTGGGCAAATGGAGGCAGAAACCTTAATCAGCTAGTCATATCACATCCACAGTCAAGAGCAGAGAGCAATTAAAGCGCTCATGCTCACTCAGTAATCTGCACCAAGTTCTTCACTTACACTTTGGTACCCCTGCCTAGGGAACAGTGCCTGTCACAGCTGACTGAGTCTTCCCACATCAGACAACCTTATCAAGACAATCTTCCACAGCTAATCCAATGGCCAACATAGATAACCCCTCACTGAGACTCTCTTCTCAGACAGTTCTAGGTTGTGCCAAGTTGACCATTAAACTGATCATCACAAGTATTAAGCTCAGATTTTGAGTGTGTCTTAAGAAATAGAAGTAAAAAGAGATGGTCAGGAAGTGTTATAGAAGCATGAAGCTTGTGACTACACACAGCATCATGTAGGGTCTGCAGCCGGCAAATACCAGGGCTCCACACAAGACCCCACGGGGCTGTGTGCGCAGCGCTCCTGGCTGTGACGCACACTGGTATGTTCACTAAGTAGCTAGTCTCCTCCCTTGGCACATCTCAAGGTGGGCACAGTTATTTGATTTGTTCTAGCCAATGAGCTGGGGATGGAAATAGTTTTATTTTTGTTAGTATATAACTGAATACCGCAGGCCAACTTTGTGTGTGTGTGCGTGAGCCGAGGCACACATGTGGAAGTCAATGGGCAACTTAAAGGGGTCAGTACTCTTTCTACCACGTGGGTTCAGGGAATAGAACTCAGATCATCAGGCTTGGCAGCAGGCGCTTTCTTCACTCCCTGGGCTATCTTGCTGGAATCACACTGTTTTCCCTGTCACCTTAGTCTGGAAGGATCCCTTAGCACTGCTTCCAATGTGTCTTACACACATTTTCATTGTCTCTGCCAATCGCCCTGCCCTCTCCCTCAGCAATCCAGCCATTGTCTCTGCTCATCTAAAAGACTCCAAATTTCTGCCACCTGTCAGCCTCCGGTGACTATGGCCCTGGCTCCTCAAGGCTGCCAAGGAACTAACTTTGCCCACCAACCATACTTCTGAACATGGCCCAGAAAAGAGGCTGCTCCCTTGAGCAACTCTGCACCCACTTCTCCCTACCTGATCTCTTGCCCTCGTCCCGGCCCCTCATCCATCTCAGAGATAATTTATTTCTCCAAGGCAGAAGGAACAATTTGGATCCATCTTGCTTTAAGATTTGTGTTTTTGAGTAGATCATTTTCTCTGTCACTCCCCACTGCCAGTTTCCTGGCCCGGCTTCAGTGAACAGCTCTCCCTGCCTTTAAAGTGTGACTCAAAACTCACCTCCTGCAAGGAGCATTTCAGGACTGGTTGCACATGAATTGTTGCATTCACTGCTGTGGCCCCCTGGAACCCCGCTATTCAAGAGACTGTGTAAATGTCCCCTTGTCGCTGAGTCCTTTTGTCACTGGGCTCTTTGGGTTTCTAGGCGGCCTTTTCAGATAGATTTTACACGTGGGATTAGAAGAAAGCACTCAGCGCTGACATACTGAGAAGTATTAGAATAGCTTCCCTAGGAACAATAGCAAGGTCGTGCCTTGGAACCTTCGGAGGCCGAAATTTCTGTTCCTCCAGTTTGACAAATACATGGATCCCTGTATCACAGGCTCCCACAAGCATTGGGTGACAGGTTTTCTTTTTCTTTTTTATTGTATTTTTATTGTAATGCATTGTAATGAGCATGCGTATTTATGGAGTGCGGCATGGAGTTTCAGTACATAGATGTAAGGTGTATTCAGTCCCATCAGATTAGCTAGCTTCCGCCTCTTAGTGCTTCGTGTTTGGATCTTTTCAGCTCTTCACGCAGCATGTAGTAGGGTGGGGGCTGGAGACTGGGCTCAGTGGTTCAAGCGTTTACTGTGCAAGCATGACAACCAAGTTTGGACGTGTAAGAGCCCATGCAAATGCTAGCTGGGCGTGCAGCTTCAAGCTGGTCAGTGAGTCCAGATTTGCTGAGAGACCTTGCCTCCATGAATGAGGTGGCAAAGAGCGAGCAGTAAGGATGTTTGAAGAGCCACATGAAAATCTACTATTTTATGAGCTTCATATATATGTGAGTTTAATTGGAGTTACCTACACAGGGAATAAGGCCTCTCGAAGGAGCCATAGGTTGCCAAACACAAATCCCAATGGCAGGCACAGGACACCTCCACATTGAGTTGTTGGTCAGGGTATCCTGGAGACCCCTAGAACAATGCTAACTGTTGACACTGCTCTTCCTTGTTCACCAGAACTTGATGGTAAGAGCCTGTTGCTGATAGTGTGCTATAGACCACAAACATTGGTTACAGGACATGGAGAAATCAGATCGGTGCCGGCCGGAAAGCTTCCTGCATGCTGGCTAGTTTTCGTAGTATGGGAGGTACTGGGTAAGCAGTTGGGCGTGAGGTAGCAGCCACCATCTGCTGCCTTGCACATCTGTGAACACTGTGAATACAGTAATGGCCATGAGTGCAATGGTGGCTACACAGGAAGAAGCACATACTGGGACTATAGAGCTGGCCAAAACCCCACAGTTTGGGAGTTCATAGGCCCCAGGAATGAACCCTACTACCCTACTACTACTATTCTGCTGTGGGAGTTCTTCCTCCCCATATCCCATGGCTTCCTCTCCCCCCACTTCCCCATTTCCAGATCCAGTCTCCATTTCATTTCCCATCCTGTTACCTCTTCACACTGAGCAGCTTCTCTCCCCTTTTCCTAACCCCACCATTATGGCATCCACAGTGGAACACATAAAAAAGGTGGGGGGGGGGGCTTCAACTCATCCCATTTTAAAGAGAACATTAAAAAAATTACACTTAGGCTCTTCTACCCTGTGTGCATGATTCAAAACATAATATTGTACGTGACAAATATATACACCAAAAACATGTACATATTCACCAAGGAGAACCAGAAACTATGAAGCAGGTCACTTGGAGTTAGATGGTTGAAATGGCATTCTGCTGTCCAGTTTTCCTGCTAGCGGCGTGCTCTGCTTTGCCTTCTCACATGACACATCGTTCACGATGACACTGGTGCTATTGCCTCTGTCCTTCAATATGGCATCAACTAATCCCTCCTGAAAGGGATGAAAGGAGGGAGGATGGCCTGAATGGATCAGTGAATAAATGAGTGAATGGAAGAAGAAAGGAAACAAGAGGAGGAAGGAAGGAAAGAAGGAAGGAAGGAAGGAAGGAAGGAAGGAAGGAAGGAAGGAAGGAAGGAAGGGAAGGAAGGGAGGGTGGGAAGGCAGGCAGGCAGGAAGGAAGGAAGGAAGGAAGGAAGGAAGGAAGGAAGGAAGGAAGAGAAGGAAGGGAGGGTGGGAAGGCAGGAAGGCAGGAAGGAAGGAAAGAAGGAAGGAAGGAAGGAAGGAAGGAAGGAAGGAAGGAAGGAAGGAAGGAAGGAAGGAAGGCAAGAAGGGAGGAGGAGAAGGAAGAAGGATAGAGTCAGAGAGGCAGAAAGAAATTGGGGTGAAAAGACGAGGCTAAGCTCCGCTGGTTTGGAAACTGTTCAGAAATATTTTACTTCTGAAATAGGCAGCTCTGTGTTGAGTGAACAGTGGAGATCTCTGTAGCTAGTTCGGTTGTAGTACTGACAGACATGTAACTTGAGGTGGAAAAGCACTGGCAGTCACTGAGCCTAGCAAGGCACCTCATCCCTGACACCCTCTGCTTCAGCTCTCACAGCAGAGTAGAACCCGTCATCATTTCCTCTCTTTTTGTCTGGCTTTGGGTACTAGACTGAGAATCTCTTCCAGGATCAGTTCTTTCCTTAGTATTCATGGTAATTTTATTCTTTGATACCAGGGTATTTGGTGTTACTCGTCTTCCCTCTCTCTTCTTTTCATGATATTTTAGGACTTTCTCTCCTCTCCTTCAGCTGCCAGTGTTTTCCCTTGACAGCTCTGAGCCCAGCACCCATCCATATTCTCCATCACTGGTATCCTTACTTCTAGTTGTGGAAATAATTACCTGGTGAAGGCAAGCTCTGCTAGACACCCTGAATCTGGAAGGCGATGTCAAGGTGAATGAGTCCTAAGCAATGTGGGCAGGTACCTTCACTGAGATGCTGGAGCAGCGCCTGGCAAGTGCACTGCAGGCTCACCAGACAAGGAGTCATCTCTTCTCTCCGTTTCTCCTCCCAGATTCCACCACATGCCAAGACCTTTCTTGGCTAGTACTACCAAGATATTAGTCAGTGCTGTTTCACTCCCTGCAGAGAATCCCTAGGACATCCCTGACAATAAGTATCTGTGAAAAAATTTAAAAAATTAAAAAAAACAAGAAACGTGATTTTAGTGGCTTTCTATGCCCTTAAAGGTCACCAGACATGACTCTGACAGGGTCTGCTCTGGCCAATAACATAGACAAGCTCTTAGTCTGCCTCTGAGCTAAGAGCTCTTGGGCTCAAGTCCAAGTTCATGCAGGCTGACCTACAAGGTTACTAGAAAGTTAAATTCCCTGAGCCTCCCTTACTCATAGGTCAGATATGAGAAACGTGTGTCTAGGCCACAGCAGGTGATTAATCTGGCTGCTTCTCATTGCAGCCTCCATCACCCTTGGATCATATTATATACTGAGTTAAAGGAATAGCAATTAAGCTTCACATTTAGCCCAACCAAATATTAGTGATTAAAACAATAGGTTCACTTTTATGGACTAAGGGCTATAAGTCACATTCTAGGCACTGTGACAGGGGCCCAGTGGGAGTCAATGTTATTTAAAGTTTTCAACAATGTTCTGAAATAGGTCTTCACCTTATCCCCTTTCTACATAAAAGAAATCAAGAGAGAGTAATGGACAGCCCAGAGTCACTCAGGTACCCTTTCATTCTTTTTTATTAAATTTATTTTATTTGTGATGTGATGTGTGTGTGTGTGTGTGTGTGTGTGTGTGTGTGTGTGTGTATAAGAGAGAGGGAGAGAGAGAGAGGACATGCAAGCTAAGGTCAGAATATGATTTGTAGGAGACAGTCCTCTTCTACCATGAAAGTCCTGGGGATCAAACTTGGCTTGCCATGCATGTCGAGAGGCACTTTCACCCACTGAGACATCTCTTTGTTTATTGCCCCTTTGTTTTGTTTTGAGTTTTAGAGACATGGTCTCCTGTGTACCCCAGACTGTCCTCAAACTCACTATATAACCTTGGACTTGTGATCCTCCTGCCTCTACCTCCCCAGTTCCTGGTGTCACAAGTGTGTCACCACGCCCCGTTTACACAGTGCTTCAGTGAATCCGGGGCTTCCTGCGTGAGCTCAGTCTCTGAATCTTATCTCAGATTCTGCTTTCCCATGCCACAGCTTGTATGTATATCCATGCTCAGTCTGTTGAATATGAACTAACACTCAGCAAGGAAGAAACTGTATTTGTTTGCTTAAATCAGGTTCAGCACTTTCTCTAGCTCCTAAGTCGGAAATGTCCGGAGGCCTTGGCCAGAGAACCCCCGTGCCAACAGAGTGAGAGCTAGCTCCTGGGCTTTAACGCCACACTCATCACTGTGTAGCCTTAGGTGGGAATCTCAGCTAGAACGCTTACGGCACCTCCCGGGCCTGTTCTTTGATTCTGCCTTGAAGAACACTTTTTGTTGCTGTCATTTATTCACCTTTACTCTTTGGTGGGCATGTGGGTGCTCATGCCCACGTGCGCCTACCTGTAGGTCAGAGGAGGACACAGACTATATTCCTCTCCACCTTGTTCTTTTAAGTCAGGGCCATCCTGGTCAAACTGTCCGGTCAAAGGTTCTCTGTCTCTACCATCAGTGCCAAGGTTATAGGCACACCGCCACACCTGGACTTTTATCTGGGTTCTGGAGATTCACACTCAGATCTTCATGCTTGCAGAACCCCCTGTCTTACCTACTGAGCCATCTCCTCATCCCCAGCACCTTTCCCGAAGTCAGAATAACAGAGAGAGGCCCTTCCCCAAGGATGAATGCACTGGTTTCCCTAAGGGCTTAAGATAACACTTACTTCCTTGTAGCCCTGGGTACAGCAGGAAGAATATAGCAGAACTCATATCTCCTCCATAAGCCTGTGGTTGTCTTATTTTTGTTTCATAGCGACAAGTTTAGCAGGACTTCCAGGAGGTAGATTTATGCAGCCCCTTGTCTCAGAGAGTTTCTTTCTTTCCAACTTGACCTTGTGTGGGCGGGGTCAGGCTACAGGTCAGCTTCCTGGCTGACTTAGCAGTCAGGCAAGCAGGTACATACGCTGTGTTTCTGAGTCTCCTTAGAAAGAGGCCGTAAAACCTGACACCTTTGAGGTCTGCCTTTGGTGTATAGTGTTAATATGCTTCTTAGGCCCTGCCTCTCATTCATTCTTGCTGCTGGGCCCACCTTAACATCAGCAAACGCAAAGAGAAGCAGAAACTTTCCTCAGGTGCCAGGTCCTCTGTCTTGAATCTGCCATGCACCTTCCAGACTTTCTGGTCCCTGCTTTCTGATGCTGCTTTGAAGGCTGTAGGTCCAGGCTGGGGGAGCGTAGCTAGCAGGGCCTTTGGAGATGACATCTGCCTGGTCCTGGCTTGAGTTCCCAGTTGACTGGCACACACCCATGAACAGCTTAGCCTGGCTGACACACTTCCAGCTCTTTGAACTCGGGGATGGGGGGGCACAAATGGCAGATTGTTCTTGAGCCTACTTTCGTAATTTTTTTTCACATGAACAAAACTTCTAGAGACAATGAGAAGTGTGACTCTCGAAACACCAGGGAGAGAACTGTAACTCACTTCTTGCCTGTCACAGGGCTCAGAATGTTGAAAGTGGACGTGCGACCGCTCTGCCTGCAGCATGTAATAGCAGTGGGAGGTCTGAGTGTGCCTAAAAGTTTTCTAAGAACCTCGATGCCTCCCTGCAACTCTCTGGATGTGATTTCCTGAGAATGTCTGCTTTATCTGTAAGCTTAGCCTCCCCATGATCCAAGGCGAGCTTTGAGCCCTATGTAGATAAATAAATAGCTTTGCTCTCCTGTCCTGTGAACCACTTGGCTGCATCTGGGAGACTGTTAGTATCTGCTCCGGGTGTTGGTAGGCTGTTTGGTATTGGCCACACAGCCCTGCCCTGGACCAGCTCTGTTCTTGCTGGGAGGTTGTGCCTGTTGGAAGCAGACCTCTGGACCACACAAGGACTGTTAATAAACTGTTTACCTATGTGCTGGTGTCCATCCCACTACACTCACTGTGGTCTACCCCACCTTAATGACCGGATCTCGGCAGCTAATACCTCTAATCAGATACCTCCGAGCTGGCTGGAATATTTCTCTGGGTCTGGCAAGTCCTGCTTTTCATCCTGTCACCTTGTGCTCTCCCTCCTTACCTTCCTGAGCTTTCCATCTATCCATTCCGAAAAAGCAAGAATCCAAAGGTTGGGCCCTCAGAGCAGTTTCTAATCGCTTTTATTTCAGCATCCTCTGTGTTTGCAACAAGATTGTGCTCTAAGCAGCAACCTCCACATCTGAATTTTGGCTGTCGCTCTAATGGAAAGATGCAGCTGTCCTCTCTCACGTAGGGTCAAGATGTTAAGGGTCTATGGGCCATCAGCGAAGGAAGCATGCCACCATTTTCCTGTCTAGAAGGTGTTTGTTTATATAGAGCTTTGCCACTTGCATACCCTAAGAAAACTATTCAGAAATATAGTCTGAGACCAAGACCCTTGGTTAGCAAGGAAGAGGAAAAGACCTGTGCAGCTTGTCCCCTTCTGAGCAAAAAGGCCAGCTCTAGAGTGAAGAGGCCCCTGTGTGCTCTGCCTCCCTGCATGCCTCCTCAGCTATTGCAAGGATGCTGACAGCCATAAAAAATCAGGCCTGTTAGCAAGAGAGAAGATCACAGGCCTTGATTCCTGTCGAGCTGCTGCAATAACAGCTACCATCTGGCTCCCCATCAGAGCCGAAGGCAGGGCCTGATTTATGGGGCAGCTTGGGTCAGGGAGTAGGCCTTGTTCATCGCCCTTTCCCCCACAAACACCCCAGCGGGCCAGGCCTGGGAGAGGGCCACTGCGGGGCATCAATAAATCCTGGGCATAAAACAATGCAGAGGTTTATTAAGGGAGCTGGGGGGTGGGGGGCTGATGCGAGTTATTCTGGTTACGGGCCCAGCTATCTTCCCCCACACAGTTCAAAGTCTATGCACCCTAATGCATTTCAGCAGCCAATAAAAGTTATTGCTGCATTCCTTCTCTCTCTGCCTCTCTCTCTCTCTCTCTCATCCATTGTGCTTATAAAGGATAGGGCAAGAGGTGTGAAAGACACATAGCAACTCTGAAGCAGCGATTTACCTCAGAATAATTGATCACCAAAGGAAGTCAATTGCACTGGATGAGGACCTCTCTGTCTAACCCAGGGCTCCCCTGTGGGAACAGAAATTTTAAAAATTACCTAAAATCAAAACCTGGAGATACACATGGGGAATAAAAGTGACACCTTTGGAGGTTTCTGTGGCTCTGAAGTGGTGGCTTTGTCGAGACCAGGCAAGGCCACTAGGCTCACTTAGCTGCAGGCAAGACTGCTCTCTGTGATGATCAAAAGCTTTATCTCCATCTTCTCCCCAACCCCCTTACCACCCCCCCCCCCCACCCAGGAAGCATCCAACAGAACTCTCAGTTGATGGCCAGTAAGTCCCTGGGGGTCATTGTGCTAAAATTTGGTATTATCTGGAGAGTAAATTATATTGTATTGACATGGAATAATGGGATTTGGGGAGGAGGTGCCTGGCCAGGGTTTAAGAAAATGGCTGTACTGTAGCATGGATGCTAACTACATCCACAGGACCCTGCAGTTCCCAGAACTAGCAGTGTTCAGTCCTGCTCACAGTATTAATAAGAGATGTTCTAGCTCGCTCTGAGCAGGAAACTCCCTTCTATATATTGTTATCTTTACCCAAGGTATTGGAAAGCCCTTAAGAAGTTGTCTCTTGTAGCCAGGTGTGCTGGCACAAGCTTGGGACATGGAAGCAAGAGTTTGCATGTTTAAGGCCAGCTGGGGCTATATAGAAAGACCATTTTTTAAAAAAGTAGCAAGTTATCTCTTCATATATAATGTCCTAGTCTAATTTCTGTTGCTGTAACTAAGCACTCTGAGCTCCCTCCAAATAAGCAACTTAGGGAAAACGAGGTTCATTTTAGCTTTAAGTTGCTGCTTGAAGTTCCTGCCTTAACCTCCCCACAACAGCTAAGGCAGGAACTTCAAGCAGCTGGTCACATGGCATCCATAGCCAAGAGCAGACAGAAATGTGTACGTAATTGCTTGCTTCCCTACAACCTTCAGCTGGCCTCTCTACTCATATCGGTTAAGACCCTGCCTAGGGAATGGTGCTGCCCACAGTGTCCTGGGTCTTCCCACATCAAGTACGTTAATTAAATCACCCACAAACATGCCCAGAGAGCAACCCAGTGTAAATACTGTTGGTGGTTCTAGGCTGACAGCTCTAACCTTCACATGCAGGTTCATTTCCCAAGTCACCCTGTGTATTTGTCACAAACAAATGAAAGGTAATGTCCCATGAAGGAACGGTGAACTTGGAATGGAATTGACAAATCTCAGTTGCTTAATGGGCATGTTAGCAAAGACTCACAGTACACAGTGTGCAGGTTGCATGTGTAGGTGGGGTACATGAGGATGCCTTTGTGGAGGCCAGAGTCTTTCACCATTTTAGGCTACCTGGTAGTGAGCACCAGTGATTCACCCCGTCTCCTTTCCCAACACCAGGGTTACAGGTGTGCTTTACTACAGTCAGCTTTTACATGGGCGCTCAGAGTACCAACTCAGCTTCTCACGTTCCCTCAGCAAGCGTTCCACCCAGCCAACCATCGCCCCAAGCTTTCCTGGCCTTTCCACTTGCTTTGCCCTTCCTGGCAGCTCCCAAGCCTCTGTGCTCCCCCTTGGCCACCAAGATTCACCTAGCTGACAGATTGGCAGCTCCCAAGCCTCTGTGCTCCCCCTTGGCCACCGATACTCACCTGGCTGGCAGATTGGGTTGGGAATTCCCCACTAGGTCTGCTTACAGTTGCCTCCTCACTTGCCAAAACCTGCCAAGAGCACAGCCCCGGCCTTGGCGTTCAAAGCCTCAGATCAAAGCTTTTTCAAAGCTTTTGCTCCTCTAAGTGTGTACACCCTCCCTACCCCAGAATTAGCTCTCTTTCATTGTTGTTTTCAGTGCAGAGAGTGAGTTGAGAGTGAACCTAGGGCCTACCGCTTGGTTATAGCCTCTGTCCTTTTTCTATTTCTACTTTGAGTTGATCAGGCTGCTCTCACGACCCTCCTGCTTCAGCCTTTTTGAGTAGCTGAGGATTACAGGCCTGTGCCGCTAAGCCCAGCTCAGGAACAGAACAAGTATTCACTTTTGCTTCTTGATTTGGTTTTGGGTTTTCGAGACAGGGTTTTTCTATGTAGCCTTGGCTGCCTTGGACTTGCGTTGTAGACCAGACCAGCCTTGAACTCACAGAGATCTGCCTGCCTCTGCCTCCCGAAGTGCTAGGATTACGGGTGACCAATGCACCTGGCTTACTTCTGGGTTTCTAAAGCTTTTTGCACATGTTTTTGACCTCATATAGAAAAGAATTCACTCTTGACCAGCATTCCTCATAACACATCAAATTATCTTTGAAGCAATACATTTCCCCTTTCTAAACACTATCTTCCGAACTACCTCTTTCACCTGAAGTTTGAGGAAAACAAAACAAAAAAACAACAACAACACTATTTTTCAGTTTTGACTGAGGTTTAAAGATAGGAGTCTTTCCTTTCCCTACCCAGCAGTCGGGGAAGAGCTGTGTGAATCCCACCTCCAACTGTTTACGCTGATGCACTCCCTGTACAGTCCTAGGTCAGGTACTATGGCAGCTTGGTAAGGCACTGGCTGCTTCAGGCAGGAAATATTCGTTGAATGACTAAACAAAGCAACACTCACTAATAACACACCCACAAGATGTGTGAGGAAGGGGCATGGTGTGATGGAGAGGCGCAGATCCAGCCCCAGGAATAGGTAGGACAGACCGTCACAGCCATTGTCCTAAAGCAGCTCTTGCCTCCTGAATGGGTCCATGAAAAAAGAGAAGGCATTTGCAGCCCCAAACAACAGAAACTGTTTTATCTTGAGCAGATATGCCAAAAGCTCACATTTTAAAACATTCTCTCCACCACATGCCCCAGGCAACGTCTATTTCCGAGCTCTGCACTAAGAATGTCTTTTCATTATACATAGGCCCCTTAGCCTCAGCTTCGCTCTCTGCGACTTCAGTTTCCCTCAGTCAACCACCATCTGAAAATACTAAATGGAAAATTCTAGAAATAAACCCCAGTAGTAGGTGGAAAGTCACACTGTCCCATTTCATCCCACCTGGCCTGGGCATCATCCCTTTGTGCAGTATCCACACTCGGTGTGCTACCTGCACACTGGTCACTTAGTAAGCATGGTGATTAATAGATGAATTGTCCAGTTATAGTTTGTGTATTCAAGGAACTCTCTTTCACTTAATAACAATGAGACTGGCAGTTTGGTTGAAGTCTATGTGTCCTCCTCCTCCTGTTCTTCCTCCTCTTCTTGCTGCAGTATACTGTTATAATTATCTATTTTAATAGTGTTGCTACACTCATACTGTAAATTAAGTGTTATCACAGGTGTGGGTATATAAGAAAAATGTAGTGTTTACAGGGCTTGGTGGTCTCAGGCATCTGCTGAGGATCTTGGAACAGATTCTAGTAAGAGATACTGTAGTCTATGACGGTTTTGGTTTTTCTTGATTCCATTGCTGAACTGAATGTTGTTTCTTTCCTATGGTGAGAAAAAGGCCTGGGTTTTGTACGGGGCTGAGAAGGGGCAGGACAACATCTGCCCACATTGCTGGCCCAGCCCTCTGGCTGATGAGGCCCTGGGGCTCTTCCAGATGGGCTTTCCTCATCCTTCGTTTCCTTCCCTTCTGGTCCAGACACCAGGGCCTGTCTCCAAGAGCACACTAAACTCTTCTCCCTCCTTTCTGGTCCCTTCTCCTGTGTTCCCTGGAATCTTGGAACCAGATTAGGGAAGCCGCTGGCAGACAGCCTCCCCAGGTGCTGCTCACACAGAAAAGCGTCTGCCTTAAACAGCTGTCGGCAGGCGGCTGCTCCTGGCCAGCCCCAACTTTGATTTATCATCCCAAGAGTAGATACCAGTGAGCATGTGCCGGAAGCGCTCTTCCTCCCCCAGCTCCTTTTGTGATAATTAACTTGTTCTTTCTACTTCCCTCTTACCAACCACAAATGACATTCTCTGATAGATGAGCTGCCCATTGACTGTCTCGCTGACAGGTGTTTTGCATAAAAGATGACTTGTCCCATGAAAACTGGAAGGCAGATGTTGAAAACTGGGAGCCCCTGGGTCAGGTCACCCCCCTGAAGAATGGTTTTAAAGGTTGAGCATACTTTTAAAAAAAGAAAATGTGTTCACATGGGAATTTATATCCTGGTGTCCTGGTAGAAATAGGAAGGTTATCGGCAACTGGTGGGTGTGTAGTGTGCCTGACAAGAACTGTCTAGAACAGTGGTTCTCAACCTGTGGGCCACAAGCCCTTTGGAGGTCAAACAACCCTTCCAGGGGGCTAAATATCAGACATTGTGCATATCAGATATTACAATTCACGACAGAAGCAAATTATAGTTATATAGTAGCAATAAAAGTAATTTTATGGTTGGGGTCACCACATGAGGAACTGTATTAAAGGGTCACAGCACTAGAAAGGTTGAGAACCGCTGTTCTAGCTAGCCGTGGCCACCCTGGGTGTGTGGTCCTCACTTCTTCTGGCTCCCTGGGACCAAGGCTGAATGTCATTTTCTTGTCCTGCTGGCCTGCTTTCTTTCTTTCTTTCTTTCTTTCTTTCTTTCTTTCTTTCTTTCTTTCTTTCTTTCTTTCTTTCTTTCTTTTCTGTGTGTAGCCTTGGCTGTCCTGGACTTGCTCTGCAGACCAGGCTGGCCTCGAAATCATAAAGACCCAACTGCCTCTGCCTACTTGAGGGCTGGGATTGCACCAGCTCCTGCTGCTTTTCTACAGCAGGCCAGTTGCTCAGTGAGCATTGTGGGTTGAAGATGCCTGAACAATCCTGGGCCACTTCTCTCACTGAGAGGAAAATTCAGTCACCCCCACCCCTGGCCTTTGGTAGTTTGAATGCCTCTTAGTTTAAGATGCTGCTGATTAATTTATAAAGTGGAAACATAAGTCCACAACGCATCTAGAGCCTGGCATATGGCATCTACTTCTCAGTACTGCTGTGGCTGAGTCGGAGGGATCGCAACCGCTGGCTGTCCCACCTGCAGCCCAGCTCCTGAAACAATGGCCTGAGACTGTGTTATGTATGAATAAATGCCTAGGCCATAAGCTTTTGCTCATTCTTACCCATATATTCTATTCTGTGTTAAGCTGGTTAATTCTCCTCAGTTTCATGTGTCCTTCTTCCTCAGAGTCTGGGGCAAATCTCCCCACCTCTCACTCTATCCCAGGGGCTAGCGATGTCTCAGCAGTTAAGATCACTGGCTGCTCTTTCAAAAGTCCTGAGTTCAATTCCCAGCAACTGGTGGCTCATAACCATCTATAATGTGATCTGATGCCCTCTTCTGGCATGCAGGTATATATGCAGACAGAACACTCAAAATAAGCAAATGAATAAATCTTAAAAGAAGAAACTACTCTATCCCACAGTGTCAGAAGTTCAAAGTCATCTTTTGCTTATCTCTCTCCCCCCAGAACTCCCACCTCCTATTTCCTACCTCAGCTAACAGGCCGTCAGCTTTTTATTGACAGGTGATGCTTCCATACAGTACACAAGAGCTTCTCTCTGCAAAGGGTGACCACAAGTTTGAGACCAGCCTAACCCACATAGCGAGTTCCATATCATGACCCTGTGGTAAGTCCTGTACCTGCCCAGATGTGTTCAACACTCTCCCAGCAACATAGCTTAGCTGCCTCAAATATGCATTCAGTTGGGCTTACCGCTGGTTATCACAAGAATATCATATCTCATCTCGCTATTTTTGGAATGAATTAAAATCCAATACCCAAGGCACATTTCTACTGAATTTGTACTACTTTTGTGTCATTATAAAGTTGAAAAATCAGAAGCTGAGCCATTCTAAGGCTGCCTCTGTTGGACCATTTGACTTTTTCAGATCATCCCCAGCTCCTACCTTCTGTGCAGTACTTGAAGGGCTCAAGTCGATTTTAGCATGCTGGGATTCAGAATGCATTTTTCTGTATTACCAATACTATACCTGGTATTGGCCTTGGCCCTCCCAGGAAGTCGCAATGGCTGTTATGCCTGTTGAAGAAAGTCGGGCTTGAACTACATCAACAGTCTTTTAAAATGTTACTTTCTGGGTAGTGCTTACTTGCCACATAAGCATCAGGACCCAGCCCAGAGCCCAGGCAAGATGCTGGGTTGGCTATGCTCGTCCCTGTAACCCCAGGGCTGGGAAATGGAGATGGGCAGAGCACTGGGGCTTGCTGGCTGCCAGCCTATATCCAGGTTCAGTAATGGAACCTGACTCAAGGGAATACGGTAGACACCTGACATCTTCCTCTTACCTGCCACACCTTATGGATGTGCATACAACACACCCATAAACAACACTCCCAAGTATACATACACAAACTCACTGGGCAAATGTTGATAGTTTACCTAGGGATGCTAGAAGGTCCTACATCTCCAGCAGCAGGGTAAGGCAGATGATGGAGAGTCCCTGGGAAGGCCTGAGCCAGGTCCCAAGGTAGTCATTTGTTTCTGGTAAGAGGTCCACATGCAGTTTTTCTTGCTGAAGTTCTGGAAGTCTGTGCTCCTAAGCCAGAAGCCACTCAGCCCACCTACCCTCTCCAGCAGGGCCACATAAAGCTCTGGTGTACACTGTCATTGTTTCCTGAAGGTTTAAGGTCAAGCCCTCAGAAATGAAGCAACTTGGCACTTAACAGGGAACCCAGAATGTGGATTTACTAGACCCACACAATTTTAATACATGTAAAGCATCAGTGCCTGTATTAAGATGAGACTGCCAGCCATGTGGGGAAGGTGAAGAGCAGTACACCAATGCCACCTGCATGTTCTGTTGCCACTGTGGGAAAGCAGGGCAGGGCTGAGTCAGCCCTGACAAACCTGAGCACTTCACTGCATTGGCATCCAAGCTGTGATCTGTGGACCATCTCCAAACAGCAGTGCCCCATTGCCCAAGGCTAGGTACATTCCAGGTGTCAAGAAGCTACCCAAACCCAAACATTCTCAAATGTCTTATATAAGATGGTTTAGTACCTGTGCATCATATTTGCATATAGTGTCCTCCCTCACTGCTGGTATAATTCTGAATATTATAAATACCATGTAAATCATCATTATGCCACATTCTTTAAAGAATGATGACAGGGAAATGTTGTCTAGAAATTCAGTGTAGATACAACTTGTTTCAAAGTATTTTTGATTCACAGTTGGTTGATCTTGTGAATGTGGGACTCATGGATAGAGAGAGAGCTGACTTACATGTAGGGTTTTTTTTACTACTCATTGTTTAAGCATCCACTACTGTAAAGCTCACACAGAGAGATGGACTGGTGTGTGGTAGGCTTGGGTATGAGTCAGGCACCAGACAAAAACATGACAAAGCAAAGTAGTGACATGGCTTTCTGGTGAGGATGTGGAGAAAGGAGAATACTCCTCCACTGCTAGTGAGGGTGCTAACTTGTACAAGCTCTCTGCAGATCAATCTGGCGCTTTTTCAGACAACTGGGAAGACTTCTACCTCAGGATGCAGCTATGCCACTTCTGGGCATACACCCAAAAGATGCTCCACCATACCACACCACAAGGACACTTGCTCAACTATGTTCATAGCAGCTTTATTTGTAAAAGCCAGAAACTGGAAACAACCTAGCTATCCCTCAACCAAAAATGGATAAAGAAAATGTGGTGCATTTACACAACCCAGCTATTAAAAACAAGGGAATCTTGAAACTTGCAGGAAAATAGATGGAACTAGAAAATATCATCTGAGTGAGGTGACACAAACCCAAAAAGGCATGCATGGTATGTATTCTCTTATAAGTGAATATGAACCATAAAGTAAGGACAGCCATACTACAATCCACAGACCCAAAGAAGCTAAGTTACAAAGAGGGCCCAAGGGAGGATGCTTGAATCTCACTCAGAAGGGAAAATAGAATAGGCATTGGAGGTGGAGGGGAGGAGGGAACTGGGTAGGAGAGGGGATGGGGATGGAAGCAGGGATGGGGACTAGGAGTAGGGAGAGAGGGCTGGGTGACAGAACGGAAATTGTAAGTGGAGGTAATCTCTGGGACCTGGGCTGGGGGGGGGGGCCCAGGAAATCTTTGGTGTTCACCCTAGCTGAGACTCCTAGCAGCAGGGAGATATGGAACCTGAACTGGGTTGCCTCCTGTAGCCAGGCAGGACTGCCAGTGGAGGGATGAGGACACCAATCCATGCACAAAACTTTCCACCCAAAATTTGTCCTGTCTACAAGATGTGCAGGGACAAAGATGGAGCAAAGATTGAGAAAATGGCTAACCGAAGACTGGCCTATTTGAGACTCACCCCATGGGAGAGATACAGTCCTTGACACTATTAATGTTACTCTGCTATGCTTGTAGACAGGAGCCTAGTGTCACTCCCTGTGAGGCTTCACCCTGTAGCTGATGGAAACAGAGGCAGAGACCCACAGCCAAACATTAGACAGAGCCTGGGGAGTCCTATGGAAGAGTTGGGAGAACAATTGAGGGAGCCGAAGGGTTTAAGGACTCCACAAGATGTACAGAGTCAACTAACCTGGGCTCATGGGGCTCACAGAGACTGAACCACCAACCCAAGAGCACACACGGACTGGTCCTAGACCCCCTACATATTTGTAGCAGATGTGTAGCTTGGTCTTCATATGGGTCCCCTACCAACTGGAGTGGGGGCCCTCTCTGACTCAGATGTCTCCCTTTGCATCCCGTTCCCCTAACTGGGCTGCCTTTTCTGGCCTCAGTGGGAGAGAATGTGCCTAGTCCAACAGCACCTTAATGGGCTAGGGTGGGTTGGTACCCATGGGGGACCTCCCCCTTCTCTGAGGAGAAGGAGAGGGGAGAATGGGGAGGATGGGTATATGTGAGGAGGGGACTAGGGGGGGGCTACAATCAGGATGAGAAGTGAATGGATAAATAAATTTAAAAAAAAACCAAGCTCTGACCTAAGGAAGATTGTAAAGTTAAATAATAACATTTCATATTGCTTAGGAAATAGTGCTCTAAGGCATGGCCCAGCCACAGATGGAAGGCGCCTTCATATTGGCCCACCTCACTAACATTCCTGCCTTCACATGACAGAGAAGAAAGTCCTTATCTGATTTTAGAAGCCTATTTGTTACACAGCCCAGACTTGTCCTTTACTGTCCAGTGTCTCTCTATGAATAATGATTGTGCTCTAGCTGACGGAACTGTCATTCCTCACACTGTGTCTTACTCCTTGGGGCAGTGATGATGGAAGATAATACAGATTCACTACCAAATGGTGACAAAATCTAATAGTGGATGACAGCCTCCCAACACTGGAGAAGGAGCACGAGAGATACCCCCTGGGTGTCCAGGAGAAAGTGCTGTGTAGAGGAGGCCAGGCCAGGGGCTCCCATGCTGCTTGTGAGCCATCTTCCTGGGCACTGCCACAAATACCTGGTGGCAGGGCTCAAAGAGGACCTCTTATTTGTACATCGCAGTTCAAATATATCAGTCTTCAGGGTAGAAAGGATGGCTGCCATCTACTCAGAGTCTTTCACCATTGGGGACCTGTCCGCCAATGTTTCTAGAAGAAAAGAAAGAAAGGGGGCACCTGTGTTGAAGATTTTAGAAGGCCAGATGACTGGACTTGGGATTGTGGTGAGTGAAAGCGTTGCGAGCCAAATTAATTTGGGCTAGCTTCCATCCCTTAAATGCCATCCACCACCCCTATGTCTGATCTAATCTATGTGACCTCACAGTGTTTTCTTAGCAGGCCTATAGCTCTCACCCGTCCAAAACTGTCTCTGAAACCTGCAGCAAGCGTGCCCTGTACTGCCGTCACTTGTCTAACTATGGTTCCACCATGTAGTTGGCAAACACTTTGATTGATGACTTTCTGTGTTCTGTAACTAATAAAAATCTCATAGAATTGTGTCCATGGTGGAACATGATGTTTGGAGAAACCTGAATCTGTTCACAGGCCATGGTCATTCATACTGGGCTCTAGAATTACTACGTTATTCCTCTTGATGCCATCTGCGTCAAAGACCCTACTTTCCAGGAAGCTACAATTTGTCTGGTGGGTAAACTCTTGGAAGGGCAGGAGTAACCACGCTCATTAGAAGTTATCCAGCCACACCAAGAACCTGTGGCAAATTCCTAGTGGCTCACTCAAACAGGCAGAACTTCACAGAACTTCCAGGAAGTAGGTGGGGTTTTTTAATTAATTAATTTTTTTATTAAGTACAGTTTATTCACTTTGTATCCCAGCTGTAGCCCTCTCCCTCATCCCTTCCCAATCCCACCCTCCCTCTCTCTTCTTCTCCTATGCCCCTCCCCCAGTCCACTGATAGGTGAGGTCCTCCTCCCAGCAGGAGCTGTTTGATAGCAGAAGCCAGACAGCCTCAGCAGTGGAGGACGGAGGACACGTCTCCGAAGAAGCCCTGCAGGTCAGGTGGATTTCACAGGTAGATAAAAAAGAATGGACCAACTACAGCTGCCTATGAACCACAAAAACACCCAGCATGGCAAAACAATCCTAAGCACACAATAGTGGCATGCATAGCTTCTTAATAACCAATAGCTCTATAATTGGGCTTAAGACCTGCTCAACAAGAGAGAAATCATGCCTGGTACTGGAAACCCAGCCAACTACTCTGGGCTGGCAAAGTCATGGATCTTGGAGAAGAACCCACAGCCCACCGCTTTATCAAACAACTGCATTCTAAACATTTGTCCTTAAGCCTGCAGATAAGTATAGTCCTTGCCCCTCACCAAGGCAGGTTCTCTTTGTTGCAGATGGAGACCATTACAGAAAACTACAACCAATCAAAACATAGAGTTAGTGGAGCCCTGTCCCAGCTGATACATCTACAATGTAACCCCTGCACCGAAGACTCAGGGATAGTGGCAGAAGAGAGGGAGGAGGACTGTAAGAGGCAGGGGAGCGGGCAGTTTGCTATGTGATTCTCTCCTAGAAATGTCAGAAGCTGCATCTGCAACAAGACTGGCTAGAGATGAGCTGGACAAGGTGACACCAATAAACATGCCAGTACGGAAGGGAGGGAGCTTATGAGGCCTCCATATAGGCAACTAAGGAGTGCCGAGAGCAGAAGAAATAGGCTTCCCCAGGGAAAAGCACCCCAACTGGCTGTTCAGTACCAAACGGGCCACTCTGAAAACATACATCCAGTAACATTATACTTACTGAGCAGGTTATATTTTTGTATCTAGGAATATACACACACACATACACATACACAGAGAGAGAGAGAGAGAGAGAGAGAGAGAGAGAGAGAGAGAGAGAGAAAGAAAGAAAGAAAGAAAGAAAGAAAGAAAGAAAGAAAAAAGAGGCTGTAGATTTGAAAGAGAACAAGGGGAGAAGCTATATGGGAAGGTTTGGAGGGAGAAGAAAGTAAGGGTGAATGATGTAATTCTATCATGATCTTTAAAGGGAAGAGAAAGGTGAGTGGGTTAAAATGAGAACGCTGTGTGTGTGATGGGACAGGGGGCAGAAGCAGCCATAGGGAGAGGACTGAAGGTGGGTGAGGCAAGCTCTGTGCCAGGCTCTGTCCTCAGACATCCCTCAAGATGTGAGGGGAAAAGCGCAGAGTGGGGAAGCTTGCCAGAGCACACAGGGCTGTGTGCAGAATCAGCCAGTGGTATATCCAGGCCAGAGCCCCAGGGCCTGTATTCTGTGGTCTCCCCAGGCCTCAGGATGAGAGAGGCCAGCGCTGCAATGGCAAATGTATTCTCTCAGAACAGAGCCATGCTGACTCTTGTCTAGGCTTTGCTTCTGGACTTTTTAAGGCAGCTGGGAGGGGCCCCTGGGGAAAGGAGGCTTTTAGTGGGAACCTCAGGAAGTACCTCTAGTCCAAGGGTTCTGAGGTTTGTGGACTGTTCAGCATAATGGCTTGGCATTTGTTTCACTGGAGTGTTTTTTGTATATTTGACTCAAAAGCACACAAAAAGGCCTATTATAAAAAATCAAGCCCCATTATCACATAAATGTGCATTATATAAAACAAATGAAAAGTGTGGGAAAGAAAAGAATAAAAAATCTTTAAAGTACAAATAAAACAGGGAGCTTATAAATTCTGAGAGAGGCCAAGGATGGTGGGAAAGGGTCCAAGATGGTGCCTAGCCTAGCCAGTCGCCCTGACCACTAGCAGCTCCACTCAGGGGTCTCACCAGCTAACACAAACTGGGGTACAGTTCACCTCTATCCCTCACCCCCAGGGTGACTAATTCAGTCTCCACTGCTCCAGGGTGGTGGAGCAAAGTCAAAGAAAAACAACAGACTAGGAGGCAAACATGAAGCAGAAAGCAGGGGGATTCCTCAAAGCACCAGCCCCTCTCACCTACAGGGCCGGCCTCTGTTGGTGGAGGAGCCTTACACTGCCCGAGTTATGGTGCTGAGATGTGCCCCTCAGGGTGGTCTGTAACTCTGTTTACCATCTGGACGGAAGTAAACAGCCAGCCCTCTGCACCCACAGTTCCACATCCAGAGACAACCAGCCAACGGTGTACACGTTACATTTCAATTTTATACTTTAATAGCTGCACTCATACTCACAATGCATCTCTGTTATAGTTACCTCAGTCTCCCCCTCCAGCTCCTCTCAGGTCTCCCCAGCTCCTGCACCACTGAAACCATGAGCTCACACAAAGCATTCCCGAGAATCATTTTCTCAGACATCTGATTACAGCAATGGAAAAGTGACTAAGACCCTTGTGAATATCAGACTTTCCAGTTCCAGCCATTCTTTTGTTTGTGGTTTCTTATTTGCATTTCCCTGATAAACAATATTGTCAAATACCTTTTCACATGTTTTAAGCCATTTCTGCCTCTTCCTTGGAGAGATGTTCATTTGCTCACGGCATATTGCTGCAGTGTTTGGTATCTTGTTATTGTGTTGTGAACATTCTTTATTCTCAATACTACTTACTCACCAAAAACTTGATGTGAAAGTGTTTTCTGTGAATGTTTGTTACCGCCTCTCTTCTCTTTGCTTTTCCCTTTCTTTCCTTGCTTCCTTCCTTTTTCTTTTTTCATTCAAGTTTTCTTGGCACTGGCTCTCACTTTGTATCCCAGACTAGACTTGGCTCTGATCCTTCTGCCTCAGCTTCCTGTGGGCCAGAGTTACAGGGTCTTGCCCAGCGTCTTTACATTTTCTTTGTGGAGTCCTTTGTAGCAGATACACTTTTTACAAAGCCTGATTTATTCATTTATTTTATTTTATTTTTTTGCTCTTGCTCTTGGTGTCATATCTATAAATAATCTGTAAAAAAAAAAATCCAAGATGAGGCTTCTGTTTTGTTCTGAAGTTTTTAGTTTCACCTTTAGTGGGAACCTCAGGAAGTACCTCTAGTCCAAACATCCTGAGAATTAAAAACATGAAGGTAGGCCTTATTCAGTTCTAAGAATGTTTGCTAAAAATCCCATCTTTTTCCCACTCAGTGATCTTGGTAGCCCTATCACAACTCTGTTGACCATAGATTTTTGGGCTTATTTCTAAAATCTTGATTCTGTTCTGTGGCCCTATATGTTTCCCCTGTGCCAGCACCATGCATTCTTGATGACTGTATGTGAGTGTTAGGGTCAGCTTGTCAGTTTCTACAGAAAGTCCTCTGGATTCTATGGGGAGAGAATCCACGGAGTTGGTGAGCCATCATCTCAGCACTTCCAACTTATGTCTCTAATTATTTAACCATCCTTAACTTGAGTGAAATGTTTTACACTCTTCAAAGGATTGCAAATGTCTTTGTTGAAATTATTCCCAGATTCTTTAATGGTATTGTAAATTGAATTGTTCTTTTGTCTTAATTTCAAATTCACAGACATGGAATTTGTTAGTGTTATTGACCTCAAATACTACAACTTTACTAATGTTTGTGTATGTGTATGTATTTGTGTGTGTGTGTGTGTGTGTGTGTGTGTGTGTGTGTGTGTGAAGGGACTGGCTTTGTAGACCTTAGCTGAAGAAAGTAGAAACAAAAGGCAAAAAGCAGATCAGTCATTTAAAACTTAACTTTTCCTGTAAGATGGGAAGTCTGAAATAGGAAGCCGTTTCCGCTTGGGGCTGGAGCCTTACCATGGACTGCCTTCATGTGGATGGTCAGCGTTGCTGCAGCCAGGGGCAGGCGCACGGTCCCATCCTTGTACACTTCCGTAGGCCTCTCCACTCCTTTACATCTTAATTTTTTAAACAGCACCTCAACAATTTTGGCAGGCCAGCTGGACAATGAGCTTCTGGGAATTCAGCTGCCTCTGCCTGTCCTCAGAGCTGGGATTACAGACAAGAGTTGCAAGGCCCCACTTTCGTGTGGGTGCTAGAGAGAAAGCTCACCTCCTCGTGCTTGTGTGGTGTGCTCTTTACTGACTGAACCGTATTCCCAGCCCCAACTGCACACTCAGAATTTTCTACATACAATATTATGTCATTTGCAAAGAACGTTAGAGTTCTTTCTTCCTGTCTAACAGATACACTTCTCATTTCTGCACTAACCCCTCTGCACAGAAATGTTCAGGACCAGTGCTGAGACAGCCATTCTCTTCTAGCTGCTGAGCTCATCGGGGAAGAATCTGGTCATTTGCCGTTGAGTGTGGTATCAGTTGTAGACTGTCCACAGACATCTCCCTTCTGCTCCTGGCCCACGTGGCCTTTCCATCACAGTGGTAAGAGTCAGGGTCCGTCGATACTTTCCTTCCTGCTCAGTGATCACCTCAATTAATTAATTATCTGATGTTCAACTCACTTCACATCCTGGGATGCAGCCCATTTAACAGACTATAATTTTGGATGTGACTGGATTTGGTGTGCCAACTTTGTAAAGGATGTTTGTGTCCATGTTTATAAGGACATTGATCTATAATTTTCCTTTCTTTTGTTCTATTTATTTGCTGTTAGCATCTAGGTAATACTGGTTTTATGAAATTATTGGGAAACTTTTCCTCCTCTGTTTTGTGGAAGATTTTGTGAAGAACTATTATTTATTCTCCTTTAGTGGTTGTTAGGAGCCAATGAAGAAGCCTCAAGGTCTGAGAATTTTTTATATATATTTTGGTGAGCAACTTTGTCATTACTAACTCAATTTCTCCATTTGTTAGAGGTTTATTCACATTGTCTATTTTTAATCAGTTACATTATTGGCTTTCAAAATACTTACTCATTGCATCTATTATTTTGTTTTTGGACTACATCGGTTACAGTATTCTTTATAATACACTTTATTAACATAAATTGGATGGTTGTATGCCCTCTTTTCTTTATTATTTTAATATTTAGAGGGTTTTCTCTATTTATCTTGGTTAATCTAGCGACAGCTCTTGCTTATTTCTTAAAGAACTGGCTTTTGGTTTAAGTGATTTCCTTTATTATCTTCCAACAATTTCTGCTCTACTCAGTATTGTTTTTCCTTTTTGTTATTCTTTTTCTGGTGTCTTGTTTAAAAAAAATAGGTTAATGACTTAAGGGTTAGGTTACTGATTTAAGAATTAGGTTATTGGCTTAAGAATTAGATTACTTCAGATCTTTTTAAATTTGGTTTTGGTTTTGTGAAACATCATTTACACAGTACAGGCTGACCTAAAACTTGCAATCCTCCTGCCTTAACCTCCAAAGCACTGGGGTTGCAGTTGTACACATCGCTCCTGACCCCTTCGTCTTCTGTGATTAAACATTTGCAGCCCCAGTTTCCTCCAAGCATTGCTTTGACTGCACCACAGAAGGCGTATGGTTTTATTTTCACTTATCTCCAACTCTTTTCTGCTTTCACTTCTGCTGTTCTGGTTTTATTTTGGTTTGTGGTATTTGAGGTGGAAACCAAGGGCTGCTGCTTCCTGAGCACCCACTCTCCCACTGAGCTACACCTCAGCCCTGACCCCTTTTGACTTCTGACTCACTCGTCAGCTAGGGCTGTTTGCCTAATTTTCACTTTTTTATTCCAAGTTCTTTCTTCTTCCTGGCTCCTGCTTTCATTGAATTGTTGTCAGAGAATATGTCTGTCTTTTAAACCTCAGATTTGTTTCAGCATTTAACATGAGATCTATCATTGAAAATGTGCTGTGTATGCTTAGAAAGAATATGTATATAATGTGTTGTGTTATATTCTGTTACTTTGAGCTGTTCTATAGGCTATCAGGTCTAATTTTTTTATTTTTATTTTACATGTGTGTGTTCGTCTTCATGTTTGTGTGTGCACCCTGTTCTTGCAGTGTAGACAGAGGCAGGCAGGGGGCACTAAATCCCAACTAAAGTTAGAGGCATTTGTGAGCCACCAGGCGAATACTGAGAGCCCAACCTAAGCCTTCTACAGGAGCAGCCAGTTCTCATAACTACTGGCTTTCTATGCAGCCCCGTATTTAGTTATTTCAACTGGCTGCTGTAGAGCTGACTGTACACATCTCATAAAAAATGAGTTCTAGTTTGTACCACTTACATCATTGTTTCAAGGATGAACAAACATCCCTATATAGTTACATGCCACCCCCTTTTTATTGATGCTATTGTTATTTAGACATCTTAGATCATTAATATAAAAAAAATGCCCTTGTCTTAGTCACTGATGGATTGCTGTGAAGAGACACCATGACCAAGGCAACTCTTTTTTTTTTTTTTTTTTAAGCACTTAATTGGGGGCTGGCTTACAGTTTCAGAAGTTTTGTCCATTATCATCATGGCAGGAAACATGGCAATAATCATGGCAGACATGGTTCTAGAGGAAGAATTGAGAGCTACATCCTCATCTGTAGGCAAAAAGATGATAGTGTGCCTGACACGGACTTCTGAAAGATGATGATAGTGTGCCTGACATGGATTCCTGAATCCTGAAAGCGCATATCCAGCGACACACTTCCTCCAACGAGCCTCTTAACCCTTTCCATCAGTGCCATTCCCGTTTTCTCTTTAGATTTAGATTTCCTTTTAGATAGTTTGCCACCACCAAATTCTTGGACTTCTCTTACCTGGGAAGTTTTTTATTTCGCTTTAATCATGTAAAGATAGCTTTGCCAAATACCTATCCTTGGTTTAGCCTAATCTTGTTCACGAGCATTTTTAACATCACCTACTGCTTTGCAGCCTCCATTGTTTCTTCCAAGAAGTCAGCTGTCAATCTCCCTCCAGTTTCAGTCTCCTCTTGGTGCTTTAAAGATTTTCTTTGATCTTTAACCTTCAGTGTTTTTGCTATGATGTGTCTGTTTGGATTTTTTCTTTTTTCAACTCTGCTAAGAGTTTGTTGGTTTTTTTTAGATGTATAGGTTATTGTATTTCAATAACTTTGGGAATACTCTAAAAGATTCTGTAAATTTGGTGACATTGGATAAAATGGTCCACTGCCCAGGGAAGACACAACCCACTGCAACTCACATAAGAAAGAAAGAAAAAAAGGCAATCTGAGCAGACCTGTATTTATCTGTTATTCCAAGTGAATCAGCAATCAATATCTTTTCAAAACAGAAAGTACCATGTCAAGATGGATTCACGAATAAATTGTGATGTTTGAAGGATAAATCATACCAATTCCCTATTGGCTCTTTCAGAAATGGATGTTAAAGGGATCACTCCAGTCATTCTGGTACCAAAAACAGATGACAGCTTTGCAAATAAAAAGAAAGCTACACTTCTCTCTTTCAGTAAACATGAGAAGTTTTCAGCCATCATTTCTCCCAGCATTTCCCTGCTCCCTTCTCTCCTTTCCTTCTGGTATGCCCCTGGCATGTGTGTTGGTACACTTAACAACATCCCTATGTCCCAAACATGCTCTTCATTTTTATTTCTTTATACTACAAAAGAAGTACTTGCTTTCTAAGCACTGAGCCTTTCTTCAACTCCTGAAGAATAGACTAGTAAACTGCACCACATTATGGCACCACACCTTATGATGGATGCCAGTTGGTAGCATTGTCTGGTGGGTAGGTGGCCTATCTGATTCTTTTGCTCATTTAACTCTTTCACTTTCCTCCTCCTCCTCTTCCTTCTCTTTCTCCTCCTCCTTTTCATTTGTAATGGGGCTCCATGGAGACTCTGCTTTTCTATAAGCTACTTTTTTGGTTATTTCTCGAATTCAAGAACTTATCAGTTTCTAAAAGCTTGTTTGCATAGTACACTTTAACTGCTGTGCCCCAAAATTTGCTATAACCCCATCTCACTGTTTAACAAGGCAATAATTAGTCCCCAAGCTGGCAAACCCTTCAGGCCTCTATTGGACTCTCCTCTCAGTGGAGACTGGGTTGCTACCTCATAAAACAGCACAGCAGTTACTAGGGCTTCAAGGAGGAAGCCAGAAATTTGATTAGCTGATGCTTTCCCCCCTCCATGTTTGGCATATTTTTATTCTTGGGAGGAGTATATAAAACACACTGTTTGCAGCATTTATATTTTCCTAACACCTAATAATTTACCATTTTATGTGTAAAATCTGTTGCCTCAGATCTTTTTTCAATTTCTTTCTCACATCTTTGTGTCATTCTACAATAAGGCTAATCCCCAAACGGTACAGTTTGAGTGCCCACACTGATTGCATAGCTGTGAAAAAAAGCTCCCACCCTGCATACTTACAAGCTATCTTAAATAGCACTGGCACTGCAGCTCCTTTTCCATGGCATATGTTTCAAGACCCCTGTGGAAGCCTCAAACCATGGATCTTACTGATCCTAGTATATACTACAGTTTTCTGGTGTGCTGCACAGCACTGAAACAGAACCAGAGACCATTTGTCCTCTGGTGTGTTTAAGCCTGGGCCCCTGTGGTTATCACTTTGTGTCTGGAGGCCATTGTTCAGTAAAATGAAGGTTAGTTGAGTCGGTGTCTGTTAAGCAGGATGGCTACTGAGTGACTGACAAGCAGCAGCCGACATGCATACATTGAACAGAGGGGTGATTCACACCCTAGGCAAGACAAAGTTGGATGGTGCAAGATCTCATTATGCTGCTCAAAATAGCATGCAATTTAAAGCTTATGGCTTGTGGATTTCTGGAATTTTCCATTTAATATTTTGGGACTGCAGTTGACCACAGATAACTGAAACCCAGTAAGAGAGGGATTATGGTTTGAATGTGAAATGTTCCCCATCAACTCAAGTGTTTGGCTGTTCGGTTCCCAATTTGCCACACCATTTTGGGACATTGCAGAAACATTAGACAGTGGGATCTAGCTGGAGGAAGGTGGGCACTGGAAATGGGCCCTTGAAGGTTACATTCAAGCTCTTCTTCCTACCCCCTTTCTGTTTCATGTCCACCACATGTCCACCCATTACCAGGGTGGTAAGCCTAAACAATATGGAGCTAAGGAACCATGGCAGAACCCTCAGAAACCACTAGACAAAATAATCCTTTCCTCCCCTGAGTTGTTTATGCCAGGTATTCTGTCATCATTACTCAAAAGTAAACTAGCTCAGTGTCCACACAGTATGGCTGTTGGAAGACCACTTGGATACTTGTTCCATGGGCGACATCCAAATGACTGAGGTCTAGGGAACAGGATGTCTGATGGACATTCACCTGTTGTAGGATACAAGAGCATGGGTGCGTCTCTGTGTCTAAGGTTTTCTGCATGCATGTAGGCATGTGTGGGTACTTGAACAAATGTTGTATGCAGATGGTAGTAATTGGGCTAGAAGGAATAATCTTCTCATTTGGTTTCTACCTGGGATCACCACACTGGTCTTCATTTTCTCTCTGCTGCAGTTTATTATCGCTCAGTTAGAAATGCAGTAGGCTGTCCTTCTAATGTCATGCATCCACAGAGCTGTGGTCAAATGGCTACAGAGCTATGGAAGTAAGTGTTATGTCTCCAAGAGGCTTGCTTTTGCTGAATTGCAGAAATTTCTGTTTCTTTCTAGAACTGGAACCCACCACCAGTGGCAACATTTATCCAGTAATCTTTCAAGACACCATTCCTTTTCAATATCTGTTAAAATCCTGGAGACTAAATCCCATAACAATTAAAAAAAAAAAAAAAAACAAAAAAAAAAAAACAAGAACAAAAACAAAAACAAAACCCTCATTTCTAAAAAAAAAAAAAAAGAACAAAAAACTGAAGAGCTTGACTCTCAAGCTTGGTATTTTGTAGACAATGTGGGATCTTGAATTTTAAAATAATTATTCTGGTGGTGGCAGACAAGACCTGGCTGAGAAAAAGAGCTAGGTGCAGAAGGTAGCATAAAGATTCACCAAGCATGTTCAGAACAGGAAACGGAAAGACCACAATGAAAGCAGAGCCGGCAGAAGAAGGAAGTGGAGAATATGCCTGATGTTCATCAAGCCTGTGACTGGAAGATTTAGAAGTCAGAAAGCAAGGGAAGCACAAAGGACTTGGAGAAGTAAGCCATGTTGCTAGGGCAGGGAGTCTGCAGATGCTCCTGTAGGTGGCATGGGTTGCCATTTAGAAAGCTCCTTAGAAAGCCACCAAGTCCCAAAGCCAGAACTACCCGTGACACGAGCAAATGTCACAGGAGGTGAGAGTCTCTTTCAACGTCCCAGTGAGGCTCACCAAGCACATTCGTTGACTCTAAAGTCAGTAGTTTGAGAATGTGAAAAAATGAGACTTTGTTTGCACCCTTGAGAGGGGCGCAAAAACTTGCATGTGTGTGCTGTGCTGTGTGTGTGTGTGTGTGTGTGTGTGTGTGTGTGTGCGCGCGCAATGCTCACCAAAGCCAGAAGAGGGTGTTGACTCTTTTGGAGCTGGTGTTAAAAACAGTTGTGAGCAGCCCGATGTGGATGCTGAGAACCAATCTCTGGTCTCCTGCAGGAGCAGGAAGAGCCATCTTCACCACTGAGTGTCTGTCCAGCTCCTGTCTCATTAGCATTCAGGATGTTCTTGCTATGTGAGCTTTTGCTCATAGAATGCTTACTTGAGTTCTTCTAGCCTGTGTGGCATGATCCCTGGGGTGGTCTATAGAGAGGCAGGAGGGCTATGGAGTATGGGAACAGAGAAGCCAAATTTAGGGTTTACTCTTTTGCTTCCTGTTTATGAGGTGAGCAGTTTCTGTCTGTGACATATTTCCACCATGTTGTGCTATCTCATCACAGGTCCAAGTCAAGGGATTAATCTACCTCAGATCATAGACTGGAAGCTCCAAAACTCTAAGCTCAAATAAACCTTTTTTCTGTGTAAACTGACTATCTTAGATATTTGATTAGAGTGATAGAAAGCTTACCTTTTCTTTTTTCTTTCTTTCTTTTTTTGTTTTTGAGGCAGAGTTTTTCTGTGTAGCCTTGGCTATACTAGAATTTGCTGTGTAGACCAGGTTGGCCTAGAACTCAGAGATCTGCCTGCCTCTGCCTCCCTAGGAATAAAGACGTGTGCCACCATGCCCAGCATCACAGTATTTTCATGGGACTATGTTGTTGGCCAGCATTCAGTCCCATCTCTTTTCCCCATGGAATGATTTGTTATTCTTGCTCTGCATGCTTAGATCCTACTTAGTTTCAAACTAATGAAGGATGTTGAGGAGATGAATCAGACATTAAGATCACTGGCTGCTCTTGCAGAGGACCTGAGTTTGGTTCCCAGCACTCACATGGTAGCTTACAACCATTATGTAACTCCAGTCCCAGGACATCTGACACCCTTTTCTGATATCTGCAGGCAATAAACACATACATGGTGCACAGACATACATGCAGGCAACACACACACAGGTTAAAACGAATAATAATAATAATATAATATGAGGACGTGGGGGAAATGGCCCAGTAGTTGAGAGTACTTGCTGGTCTTGAAGAGGACCTGAGTTGGTTTCCAGCACCCACACTGGGCAGCTCACAATTGCTTGTAAGTCCAACTCCAAGGGACACAACACCCTCTTCTGGCCTCCATGGGCATTGTACACATGTGTCCATGCATTTCATTTTCTTTCTTGCTTTCTGCCCTTGATGCCCTCTCCTTTCTTAGATTCAGTGGGAACAGTTCTGGAGAGGGAGTCGGTCAGAATGGACTGTCTAACAGACCAAGAATCTGCACTTGGGTGTACCCTATCTTTGGCATCTCCAACTTGTGTTTGGTTATCTATCCTGTGCCCTCCACTGTACCCCCTTTCATTTGACCTGCCACTTTTCTTTGGAATTAAACAAAAGGTTAAGATATTTGGAGAACTATCCCTTTGTCTTTCTTTTCCCTTGATTCTGCCAAAACGTCACCTTCACTTGAGTTAGTCATCTGAGTGGGCATTCACATGGAAAATTCAGAACTGTAGAGCTGGGGAGGGAGCTCAGAGGACCCCAGTTTTCCCAGCATACATACCAAGTAGCTCACAACCACTAGTAACTTTAGCTTCAGGAGATCTGATGCCCTCTTCTAGCCTTCATGAGAACTTGAGTCCGCACGAACACACCCACCTGCACACACCCACAGAGGCATATAATTATAAAATAAATAATAAAATAATAAATAAATAATGTAAGAAAAAATAAAATCAGAGCTGTCTGACTAAAATAGTAAAAGTCAAATAAGTCCCAGCCTTAAGAGACAGCCTGTGGCAGGAGAGACAACATGGCTGTGCTCACTCTCATGAGCCTTGGCCATGACAGACTAGCCGGAACCCTGAGCGACTGCAGGACTGTGGAAGCTTGGAGACTCCATCATGTGCCCAGCCTTGAGGAAATGAGACATGCTCAGCCTCACCTGTTGCCTTTTCCTTTTCAAAATACAAATGCTTCCGGGGAGATTTTCCCTGCCGCAAACCTCTGCCACCTCAGTGTGAAATGATTTGTTAGATCACTTTCTGATCTGGTTGACAGCTGAGAACAGGCCCCAAGGGTAAAGCAGGGCACAAGCAAAGTGACTAAACAGGGACCCCATAAACCACCAGAGCACTCAGTGACAAACAAAACTAACCTGAGTTATAAGGGGAATTTACTAGAAAGATTTAAGATTTGGCATTGGAAGATACCTTACAGAATGTGTGTGAAGCCGGGAAGATCAGATTCTGGGGATGAAGAAAAACAAAGAAGAGACACCAACCCAAGAAGGCAGTGAGGCCCCCTCCCCAACACACACACATACAAAGACTATTTGGCCCACAACTAGGGCACTCTCCCGTGGACTCCCACCATGAGGGCATGTCACCGCCACATCCCACGCCTCCTTGGTCACAGCAGCAGTTTCTCTGTGTCACTCCTTTAAGAACCCACACCCGAATGAGAGTGTTGCTGAGCTAGCGAGCCCCCATTTCCAGAAGCAAAGTAATTAAAGATTAACCTGCGCACAGCAGGGACACGCAACTTCCACAGAACTAAAGAGTCAGGGTGCTCAGGGTGGCCTGAAAAACACAGCAAATGTCCCTGCCACAGGCGAGATGGGAGAGGTGGGGGCAGCAGTTTGCTCTCAGCTATAAGAAATTGTTTTGTTTTGTTTTGTTTTGTATGAACCTTAGGCTGGCTGACTTCCAACTGGGAATCTGCCTACCTCAGCCTCCCCAGTTCAGAAATTGTAGGTGTGTACCACCACAGAACCTGGCATTGAACTCTCTTTACGAATTCAATTTGCATGACTTCTGATTCCAGCCAGTTTTATAGATGATGGGAGAGTGGAGAAAGTTGAAGACCTTGCCCAAGATCCCATAGTGATTTAAAAAATGAATGAGGGTTCAGTGTGGACTGGTGGCTCTAAGCCCAAGGTCTTCCTGACTTGTGTCCCTGGAATCTGATGGGGTAGGGATGCTGGAGTATGAATAGTCGGTGCATAAGGTGTATGACTGCAGAATGTGGCTCTGTTTCAAGTTGGTCTTGGACAAGATGTATTTGTTTGCTAATAGGAGAATAGGTGACTCAGACAACAGATGGGCCATCGCTCACATTTCCTGGGGTTTGAAAGTCAGAGATCACAGTGTGGACAAGGTTCACTTCTCTTGCTTGTCATGGCCATTTCTGCCATGTGTCCTTGCTTGGCTTTCATACCTGTGTCCTATCTCTTTTGTTATATGGGCATCAGTCTTATTGGAGTAGCTGTCCATCTTAATGATCTCTCTCTCCCTTGTTCCTTTACTCTCTCTCTCTCTCTCCCTCCCTTATTTTTTTTCTTTCTCCCCCCCCCCTTTCTTTCTCTCTCTTTGAAAGTTCTGGGGGAATCCCTTTTTTGTCCTGTTCAGTGGGCCTCTATCTCTCCAGTCCCTGACCCCCAAATCCACACAGATTTTTAGTTCATGTGTCTGTCGAGGATCAAATCTCCCTCTCTTTTTCTTAGTGGTATACCCTCTTGTCGTTATGTTGGACTTAAGTGGATGCTAAATCCAAGATGCTTTCATATCAACATCTTCAATTTGATCACAAAACTCTTACTTCCAAATAAGAACACATTTCCAGTTCTCTGATTTCAAGACTTGGAGATATCTTTTTAGGGGACACTTTTCTCCACACTGGGCCCACTTGTCTTCTCTCCATCATGCCTCATCTCACTTACACATCCCAGCACTCTACTGTTACCCTTAGCCTGTGCCCCAGATCCTGGCACTGGGAGGCGGTAAAGAACGCTCAAACTTTGTATCTTTTCTCCATATCAAGACTCTCCGTACTGATTGGGTACAGCTTTATTATCTTCTGAGTGTGACAGAAAGAAAGAAGCCTCCTCCCTGGAGAAGCAGCCTTTTACACCTTAGTACAAGTGTCTGTAGACAGTATTTACCCAGCTGGCAATGTCACACAATTCTAGAGGCAAGTCCCAACAGTCAGCTGTGCCTCATTAGGGGTTCATTGGCTTTTGGGTGGCCTGGATTCTATTGTCACCTATGATGTGATCAGTGTGGGCCAAGTTGCAGACATCTTTGACTGCATTTAGAGTCTGAGGAAAAGGGGAAACTTCAGATAACCCCCTATGCAGGATCTGAAGGCATTGATGTGTATTGTTTTTTATTTTCAATGTCCCAGACTGCTGTTGCCACTGAATAAGACCTTCTGGATCCAGGAGAGGGATTAGTCCATTGCTGATACTCTACCCTGTGTCCTCCTGGCCGCCATTTAGCACAGTCTTCCAGTGCAACGCTTGTAGGGTCTGGCAGGCCCCCAGCTCTGAGACTCACACTCCACTCCGGGAGCCAAAGAAGGAGCTGCTGTTAGGGTGAGTCCCTGATGGCTGTCTTCTCTCACAGGAGCCTCACAGCACACCCGGGACCTGGTCTCAGGCCGGGTCTTTCAGCCTGATCCTCGGTTCTTCCTTTTACATAAACACTGAGAGTCTCTCCATCATAGCAAGAGACCATTTTCCATGTGGGAGTGCTCATGTATGTGCATGTATGTTCATGTATGTGCAGGCGCATATGTACATGTGTGCACATACATAATGAGGCCAGAGAGCAATCTTAGATGCTACCCTTCCTTGGGTGCCATCTGCCTTGGGGGTTGTGTGTGAGTGTGTGTGTAGTTGTTTTTTGTTTGGTTGTTGTTTTGTTTGATTTTTTTCTGTTGTTTTGTTTTGTTTTATTTGGGGGGTTTGCTTTGTTTTGATTTTTGAGCTAGCCCCTCAGGCTAGTCTGGCTGGGCAGTGAGTCCTAGATATCCTCCTGTTTTCTGGTTCTGCCTCTCCAGCCCTTGCGGTAACAAGGGTACTTCAGTGTCTTCAGTGTTTTTTGTCGTTGTTTTAACACAGGTTCTAGGCGATCAAACTTGGTTCCCTGTGCTTTGTGTCAGGCACTTCACTGACCAAGCCACTTGCCCAGCCCCAGAGGTCACTTTCTGAGCTAGAGCGATGTGTGTTCTTTCAGACTGCACTCCGAGTGTTTCCCACAGACCTTAGCCTTGGGACTTTCAGCAAAGATTTGGGTAAGCCACTCACTGGAGGACCTAAGTCTCGTAGCTCAGAGTTGTTCATCCCAGGCTGGGTTCCAAAGCTCTAGAAAGCAGAAGCTGCAAGATGCCCATCCTTTATTCTGCATTGAAAATGGGGGATTTTGCCAGATGGGCCTTCATTCAGGACAATTGTCCCAAATACGGTGGTTGGCTGGTAGGTGCTCAGGTGCTGTGGCTTTGTGGAAAGTGCTATAAGCACATGAATGAGGACACACAGAGAGAGTGCGGCTCATTCAGATAAAGAGAACACAGGAGTCAGAGCACAGAGTGCGAAAGCAGAAATCAGCTGCAGGGCTGGTACTGATCAGATCAAGGATGCAGAGTGCGGGAGCTCAGGGCTGGACAGGCTGCTTGGTGGACACACAATGCAGAACCCAAGGGCTCTTGGGAAATAGAAGCCTAAAGTATTTCTTATGAGAAGGGTCCTGGTGGGCTGAAGACATTACTGAAAATCTAAAGAAACAGTTAAAAGGCTGAGGCTTGGGGTTCAGTTGCTGGAGTGTTTTGGTGCGCATGCATGAGCATGCTGGTAGGCCTTATCTACTCTCAACACTCAGAAAGCCGCACGCTTTCTGAGGATCAGGAGTAAAAACAAACAAAGAAAACAGTGGAGAGTGACAGCAACAAAACAGGACACTTGTCTTCCTCAACTGGCCTTCACACAAGCATGCCACAGCGACTTTAAGTTGCATTTTTAAGTCTAAACAATATTTCAAAAACAGGAACGTTTAGATGAAAAACAAAACAAAAACCTGTGGACATTTGGGGACACATCACTATACTGGGCTGTGGGGCCAAGAACAGTGAGACTGGAGGAGGGGGCGGAGCTTAGAGCATGGGGTCGAAACCTGGAAAACCTTATCCTGAGATCCCAAGGAGTAGGGACATCCCCAGCCCCCAGCCCCGGCCTGCATGACCCACTCACCCCAATAGCCTCTACTCACCCCACAAAGGTTTAAATAGCCTTTGTCGCGTCTCCTCCTCCATTAAAAGCGCTGTTTCACGGAAGCTGTGTGCAGAGAAGTATGTTTTTCCTGCACTCACCACCGCCTGAGGTCTCCACCCTCAGCCATTTCTGCCTCGCCCCACCCCCACCCCGCCAGGACCCGCAGTTGTGATAGTGGGTAGTCACGTGGGGAAGCAGGGCCAGGAACAGCACTGGGCCACTACCCTGAAGAGACTGCACAACCTCCCTCTGTCCTCAGGCCCGGCACACATCTTCATCCCCGTTTGGGCCTGCTCCCCACTGTGTGGTGCTGATAGGTCTGTGGCCCTGATCTGAGAGGCTATAGCGTGTCCAGTTACTACTGTTGGTTTGTGGTGAAAGTTTTGGTTTCTTTTATGTGTGTTTGTTGGTTGGCTTGCTTTGCTTTGCCCCCAAGTGTGGGGTGTGGAAATATTTTTAGTTCATCCTCAGTTGAAAGCAAACTCATGAGATCTTGGTCAGCTGAAAACAGACGTGTGAGAGGGTGCTGAAGCTGTCTCGTGCAAGGGGCATGGTTTTCTCCAGCTGGAAAAACAGCCTTGTGTGGACTCAGAGAAAGGATATATAGAGGCCCACCGAGAGTGATAACGCTTTTGCATCGCTATGTTTTGTAAGGTTCACATTGCTTCACTGGTCTTCATTTTTTCTACATGTCACTTCTCAGAGAAAATGCTCAGAGACCTTCTCCTGTGACTCCGGCTTGAGTCTTGCCACTTTTGCTAAATCATGCTACTACTGTTGATCTGTGTTGCTGTTTGGTGTTTGCTATTTGACTGGACTGCTGGTATCCTGACAAGGAAGAATGGAATCACCCCAAGGAACTATGTCTAAAAAGGTCCATAAGTTCTCTTTCCTAATAACCTTTCTCCACTACCTCTGGTCAGTGGGTTGGAAGGGAGGGTTGAAAGCATTTAAGAACCCTAAATAAAGTAGGTTTAAAAAAAAAATCTTAGCCTACATTGGGTTCAGGATAGAAGCCGAGAAAACTCACTTCAGAGGCAGAAGTTTAAAATGCAAGCTTTATTTTCTGTGAGGGCAGGGGCATGGCCAGGCTGGGATCTGAACTACATCCCGGAAGGGAGATTGTAAAGCATTTTTAAAGGATGGGAACACAAAGCGAGCGGGAGTGTGGTGGGCTGTTTATTGACCAATCATGTTTTGACACAAGGGGTCGAGCAAGGAAGTAAACACGTGGGTGACCGGGCCTTTCCAGGTCACCTGGTTTCAGGACCCTCTACTCAGCTCTTTGCAGTCACATCCCCTTGGACCTTGGCCTGGAATTTAGAATGATAGGGGAACAAAGGACTGGGCCAGCTTTAAGTCAAGGCAGGCAGCACATTTATGACTTGTGTGCCTTTGTTTAGATAATGGGATAACAGCAGCGTCCCTCTTTACTGGTTAACAGACAAACATGAAACACCCGAAGAAGCATTGTCCATGTCAGTAAGATAGAGGTTGTTCCTTGGATGGCTGGACTCTGGCAACCGTCTCTAAACAACTACCTTTCTGCAGGGAGGAGAGGCAGATTCCGACAAAGGCAGATCCCAGGAACAGGAACAAGTTCTGAGAGGATCTGAGCTAAGACTAAGCCCAAGCACTGCTCAGCACTGCCTCCACTGGGCACTTCTGCTGTCAGCTGTGGGTTTTGTGCCCTTAATGAGATAATGTACTTCCCAGACAACCCGCTCGTGGAGCCAGTTTACAGAAGGCCCCAGTTGGCAGCACTGCAGAGCCTATCCTTAAAAATCATGTAACTTTCCCTTTTTCTTCTTTCGACCTTTTTCTTTTGATATTGGCCAAAAGCCTAATCATGTTTTCCCTGACACTTTGAGCGTTCTCATTTTTCTCGGAAGCCCCGCCCGCCTTCCACCTTGCATCTGCTTGTTACCTTCATTGCTCATCATGCCAGCCTAAGCCTCTTCCTTCTCTCCATCTCCCTCCTAACAGCTGCAGAGATCAACAGATTGCCTGCTGTTTTTCTTTCAAACTCTAATAAAATGATCCTCAAGCTCCCTTCTGAGACTATTTTAAAGTTATTTTGTTAACAAGACTAGGAACCTTCAAGGGGAAACCTAATTTCCCTGATAACAATGAGCTAAGCTAAGACCTGGGTCAGCAGGTGACTCATCCCTGCAGACACTCTCTTTAAGGACACTGCCTCAGCTACTTAGGCTGAGGAAGGGTCTCTGAGGCTCGCCAGCTCACTAGCCATTCATACTGTGCTCATAGTTCTCAAAGCAACCGCTACCAGGGTGCCAGGTAGAGGGACAACTTGGCAGTGTGAGGACTGGAGAGTGCTCTGGCTCCACAGAAATGGGTATGATAGAGGCTGCTGAGAGGTCTGTAGTCTCTGTCCTCCAAAGATGCTGCCAGGTTACCCTTGTGATTTAAATGTGTTCCCTCAAAAGCAGTGTGCAAACGCTGTATTCTATTCAAAGTAGCTCTTGAGACAAAGGTGCCCACACAATGAAGCTGAAAAGATTTCATCCTCCGCAGCTGCCGGACGCTGCTATTCTCCCAGCAACGGGATTCTTATTCAAGCACTTCTGGTGCTCCGTATCCTGCGGATTCCACTTTGGGACACAGGCTGCTGGCAGTCCCCACGGTGTTTGGAGGTTTTCCTCTGTTTGGGACAGTGTTTATATGTGACCCTCCTCCCCCACATGTGAGCTGAGAGCTAAAGCTCTCAATGGGCACATTTGCAACTTCTCAAAGGCAGGAAAGACAACCCCTAAAAGAAGCCGGGGTGTTTACAGAGAAGTAACCCCTGTGTCGCTTTCCCTCTCAGGGAGGTCCTCCCTTGATTGCTAATAGTTGTGTACTTTAGCCATGTGTGGCATAACCCGTGATTGAGGCCCTGAGCCACAAGGTTCCCTCCACCCCGCAGCTTTCTTTCAACTGCGCAGAATACAGTGAGTCTGCTGGCTGGGCCCACCCAGGGAGCAGCCCAAACCCTCCTGCAAGGACCTCCCAGTGTCTCTGCTCCCCCTGACCAGCCCACAGCTGCTCCCCACCAAGGAGGCAGAGCAGGCTCCCACCTTCCTGCCCAGGATGTTTCCCCAGCTTTCCACCCTAGGTCAGGGCACAGCGACCACAAAGGATCTTCCCATGCCTTTCTCTAGACCAGCAAGTAGACGGATCTCAAAAGACTCTAGGGAAGTTCAGGAAAGGGAGTCTGGATTAAACACTATTGCTGGGGATCTTATATATCCTAGGCTGATCTTGAACTTGCTATGCAGTCAGGAATGAACTTGATTATCTGATCCTGCCTCTGTCTCTCCAGTGCTGGGATTACAGGCATGGGCTACCGAACTCAATTGATGAAGTACTGGGGGTCCCAGGGTCTGATGTATGCAAAATAAGCACCCTAACTAAACCATATCCTCAACCTAGTTACGTTTACATCATGGAGTCTAAACCCTTTCCCTTGCTCCTCAAGCTAAACCTAGCCCTATCGATACCATTTCTGAATAGCTCGTCATCCATTACATCCAACACTGGCCATCACTACAGCCAACACTGGCCCTTCCTGACCCCTACCAAGCCACCCATGTGGGTTACATACATCTGGCACTTCCTTCAGCAGCTTCCCATTGCCTGGATATAGCGCAGTGTCAACACCCTGGTTCTCTAGGCCTCCTTCCGTCTGACTCCAGATCCTTCTCAAGCCTCCATGAGAACACTGCAAATGTGAAGTATTTGGGAAGACTTTGGAGTCCCACAGAAACCATTTGTAGAATCCATCAGACTTGGGATTAATTGTTCATGTTTGTGTCCACCATGACCCAGCAGACACCCCTCCCCCCCAGCCCCAGCTAGAACTGCAAAGAACATCACCTACTAATTTGTGGGAAGCAGCCTCCCCACTTCCCATTAAAACAGCTGTAGCCCCTCAGACAGCTCTTACTGGCATTGCCTGGTGTGTGACAGTGCGAGCAGGGCAAAGTGGGCAGCTTGTGTGGCAGAGCCTAGGCCATGCAGAGGTCTGATGCAACATGGATGAGCTCAGACAGAAACACTGTGGGTTCATTATGCATTTAATTGTGTGTTAAGAAAACTTTTGCTGAAGCCAATTTTTTGGCAACCCTAGACATTAAGTACAAAGCCCTACCCTCTACAGTTGAAAGAGCTCTACAGCCGAAGACCAGCTCACTGCTCTACAGAGAGCCTGAGTTTGGTTCCTAGCGCTCACTTCCAGCAGCTCAGAAGCACCTGTAATTCCAACCCCAGAGGATCCCACACCCTCTTCTAGTCTCCTGAGTCACCGAAAATAATATGCAGAGCCCACAGAAAGACACATACATATACATGATTTTAAAAATAATTAACCCAAAAAGAGGGGAGATGAAATAATTAAGCTAAAAAGAAGGGAGCTGGAGAGATAGCGAAGCAGTTAAGCACACCTACTGCCCTTCCAGATGTGAGTTTGATCCCCAGCACAACATGATACTCTATGAACATCTCTACTCAGTCTTAGGGGACCCAACACCCCCTTCTAGCCTCCGTGGGTATTAAGCATGGACATGGTGCACAGACATACATGCAGCAAACACTGACATACAAACTGCAAACAGATAAAACAAAAATTTAAAGTAAAAAAAAAAAAAGTTGAGTTCTATAATAGTATGAAGACATAAAGTGCGTAAAGACCACGGTGAAGAAAACCTTTCCTGCATGAACAGCAGCAGGTATAGACTCCATGGCTGGACTTATCTTAGGAAAACACATTATATGTTGTGCAGAGTTAAGAATGAATGTCCTAGGCCAATGAGATGACTCTGCAGGTAAAGCTGCTTGCCAGATGCGCCTGGAAACCTGAGTTCAACCCCTGGAAACCACATGAAGGTGGGAGGAGAGAACTGACTCTACAGAGTTGTCACACAACTTCCACATGTGTGATGTGTGGCGCACATCACACATACAACACACATACATACACAGTAATACTAATTAATTAATTTAAAATTTTTAATGATAAATCTATAGGATAATTTTGGGAAAATATGATTTCAGAAATAGAACACATATCACCAAGAGCACAGAGAAAATTTTTGGAACAGTTTGTAGAATATTTTGAAAACTTCCTGGCTGAACCTTATTAATAAGTTAAGAGAAATGCTGGATTATAATTTAACTCTTTCCCTTTCCCTTGGGGGTGGATGAGTTCTCAGTCACACACACATACAAGCTATGCAACATAATGCTGCAGGTACAGTGTGCATCTCTAGACGATTAAATACACCATGTCCCATATCACTGTCCTGAGACAGTTTTTAGGTCCCCTGCTACTGTCTAGAAACAAGCCAGGGCATCCTGTAGGCTGCCTCTGCAGAATGCCATCAACACATGTGATGAAGAAGCTCTGAGGCTAATCTCAACCACAGAACGCCGCCTGGGGGAGGCTTCCAAGTCACTGAGGTTTGTGCGGGCACTGTGACAGAGACGAGAAGATATATATTTCCAAGGAAAGAATTTTGTTTGGGAGAAAGTAGTGATGGCCAGGCCTCAGGCACATGCTCAGTAGTTTGTCCATGGTGCTGTGCTGTGTGGACAGAGACGGAGTAAGCCTGTCTCCATGTTCAGCTGCTCTGTGAAGAAGTATGTTCAGATTTCCATGGAAACCCAGTGAAGTTTTTACTTCAGGACTATCTATAGTTTTAACATAGTTTCCCACAAACCCCAGCTCCAAAAAGACTCAAAGCAGCACGCCCTTCTATTGCCTTTTTTACCTTACTGAGGTCTTCTCTATGTCTTTGCTCAGTGACATCTATCTGGAGCAAGCCCCCACAGTGGGTGGCTTAAATGAGCTGGAATATGCATAGAAACCTCCTGTGGATTGAGTTAGATCCTGGGTGTGACTAAGACGCGGCAGTAGGGCCTGAAGCTGCCATGTCCTCAGGCTGCTGGTGGTAGTGTTGGGCTGTGGGCAGTGCTCGTCCTGGCTGAGGCTGGTCATCACGCTACGGAATGGAATGACAAGGGAGGCACAAAATCCTCTAACTCTGCTTTTGTCATTTCTAGAATATTCTCTGCTTTCTACCCCAGGGTCTGCACAAGCTACTTCTTTCTCTGCGGGATCAACCACTCCCACCACAACCAGGGTGAAAAGAAATCTGCTAATGTCTCAACCAACTGCCTCTGAGCTGGAATAGAATAATGTTTCCAAATGTTAGGCGCTTCCCATGGCCTTTCCAGACTCTTTGGTTGTTGGTTTTTACAGAGAAAATAAACAAACAAGTCGGAGGGAAAGGAAGTTAGCCCACATGGATCACTCAGTTCTGTTGGTTTTAAGACGTGTTGGAATTTCTGTCTTAGCCCGAAAATACCTGCTACCCTTCTTGCTGTCTGAAGCAGCTCTTCTCCCTGGCACTCACTTTGTTGGAGAATATGTGAAACTGTAGCTGAAGAAGTTTGTGTTTATGTCCCCAAGCCAGGATAAATAAATAGCTACATGGTATTGAAATCACCTGTCAAAATACCCACTGCAGTTCTGGGACACAGAGAAGTCTGTCCCATGATTGGCTCAGGAGCTTGAAGAATTCAATAGCTGTTTATATCATTCAGCTTAAAAAAAATAACCTGTAATTACTGCATTTTAACCCCAAGGCAGCCAATTATTTCACAAAAGCTCTCTCCAGGAAGCCAGACATTAGCCTGGCTAATTAGGCTGACATCACTTTGCTCTTATCACAGTGCAGATGGACCAAGGAGCCTGAAAAGGGTCCTTCCAACCAAAGGTGACTGTGGGTGGCATGCGTTGTGTGCTGTCTCACTTTTTACTGCTTAGTTTTCTGTGTTCCTAGAAGCAGCATCCCTCCCTTTCCTAGAGATGGACTTCCACCCATTGGAAAGAGGGCTGTGCAGTTGAGCCGGTCTCCTTTATTGCATAAGAGGAAGCTGGAAAAAAAGAAGAAAGGAAGGAAAAACAGCATGGTTATAAACTCTTCTAAACACAGGAAGTCATTCTCTGCCCTGTAGGAAAAGGGCTTGTTGTTTTAGCCCTTGAGACCATTCCTAAGCCCCTTTTGCTGTGGTACATTGGGTAAGAAGTCAATCAAGCAAGCTTGGAAAAATAAGTCCCAAGCTTGGAGAGTTTTTCCTCCTGAAGAACCGGGTATCTCAGGTCTGGATAGATGGCTTATTTCATCATTGCTCGTCATGCTATCATCAGAACCCAAGTTTGAGCCGAGAGCCCTGTGTTTAGAAAGCCCCATATGTGAGCGTGTACCTGCAAGCCCAGCATGGAGGAAGTAAAAGCTGAAACATCTCTAGAGCTCACTGGCAAGGAAGAGACTGTCTCAAAAACCAAGATGGGCCTTGCCTGAGGAATGACACCCAAGGTTGACCGCTCGCCTCTGTATGCATACACACTCACATACATACATATGCTGGGCTGCTAGACCCTCATCATCACACAAAACGTCAGAGTCAGTGACCTCCAGATTTCGGTCTCATGAATTCAAAACAATGAAACTCATGGACAACAAGAAGACTAGTAAGAGCTTGGAAGAAGAAGGCAGAGTGACCCTATAGCAGGGGTGTCAGCCAGCTGCCAATCTGGGGCTTTTAAAAGACTGATGGCAGAAGCTGAGATGAGGCCAGGGGGAAACAGTAGGCTGATCAGTCCATTTGGCCCAACCACAGGGTGTCAGTTCCAGTCCTTTCCTTGGGTATTCCAAGCAGAGGTGTTCATTTAAAAGATCCATAACAGGAAATCAAGATTTCTTCTGGCACCTCTGGCCTTTCGTGAGGACAGAACTGCCAACAGGGCCAAACATCTCTGGCTTTCAGCCAAGAAAACCATGTTCATGTTCAGGGTCTTCTACCATAAAACTCCCCGACCAGTTTCTATGTCCTGTTCTCATTGGAGACAGCCTAGTTATCTTAGCCAAACTGAAAAACTTCAGGTTCAACGAAAGAATTAAAGTGATCAATTGAGGAAGATACCCAGCATTGACCTCTGGCCTCAGACGCATAGCTGTGTGGAAAGCCTCCTCAGGTTCAGTACAGAGACATGTTAACTCTGAGCAGGACTCGAAGAATAAAATGGGACATCCTGGGAAGGACAGGGAACTCAGGACAAGTCTGGGGAAGTGGGGACAGCAGCCTGAGCATAGCAGGCATGGTTCATGAAGGGCTGAAGGGCAGCAGAGAGGGCCCAGCCAGGCACATCTCTTCATAAAAGTCAGAGAGGCAAAGGATGGAAGGAGCACAATAAAGGCTATATCAGGAAACCTATGGGCAACATCAGGCTAAATGGAGAAAAACTCAAAGCATTTCCACTAAAATCAGGGAGAGGACAAGAGTGAACACATACGCTCTCTATACCTATTCAACACAGTGATTGACATCTTAGCTAGAACAGCAAGATGGGAGAAGCAGACAAAAACCATACAAACAAGAAAGAAGTCAAATGTTCCTGTCTGCAGATGACAGAGCCAATAACAAGATCGCAGCGCCTCCACCAGCAAACTGGGAGGACACAACACCCACATCAGTAGCTTCTCACACACAATGTCAAACACAGTGAAAAGGAACAGGGCAAAAAGTCATTCATAGCCATAAAAAATAAAGAGAATAAATCAAAATACCTGAGAACAAACCCAACCAAGAAAATGAAAGACCTCTACAAACAAATGCTTTAGGACAGAAATTGAGGAAGACACTAAAAAATGGAAAGGCCTTCCATGAACACTTTTTTTTTTAAGACAGGAAATTAAGCAGGGGCTTAAGGAAGGCTGTAGAAAGACAGCATGTGGCAGAAGCTGGGGGCCGCACACAGGTTGCATTCCTTGGAACTCGTAAGGAGCAAGTGGAAGAGAGAAGTAGACACAAGTGTGGGTTTTTTGTAGGTATAAGCACAGAGGCCGAATCCAGTCTGCAGCAGCTGGCCGCGGATGCCAGCCCAATGACCTACAGAAGCCAGCCAGCCTTTTTCAAGCCAGACTTGAGAAAAGTCAGAGCACATCCCCAGTAACAACCTCTGTACCAGTCAGCCCCAAATCAGCTGGACTGGAATTACTAATGGACAAGTTCCTCATATTTTTGTTCCCACACCCAGCTTAGTGAGTAGAGAAAGCCAGGCAGGTTCCCAACCATCCCCAACAGCCCGCATTCAGAGAGCACCTGGAACCTTCCCCATTTCCAATGTAAACTTTCTCCGCTTCTCTGCTGGCCTTTGAGTAGCTGCCAAATGCAAGCCCTGGTGGCCTACTCCCTCACTGGAGCAAGCTTTGAATAAACAGCCTTTGCTTGCTCTCCTTGGGTGGTCTCTGTTTATTCCATACCACAATCATCTACATCTCTGCTCATCCTTCATGAAAATATTGACATCCGAAGACCTGCTAATTTGAATGGTCAAAGTTATTTTTTACCATTCATTCGTGTGCATTGGCCGCAGGTGGGAAGACACAGCTGGCATCTATCACTTTTCTGCGCAGCATGTCCCACAATAAAATCATTCCATCACAGTGTATTAAGAGAGCAAAGAAGGGGACCTTGGGTGTGGATTCTAATCCTAGCCCTGAGATGTCTGTATGTTCTTAAATCAATGTCTGACTCCTAGGTGCAATTTTGTTGCAATAAAAGATACAAGTTTTAGTGCATGAAGGCTAAAATTCCTTCTGGTTACAGTCCACTGATGGACATTTTCATTCTTAACTTCTATGAAGTCAGGAAGAATGACACTCCAATTTCCAGAGGACGCACACCACTCCCAGAGTCCAGGCTCTCATGATTTTTAGTATCTCTGTTTTTCAGAAACTCTGTTCAATAAGTCATTTTTAAATCTATCTACCAATTAAACAATCAGTGTGTTCATGTGTGTACAGGCATGCATGGGGCATGTCCACACTTGTGTATGTGTGAATGTGGAGACCAGAATGCCTTCTGCCTTGGGTGTGACTCCTCAGGAGCTTATTTGGAGAGCAGGTCTCTCATGGTCTTAGGCTAAGCTGCCTGACCCAAGTGCCCCCAGGGATCTGATTCCTCTGCCTCCCCAGGTCTGAGATTCCCTACTCAGTGCCATTATTCCATCCTCTTCGTGTTGGCTCTAGGGACGGAACTAAGGTCTTCTTACATTCCTGGATCGTATCTATGGTAATTCTAGACTTAGCTTTCGGGGAAAACTTCATATGCAAGAGGTTTGAACACCTATTCTTTCCTTCAGAGCTAAAGTGCACAAATGGCTGACAAATATGAGAGAGGGCGCTCAATTCAAAATCCTTCTGGAAACACAAGTCAGACCCACAGGGCTCTTCAGACACCACTGAGCAGCCTTTAGGACAACCGGCTTCTTCCTGATACCAAGCATTGAGGAGGACACAGGGGCAGCATGACCTGCTGAGAGGATGCGAACTGCAACAGTGATCACCTGACTGAGCATCAGAGCACAGTACAACACAGCTGATCTCCCTTTGCGCCCCAACAGCTAGCTGGAAGCTTGCGGCTTGCTGGTTCACATGCGCTTTGCTCACAAGAAAGTCAAAAGCCAGGGTTGGGCCAAGCCTGGAAGCACTCGCCTCTAATCCCAGCACTCAGAAGGCAGAGGCAGGTGGATCTCCATGAGTTCAACTCCAGCCTGGTCTACATAGCGAGTTAAAGGCCATCCTGGGCTACAAAAGGAAACCCTATCTCTAAACAAGTAAATAAAATCAGGGTTGGGAGCATAGCTCTCATTGATAGAGTGCTTCCCTAGTATTCAAGAAGCTCTGTGTTTCTTCCAAGGACCTGCACAACACTGGATGTGCCGACAGGAGGATCAGAAGTCCAGGGTCATCCTTGAATGGTGAGCTCAAGCTTAGCGTGGGCTGCATAAGACCTTGTTTAAAAGAGTCAAGGTGTGGTTCTACTAAATACATTCAATTGTAAAGTGAAAAAATTACAAACTGAAGCGTCTCCAAGCCTGGGACCTCTGGTGCCACTTCACACCATCAGGAACCTGTGGGAAGAAACTGGCTTTTCCCCATCTTCACCAGAGTCTCAGTCTGTTTCTGTTTTTAGCTTCAGCTGCTCTGAAGGTACGCGGCGACATCTCATGACTTGTCGGGGAATTTTCCTCCTTGTTCCAACCATGCCTTATCCTTTCTGTGTCTTTGGTAGCCCCATACGTTACACAGCTCTCCCACACCACCTCCGCTTTCCTGAGGTGTCCCACAGAACTCAGCAGCGCCCTGACTGGCTCCTTTCATTGGCCCTGCAGTCAGCAGAGGATGAAGGAAGCAGCTGGCCGGAGGCCTCAAAGGACTGGCTCTGCTCTTTGTGCTTGTTTATATTCATTTTCTGGTCACAGCGCAAGTTGTTTTGCTTTCTGCTGCTTAGAGAGATGAGGAAAATGTAAATGTCCCTACTGTTGTTGAAGCCTGCTGGACAGTGAAAACGAAGCAGCTGGGCTGCTCTTCCCTAAATCATGTCACACAACTCCTTTGCAAGCTCCCTAAAGATGATTCAAATGTTTCAGAGACTTGAAAAGTAAAAGGGGCCCCAGGCAAGACGCCCAATAAGCATTGATTATGTGCCTACTGTGTGCCTGGCTCCCCGTACTGTGTTTTAGGCATGCATGCTAATAAGCCCCAAGCCCCTCCCTGGCCCTTTTGTCCAGAACAAGTGGTTACAGAGAGAGGTAGGCAGAGTGGTTCTACAGAGATGGGCAGAGGCCCTGCAGTCTAGAGGCCTACGCAGCTCCCTCATTGAGCAGTAATGGGGGCTCAGGCATCAATGAACTTAGGTCTTCTGCCCAGATGACTGTGAAGATCTAGCAAGGACCCACAAAAAAACAGGACACCTTGATCCTATGAAGAACCAGTCAGAGTCTGTAAAGGAAGAACCCAGAAGTCTGTATTTCAAAAGCCCAAACAAATTGGGCATGGTGGCACACACCTTTAATCCCAGCACTCAGGAGGCAGAAGCAAGTGGATCTCTGAGTTTGAGGCCAGCCTGGTCTATATAGCCAGTTCCAGGACAGCCAGTGCTCCACAAAGAAACTGAGAAAGCCTGTCTTGAAAGAAAGAAAGAAAGAAAGAAAGAAAGAAAGAAAGAAAGAAAGAAAGAAAGAAAGAAAGAAAGAAAGAAAGAAAGAAAGCCAACAGGCTACCTACACATACGTGATGGGCTCGCTTGTTCCCCACCTCATGCTTATGTTGAAGTCCTAACCAACTACGTGGTGGCAAGTCTGAAATCGCCACACGGAGACCATTATTCACATGTGCAACTGGCAAAAGTGTTTTTCCTCTGGAAAACCTGCATGCAGGGATCAAACCGTTTTACAAAATGGTGACCCTAGACAAAGGCACACAGGCCTTTTTATAAGAGACTAGGGGAATTGTAGCAAGGATTAGGCAATCTAAAACCTCATTGGTGGGTGCCGGGGAAGTTACAAAGATCAATTCCTCATTGGTTTGTGGCCAGGTGGTCAGTGGGGCTGCATTCCTGTGACACAAACATTTAACTGCAGGACGAGATGAGGCTGCCTGGCACAGATGCCCTATCCTGAGGGGATTTTATAGTCTTATTCCTGGAATTGGTGACTTATGGCCTAGTTCCTAGGACTCATGACTTTTCTTTTAAATTCAGGCCTGGGCCTAAAATGGAGATAAAATGGAGTTTATGTTGTCCTCTTAATACTTGGAGGTAGGTCACAAGGAGGGGCCCTGCCATGTAAGGACGCTAGACACATGCTAGCCATGGGTGACCATACAAACACATGATGAAAAGAAGCTCACCAGCACACCAAGAAGAGAAACTAGACCTGCGATGAGTTTCTGTTGAAGCCACCCAGCCCGTGGCATTTTGTTCTGGGAGGCCAAGCAGATGAGTGTGCTGCTTTGCAGCTTGTTCCACTAAGAATGAGCAACCTTGTGTAGCCCGCTCACTCCAGGGGGAAACACTCAGGTCAGATTCACAGCCAGGGCCCCATGCCTCGTCAATAGCCCATCCTGATCAAGTCTAGGTTTTTCAGTCCTACCAACTGAACGATGGCAAGGCCCATCCCATGCCAGCTCTAGCTGTTTACAGTGGCTGCCGAGAGGATGGTGCCAGGAAGGCTTCTGAGGTCAAGCCACGCTTCAGTTGATCTGAAACCATGGCTGGCAGGGAAAGCCCTGGGGCTTGGCGGGAAACCTGGCCTCCGAATTCAGCCACTCTAGAAACTGGGGGAAGGGCTGAACAGGTGCACTGCCTAGTTCCGGCAGCTTGACCCAAACTACAGTTGTCAGAGAGGAGGGAACCCCAACTGAGGAAATCAGGCTCAACTGAGGATCAGGCTGTGGGCAAGCCCGTGGGGCATTTTCTTACTCACTTAGTGATTCATGGGGAAGGGCCCAGCCAGTGTAAACCCTTTTCTCCTCAACTTGCTTTAGTCACCGAGTTTTGTCACAGCAATGGTGACCCTGACTAGGACAATAGACAATCTAACTGCAGCATGGACATGAGGGCCTGAGTGGGGTCCTGCACCCACATACAAGCCTGGAGGGGCAGCCCAAGTCTACAGCTCCATGGCTGGGGAGACATGGCAAGCAGATGTCTGCAGCTCAGCAACCAGCCAGTCTAGCTGAAACAGGGAGAGACACTGGCCCCAAAGCTAAGATACAGAGGAATGAGGGAAGACACCAATACCAATCTCTAGCCTCCAAAGGGACATGTGCTGTGTAAATGTCTATGTCCATTCGTATACACACACAGACATACACACACATGTGTAGACATACACACATGCAGATATACACAGACACACACACATGCAGACATACACACACACACATATGCAGACACACACAGACACACACACATGCACACACACACACTAGGATCCAGCCACTCCAGTTAAGTAACGTTAACAAGAGCGCCAAGTAGGCATGTGAGAACACCATGACTCAGGCGTGACCCATTGATCAGCAGCAGCGACTCCTAGAGACCTGTCAGCAGGGCTCTGTGGCTCAGACCTAGCGAGTCAGTCTCCGACTGAGGCCACATAATGCCCCGATGTTCACACATACAATCCCCTCCAGAGTTGATTTATCTTTGGTTGCATATTGAACAAACGGAAGTGCTCAGAGCTGACCTGGGACTATTAGGATGCTCTGTCCAGCCCTCACCCCTCATAACCCATGGAGGGGGAATGCTGGGATTGGGTATTTTTAGTCCAGGACATCTGTTTGTGGCAGCTGTGACCCTGCCTTCCAACCACATTGGTCAGTGCCGCCATCCTCCATTAGGTAATGTGTTTGGAAGCCTGAGCTAACCAGAGACGGTGAGCATTTGATTGCTTACATTATTTTGGTTCAAGCATGGCTTGTGGCCCTTTTTGTTTTCATATGGTGCATTTCTGGCCCGCGCCTTGGTCTCTCTTTTAGCTGCCACCCAACGTCCTGGCCACCTTTCTGCCCATCCCTGCCTCCTCAGTGGCATGGAGAATTTGTGAACAATAATGACCCGTCGGCAGTCTCTCCAGCCAGAGAGACTCTCTCTACCGGTGTGGTTTGCACTAGTCTGTAGCCTCAGTCCTTGTAGGGTCCTTGGAGGAGAGGGAACTACCCCCTAAATGCCTGTGCATTTTCCACCAGCCTGTCAGCTTTTTCTCTGGGTGCTCTGTGGTGTGGACTGGGCTCCTGGGCAGGGAGGAAGAGCAGAAAGGGGGAGCGATAATACTCATCCTTTCTTCCAGAACCCACCAGACCCATACACTAGGCATGCAGCCCTGGGAAGGAGGTGAGCTCGCCCTTGGATGTGATAGAATTCCATTACAAGTCCTCGGAGTCAAGCTGCCTCTTTCCCACCCCTGCCCCCATTTGCAAAAACAGCCTGTTCTGCATATGGGATGGAAACTCTGTCCTGGCAAAATGCAAAAAGTAAATATTTAAAAGGAAAAAAGCACACACAAGGAAACAAAATGCCTTGCGTTTATGTTTCCATGGTCAGCCGCCAAGGACCTCCCAGCTTGTCCCCGGCTCACGTTCAGGATGCCATATGGTTTGAGAGCAGGACTGAACCCTTCTCCACAGTCATGAAAAGCACCAGTCCGCAGCTCTGGCCCTTCTCTCCCTGCATTTGTTGTTCATTTTTGAGCTTCTCACATCCCTCTGCTGACTGCTGTCCCTGTGTTTACAGGTTTTGGATTTCTGATAGGCTCTAAATCACCGGGCCTCATAAGCCTGCTGGGGACCACATCCGGGAGGGAGGGAAGCCACACTGAGCCCTGTGATACTCTGGAGTTGGCTCTCTGATGCTCCCATGGTAAATATTTCCAAAAAAAAAAAAAACCTCAGAGTGTATATATAGATAGATAGATATATACTCTCTTCGGCGTTCTCTCCTGGAATGAGGCTAATCCAGCCTCTTAGAAGAGGAGGCCTCCTGTGGAAGGGGTAGCAGACAGCTGAGCCCCTTGAGTCCCTTCTGGGCCTCTCGGACAGGCAGAAGGGGCGGTGGGCCATTGAGCAGATGGGTCAAAGGTTTGATTCTCCTTCCCTCAGAATCCCTACCACGTTGAATTCTATTGTAAAACATTGTCATAAAAAATGAAATGGAACTATACTACACAAAGCCTGGCACTCCCTTACCCCAAAGCTGGGTGTAGAGGAGCACGGCGGACATGATAGAGTGGCCATCTGAGGGGCGGAGGGCAGGGGAAGGCTGAAGATGCTGAGGGAAGCTTCTAGGCCTTTCGTCCACACCCAGAGGCATCCCTACAGATGGAATTTCCTTCTTTTCATTTGGCTGCATCCAATTCACACAGGGACTGTTTGATCTGTGCTTTGTCACACACGGATTTGGCTTAGCAGTACTGAGTCATGGGTTGTGGCTAGTTGTTATGTGAAAGGGACAGCAGATACGTGTTGAAGAGACTGATGTGACAGGAGGCAAAATCGTCACATTTAGGTTTTTTTGCAGCTTCCAACCCAGATTCATGGAAAGTCTGCCACAAATGCATAAATGCACAAGCTAACCTCCTTTACTATCAACTGCCAACAGGACTGTTAAAACAGGAGAGAGACCTTAAGAAACCATTTCCTCCATCACACACACACACACACACACACACACACACACCCTAGCCCACTCTCACCTCTGGTTCTTTGAGCTTAATTTCGGCTATGACTGCTGTCTGTGGCAAAAAGAAGTTTCTCTACCAAGGACTGAGAACTGTACTGAGTGACAACTTAGGGACACACAAGCATGTAGCAACAACAAAGTGTCCAGGCAGAAGACAGAAGCTTTTTTTTTTGTCTTATCTCTGTCTGTCTGTCTGTCTCTATCCCTATCTATCTATCTATCTATCTATCTATCTATCTATCTATTTAAGATAAGGTCTCACTGTGTAGACCTGGCTGTCCTGGATTCACTTTGTAAACCAGGTTGCCTGGCTCTGTCTCCCAAGTGCTGTGATTAAAGGCATATGCCACTAAATCTGTCTTAGAAAACACAAAAAATTTTAAGACTATAAATTTCCTAAGAATACAACTTTGTCTGTACCTCCTAAGTTTTGATACAAAATGTCTTTTCCCATTAATTTATAGATAATTCATGATTTCAAATTTGCTCCATTCTTTTTCATCTTATAAGCAACACCAGATTCTTTGTTTGTGTGCCAGTTAAGAGTTTTGCTAGCAATTCCCTTCACTGGAATTAAATACTATCAATTTGCTTATATCTCAACCTAATCAGCAAGCCATTGGATCCTTATTGCTGTATCTGTCATCCTCCCCACTGCTGGTCACATCAAACACACGTTCAAATCCATTTTTGTTCTCACTTTCTTACATTTTTGCTCAATAATTTGGAATTGCTTCACAATGTAAGAGATATTAATCTTCTACCGTATGCGTTCAAATATTTTCTCTGGTCTTATCATCTAGTTAATGTTTGTATACTATCTTTTCCCATGTAAAAATGTCTAAAAAAATTTTTTTTTTTTTTTTAGATTTTTAAAAGAAACTTATGTGGCTGGGCATAGTGGCACACACAGCCCTAGCTCTTGGGAGACAGAGGTAGGTGGATCTCGGAGTTTGAGACCCCCTTGGTCCACAGAACTAGTTCCAGGACAGCAAGAGCTACACAGAGAAACCCTGTCTCAAAAAATGTAAAAAGCAAAAACAAACAAACAAAACCTTATGTGGATGTGTGATATGTTCATGTGGGTCCCTAAGGAGACCAGAGAGGGCACAAGATCCCCTGGAACTGGCATTACAGGCAGCTGTGAGCCAGGATGTGTGTATTAGGGACCAAACCTGAGTCCTCTGTAAGAGCAGTAAGTGCTCTTCACCTCTGAGCCATCTCTCAAGCCCTTAAATTCTTATGTAGTCAGATTATAAGATTCCCCCACAAAACTCTTAACATTCCCTTCTTGCTTTCAAAGGTTTCCCATTCTACAGGCATAAAACTCAAATATTCCAAATCTCTGATCTGCGTTTCTTTTAAATTAACTATTAATTGGGAAAGTTTTATTGTGATATTATTTTTTCCTATTGAAGATTCAAGAAACTGTGACTACCATGGGCCAGTTGTAGCCAAGTCCAGTTTCACAAAACCAAAGCATAGCAACTTGCTTGCCCTGTGCTGTGCGTGGTTGCCCTATACCATAACGACGCTGCTGATGGGTGACCAGAGAGATGCATGGCCTAAAACACCCAGGACTGTGTTGAATTCTACCAGCCAGCTCATGAATAAATAAATTATAGCCATTCCATAAAAAACAATAGCTAGAAATTCTAACAGCACGGTCTGGTGCTTTGTATTTGGTTGTTAATTATTTTGGCCCCTGAGGTCTGCTTGCTGTCCTTTAAGAGGAGACACTGGTGTTCCCCCAAATGACCTTTGTAATCCTTGCCTCTGAATCATCATTCCTGATTGGCTGAATAAAGTTGCCCTCACACCTAGGCAGAGCAGAAGTAGGTGGTGTGACCAAAGTTGAAGCGCTTGGAGAAGACAAAGGATCATAGGAAGAGGGAGAAAGGGACAGGGAACAGGAGAAAGGAAGAAAGCAGGACCACCATGGGTTAGCATGGGGAGAACCATGTGGTTGGATTGGCGGTTCTGGAGAGAAACGGCCGGGATGAACAGCATGAGCAAATACTTAGAGAATATGGATGGAGAGTAGCCCAGATAGGAATGGCTAAAGCAATTAGCATGAGGTGTGGGGTTGGGTGGTAACGTGGGAGCTTTAGGGAGGGTTATATCTGCCCAGTTTATCTAGAATCTATCGGGTGTCTGTGTCTTTTATTGATTATGATAGTGGGTTAGATAATACCGCTGCAATAACTATAGGATATATAAGAAACATTATTAACCATATTTTTTATTTTCTGCAACAAGAAATAACTAAGGTAACTAGCTAAATAGGGAAGTTTAAGTGATTAGTATTAACATCAAGCCAATCTTTTAACTAAGTAACTCCAGAATGTTACTTTCTTTAAAAAATAAAATAAAATAAAAGGGCTGGCAGGGAGCAGTGGCGCACGTCTCTGATCCCAGCGCTAAGGGAGGCAGAGGCCAGCATACCTTTGTGAGTTCAATGCCAGCCTGGTCTACAAAGCAAGTCTAGGACAGCCAAGGCTAAGCAGAAAAACCAACCAACAACCAAACAAACAAACAAAAAGTCTCTTACTAAAATTTCAACTATACAGAAGAAGAGAGAAATCAATGAATAATACAATTATTACAACACATAGAGAATTACTTTTGAATAACAACATTGATAATATTAAACACAAACTCTAATGATAATATTGGCTATACATTTAGTAATCAGTACATAGCTGTGTTTTGGGTTATTTAATTCTGCACAGGACATTGGTCTTTAAGAAAATATTTTATTTAGAAATTCTCATATGTGAAGATGAATATCATTTTTGTCACTCTGGATTTTTTATTTTATTTATCTTTTAAAAGATTTATTTGTTTACTCATTTGTTTGTTTATTTGTTAATTTATACAGTATCCTGCCTGCATGTATGCCTGAATGCCACAAGAGGGCACCAGATCTCACTAGAGATGGTTGTGAACCACCATGTGGTTGCTGGGAATTGAACTCAGGATCTTTGGAAGAACAGCCAGTGCTCTTAACCTCTGAGCCATCTCTCCACGCCTATTTCTTTTTAATTATATATATGTATGTGTAAGAGTGTGTGTGCATGTGAATGAAGGTGATGTTGGAGGACAGAAGAGGACTTTGGATCTCCCTGGAGCTGGTTGTGAGCAAATCATTGTGGTGCTGAACTTCTGTCTCTGCAAGAGCAACTGGTTCCCTTAACTGCTGAGCCATCTCTCCCGCCCCAGTGTCGTCTCCAGATTTCACAAAAAGAAATGGAAGTCTCAAACAAGGTCTAAGAGTCTGACTGAAAAAAATGATTGATCCCAATTTTTAAATATATTTTAATTATCTTCATTTTGAATTTTACACACTATGTTTTGATCACATTCATATCCTTCCCCTAGACCTTCCATCCCCTAACTTTGTGTCCTCAGTTTCTTTTTATGTGTATGAAGTCCAGTGAATGCTGCCCATGTGCTCTTGGGTGTGTGCCATCCAAAGGACATGTAAGACCCACACCCTTGAAGAAAACTAACTCTCCCTTTCCTGGAAGCTTCTCAGCGAGGGGTGGGCCTTATGACTGCCCTCCACAACCATCTCTGCTGGGATTTTCTCTGACTTGAGCTTGTATAGGTCTTGTGCGTGCATCACAACCACTGTGAGTCCGCACGCGCAACAATCCAGTTATGCCTGGAAAACACCATTTTATTGTAGTCTTGCTGCTTCCGACCCATACAGTACTTCTGTCCTCTCATCTACGATGACCCCTGAGCCCAAGGACAGGGTATGAGCCAGGTGTTTTCACTTGGGTCTGAGCACTCTGCAGCTTAGCCTCCGACCTTTGCCAGTTGTGGATCTCTGCAACTAAAGACCCTTTGAAAACATCATATGAAAAACCACTGCAGAGGCTTCCTAAGATATAAACAGACATATTTTTATGAGTTACCCTATAGGGCAGCAATGCCATTCCTGGACGCCACAGACTGACAGATGAAAAGTTCAGTACCAGAAATAGAGTTTTTTTTTTTCCTGTTGGTTTGTTGGTCAGCAGGGTCCCTAGATCCTCACACATGGTGGGTCATTGCCATGGTTCTCCATTGCTCTCCAGAACGTCACAGGAGGAGTCCATTGCTAAAGAAACCACACGCTTGAGTCCTAGAGTGTGGGGATGGTGGCATTTACCTGAAGGCTTCACGCTCCCTTTCACGGCGCTGGAAGGCACTGTATGCTCGACTGGGGGAGAAAAGTAAGCGTCAATACTGTCTAGCTATGTATTCTACAAGGTATAACAATGACTAGCCTGGCAGGGCATGCCCGCTGATGCACTGCTGGCATGGACATTACGGCGTGACCAAACACCTGCCGCTGGGTTTAAGGTCTGCGCCACAAGAAAGAGCCTACACCTGACACTGCTGCGCCAACCTAGGGCTGGGGTCCTAGGCCCTAGGGGAGACCCTCCTGTTATTCTGCTAGGTTGGTATAGTATTAAACGGACTCCTAATGACTTATCATTGTGTTCAGTAGATGGCAATTGATCCAGATCTAATGCACGGTTTAAACAAAAAAGAGAAGAAAGTTCCAGAAAGACACTCTCACTCAGCAACTTCAGGGCAACATACTTCCCATTTTAATTCTTTGAAAAGACAATTCCTTGCAGAGGTTGAGTCTACAGGAAGTAAAACCGAAGCAATAAGTTCTCAAAAGTATTTATTGAAAACTGTTTTAATAGATCAAAGAAGTGCTTTGATTTATCTGAGTGACGGGTACGAAAAGACCCTTCCAGGAAAACAAAAAAGAAGAAAGGCGGCTGGAAAGTTTTCCGCTTGGGTTGTATTGTTGTGTGCAATGGGGAAGGCTAATGGGGTTATTAAATGTGCTACTTCGTGACTCTTTTTCCACCAAGCTAGTTAGATGGATGAAGCCAAGGGTTCTTTCTCGAGGGTTCGTTGCCAAGAAGCTGCAGTTCTTCCCAGAATACTGAATCTGATTGAAGAAATACTTATGAAAGTAAAAGTCCGTCGAGAAAAGGGTAGAGCACTTGTCTCCGGGGACCGCGGGACGGGTGAGCGTGAAGGCCACAGTGACTGAGGATCGCAGGCCGCCCGGCTTGTTCTCACTCTTCAGCTCTGTGTTAAGCAAGAGGTTACGGCAGAAAACTGCTGTCTCTAATCCCCGGGGAGGAGGGCTTTCTTGTCACTCCCTTTCATCTGAAGATAAACTGCAGGGCACGGGAGACGCTCTGCAGCTGCCTTATCGTGGAATTTTACAAAAAACAATCTAACAGACTGGAACAGCGGCCAATGTGAGTTCAAAGCCTGTGGAGGAACAGAGCCGCCTTCTGATTGGCTCCTGCAGGAAGTTCCCGACTCAGGCTCAGCCGGTGTGACAGCCCCACACTTGCTGAGGAAGTCACTCTCTGCTGGAAGGTGTTGAGAGGAAAGTCACCCCACCTCTGCAGATTTTCTTCACAGCCTGTGCTGTGGCTCTCTCACCTTCCCACCGCTGAGAACATACAGGGCTTGGCCCACATGCCAGGCGAGCTGAGGTGCACTTACCCAAAGGTCCAGGGTTACCCTGGAAGCCAGTTCCTACTCATTGCCGCATTTTCAGTCCTGATGTTTAAGATAATTTGTTCTTCGTGAACGTGCAAAAACACTAGAAATAAATGTGATCAAATGTATTTGTCAGTTTTCTGCCCCTATAGTGTAATGTAGTAGGGCAGGAAGGCAGAGACAGGACAGTCCAGGAACTCACCGGACATCAAATATAGCCAATCAGCGACTGGAGACCCTGTCTCAGAATGAGACAACACCCAGCATAGACCTGGCCTCTCCACACATCTGTATGGACATATATGCAAAGGTGAAAGATAAAACTAATTTCTTAAAAAAGTTTTAAGTAACTAACAGGGAGCAAGGAGATGATTGGGCGGGTAAAGGTGGCCAAGCCTGATGAGCCCATATGACAGAAGAGGAAGACTGGCTTTAGCATGTGAGTGTAAATGCAGGTGAGTGTGCGTGTGTGTCTGTGTTTGTGTGTCTGTGTGTGCATGTGTGTGTGTGTCTGTGTGTCTGTGTGTGCATGTGTGTGTGTGTGTGTGTGTTTGTCTGTGTGCATGTGTGTCTGTGTGTATGTGTCTGTGTTCCTCCTCACAGATTTGTGGTGACTAAATGGCAAAACCATTTAGTGAATCATTTTATGAACTATTTCCTCCTCACACAAGACAACTTCTCTTTCAGTTCTTGATAGAAATCACGTATGTGGCTTTTCAGGCAAGACCTCATCTGGATAAGCAACATAAACATGGGTACATGTGCTGTCTTGGCCTCCTGTGTCCGCTGTGCATTGTAGCTCTGAAGTTTAAGCCGTATCAAAAAGTGTGCTCACTGTGAAGGCTGCAGGAGCTTGTCCACCCCAGCCTCACTAGACACCAATGTGCTTGTCTTCCGCTGGGAGCTAGACCTTATTTTCACAGCTTACCCAAGTTTGTAGAGTAAATGACTTGATTTATTTTTGCAGAAGACAGGCTTATTGCAGTTATCTTCCTTCCACGCGCTGCCACTTCCTCACTCACTCCGCCCCTCTTCTCTTTTTGCACTAGCAGGTGTATTTCTTACTCTTTTTGCTGGGACAAAAACACCATGACCAAAAGCCACTTACGAAACTGTTTATTTGGGTTTAGAGTTCCACGGAGATAAGAGTGCATCATGGTGCAAAGCGAGGTACTAGCAGCAAAGAGCAGAAAGCTGAGAGACAGGGTTTCTCTGTGTAGCTTTGGCTGTCCTGGAACTCACTCTGTAGACCAGATGGCCTTGAACTCAGAGAGCTCCGCAACCATAAAGATCTTCAACCATAAACAAGGCAAAGAGATGGAGTTAGGGCCAGGCTTAAAGCCTCCAGTTCCCCAAGTTTCTACCTCCTAAAGGTTCCATAACTTCCCCAAACAACCGTCACCAACAGGGGACCAAGTACTCAAATACATGTGCCTATGGGGACATTTCTCATTCCAACCACCACAGCAGGTGAAGCCATTCTGCCCTGCAAACTGCTGAATGGGCTCCAGAAGTCTCTCAAGCATACACATTTGGGCTAATAACTATTAGAAAGAGGCCTGTTGAGGATACAGCCCATGCAGGTGACCCCTCTGGACGTGAGCCCTCATCTCAGGGCACTGGGGAAGGAATCAGTACTGAAGGCCTGGAGTATATGTCCAGGACATGTGGCTTTCCCATTCAGAAAGAAGGAAAGAAAGGTGTAGACATAGTCTATCTTTCCAGATGGTGGCAAGAGCTATGACCTGGGAGAAGGCAACACTGACCTGCAGGGGTCACAGGTGGCCTCTCAGTGACATAGTGTTAGCGGAAAGAGATTTCCCTGTGGGAAGGAGGAGGGCCACCGAAGCCAGTGGAACAGCTCACCCTCCTACTACAGAGTGAAGTGACACAGGGTAGCTTTCGGGACACACGAAGTGACCACAGCTGTTGGAAGACACTGCTGTTAAGATTGCAGCCCACCACAGCCAGATAGCTCTGAGCTTGGTGCAAAACGGAGGACTTGCTTTCTTGGGTCTTCTCTGCCTGATCTTATCTGGAGAGCGTCTCTAGGCAGAGATGCCTGAACTTGCTGGGAGAATGACCCTGCACAGAACCTCCCAGGAGTGCTATATACTTAGCACATGCGTCCTATTCCTTCACCCTGCCCATATGATAATTAGGTATGACGCTATGACCAATCAGCCCTTTCCTCCTGTAACCCTAGGACCTTTATACATCATACCCCTGAAACAAGCTGATCCTAGAGGTCTTGTCTGTCATACTCATGGCCTGTCCAAACCCCATTCGTCACTTCTGTTCCCTTTGTCCTCGTGGGCCACTGGCCAGCAACCCCTGGGGGAAGGGAGGACCACACACAGCATGCTCAGAGCTAGGCATCCCAGAGCTTGGGGAGTCTGGTCATGGAAAGCCTAAGGAACTTAGCCTCCCTTGGTGTGTAAGCCAGGCCCCTAAGCTGTTAAGAATATACCTGAAATGATGGGGAAATGCATAGTCACCTGGGGCTGCTATCCAAGGACCATAAACCTTGCAGGTTAGTGTATTAGGTGCTCTTTGTTACTGTGGTAAAACACCATGACCAAAAGCAACTCATGGGAAAAAGAGTTTATGAGAGTATACAGCCCCAAAGGGAGAACCTATAAGAGTGGAGAAGGTGTGGGACAGACTGGTGAAACGGGAAGCTCAGAGGATGAACTGGAATAGGGGTGAGAAAATGAACTCTTAAAGGTCACCTGGAGTGACATGCTTCTTCCAGCATGGCTTCAATTCCTAAAAGTTCCATAACCTCCTCAAGCCTATGTCACCATTTCTCATTCAATCTACCACCATTGTGAACATTCAGAATCCATTTTCTACTTTTCTGGAGGCTGGAAGTTCAAGACCAGAGCACCAGCTATGCTCGGCTCTGAGAAGGGTGGCATCACAGGAAAAGCTACCTAACTCTCTTGCCTCTTATAAGAGATCCTGGTAAGGACACTGATACAATTCACATGACCCCACCCTCATGGCCTAATTAAATTCTGAAGACCTCACTTCCAAACACTAGCACCTTGGGATTGGGATCCAACATATGAATTTAGGAGGCACTCTTTTGAAGGGACTCATCTTGTATGCCTCAAGTCTTGTGGACCATGAAGACTACCAAGGAGCCAATTCCCATGCAAATGCAGTAGAGTCTTTTATTACAGTCTGGAGCTAGGGCCCACACTGTCACTGACAAAGCGGTTCTCAAGTGTAGAGCCCCAAGCTCAGGGAAAGAAGGGTTTTTATTTGGGGTTACAGCACAGTTACACAATTGGGTGACATTCAGCAATGGCACGCTTGTTACAAAGTGATTGGCTGACTAACACAACTCACATTGAGCCAGCTATCTATAGACCTCAGGAATATTAGGTATTTCCGTGCCATGAAAGTTTTACTACCAGGTCGGTGGGCTGCCCAGCACAGATGCCCGTCCTGAGATAAGATTCCTTCCCATTCTTGTGGTTACCTCCAGGCTGTTCCTTAGGTAGAGAAGTTTATTGTCTTATTCCTGGAATTGGTGACCTATGGCCTAGTTCCTGGTGACTTTGGGGGGGGAGGGGTCAGGCCTGGTTCTCTCAATTTCCACTCATGCTCCTACCAGCCCATCACATGCTGGTGCGTGTGTGTGTGTGTGTGTGTGTGTGTGTGTGTGTGTGTGTGTGTGTGTGTGTGTGTTGAGGGGGATGAAGAGGGTTCTTGTCTCAGTCCTAGCCTCGTCTTCACTACCATGTTATCGAAGGTATTGGCTTTACCCTAACAAGGGCTGAAGGATGTTCCCTGAGTCAACTTCAACGGTTTTCACCTTGGCCCTGCAGAAGTACAAACTGACCTTAGATATTTGCTCTCAGTGCTCGTAAGCATGCCTGGCTGTGACTTTGTATTAGGCCCCCCCATCTCTACCCCAATCGTCTCTGTTTCCAACGACTGGCCTAGCTTTGAGCCGCTTCAAACCATTCCTTCCCTGCACCCCCGTTCACTGTCCCCAGAATAATCAGAAACACCACCTGCCCTCAGCAGACATCATTTTTCCTTAATTAAACAGAAAACAGGGCAACTCGGTGTGATGTGGGAAAAGACTATTTATTCACCTCCTCTGCAAGATAATTCATCTCCCCAGGAACAACCGGGTAGGTGCTCCGTGAACAGCTTCCTGATCCAAGAGAGACTCTGTCCCAAGGGCCAAATCTCACAAACCCCGTGAAACGATCATGTAAAAGTCTCACCCTCCCATTCGGCTGGCTGTCCAGGAAACCAACCCTTCTTACCACACACCAGCTCTGAGTGTCCTCATTGACACAACTGCAAAACACAGCTTCTGGTTTGAATAACTTCAATTATGTGGATCTAAGATGCCAAATTTTTCCACTTTTGATCTTTGTCCCGTTAGAACCATCACAGCAGAAGACACTCATCTGCCCAGGAGCAAAGACCCATTGTTGCTCCAGCCACAGCCCTGAGGTCATGCATGGGACAGGGTAGAGAGAACTTCAGGAAAGAGTAAGAGGAAAGTTCCAATCAAATGCATTAACTCTGCCACACTTGTCATCTGTTCATCTCTACAGTCACTGAGTACCTGGAGTCACAGAGTACCAGGCTTCTAGGACGCCCTGATGCGTAGAACCACGGATCAACATTGCGTGTAGAGACTTCAGAAAGACAGTGACTATGAACGGCTGAGCCTGTCCCAAAGCTGGTTTCGACAGAACCTGGATTTCTAACAAGGTTTCCTTTCACACTGAAGCTCAAATACCGAAGACCGAAATTCCCTGGGAGATTTTTGATCAATAGATAGGCAGGAAGGGAAGGCACTGAGAGAACAAGACAACTTCCTTTACTACGAAAGGGGCCAAGGAGACAAAGCACCTAGCCAAAGAGGGGGACAGGGAGGCCTCGAGGGGTTTCCCTCTCTCTGTTTCCTGACATTTCCAGGAAGGCCCTGCTCACCGCAGCTCCACTGACACACTTAGCTGCCTCCCATAGCCAACTGCTGACCACAACTGCTGCCTGGCACCATTTGGTGAGGGACCAGGAGAAGGGTAAGTCACAGTGGGTGGCATTGGTGGCTTCTTTCTGTTGGTGGGCCTTTTCTCTGCTTCGGGACCTGCCTTGTGGGAGGGAGGGCAGGGAGCCTTCACAGCCAGCAAGCTTCTGATCAATTTATTTATTTAAACAGCAAACATCCTGCCTGCCGTGGGGCCCCAGCGGAGTGAGGGCTGTTCCTGAATGGGACAGACGCTGTGTCTTCACAGAGGCCACCCACATTGCTGGGAGGTTTATGCCTCGACACAGGGGAAATGACAGCCTGGGTTTTCAAGCACCGCAGCTGCCCAGGAATGTGTGCTCTGCCAGCCGCACCCAGACACACCAACAGGCAAATGTGCCTCATCCTCAGGCTTCCTCCTGGGCTCTGCTTTCTTTTTATTTTGTCTTCAGAGTTTTTATTCTTCTCAGCTGCAACGGTAATAAAGGGAAAAGCAGATCATAGCAAAAAGAAAAAAAAAAGGCTAAGCCTCCTCTCTCAGAAGGATGAGAAAAGACTTGAATAAACAGAAGGTCACTGGAAAAGCAAACAAGCAGGCGCTGTTTGTGAACAACCCAGATGGGCTCCCCAGAAGCCTTTTCAAACTGCAGGGCCCAGGGCTGCGGTGTGGGATTATGTGGGGCTCACTGGTCAGCAGCTTACATCCTGATTCCAAACACCACAGCTCACCCAGGAACACAGGTGATCTGTGAAACCTCAGACCTCAGGCAACTAAAAAGTCCTTGTTAGTTTTGACGTTTGCTCAGCATGTCCAGTATGCACGTGTTTTCCTACCAGAGGGGCAGTGTCTTGAGTTAGCAACTGCTGACCAGATCCTGCTGTATTTATGGTTGCAAAAGTTGACGCCGGGCTAAGTGTTTGGTTCTATTTTCCATTGGGTTAGTTTTCTCAGTGTCACTCTGTGGCCACATACACACTCCTGAAGCCATTTGCTGCTGATCTGTGTGCTTAACCATATGGTCAGCTGTGTTTTCAAAGGTGATCTTGGTTTGGAATTCAATAGTCACAACCCATGCCCTGAGTTAGGGCTGAGCAGTCATTTTCAGTAAGCCGTACAAAGTGCTGAATTAAAAGAGGGAAACAGATTTATTGAGCGCAGGGACAAAGATCCAGCAAACCCCTCAAGTCCATCTTCAGGATCCGGAAGTGAGATCAGCATTAAAATAGAGGGCCAGAGATGTAAAATAGAGGGCCAGAGATTAAAATAGAGGGCCATCAAAGCTCTTTCATCAAGATGTGGTCCCACCCACTTCTGACCCATTAGTGGCAGTAAGTCCATCTGACAAATTGTGAGAACTGTGTGAAATCTGTTTCTGGGAATCAAGCTCCCCCTCTGGCTAGTGCCCTTTCTTTCTCCCTGCGTGAGACTCCAGGAGAAATTCCTGCTTCTTTGGGATACACTGTTTCAATAATCTGATAGTAAGATTGAGAGACAAGTGTCTCTGAAGAATATCTTCATTTTTGCCAGGCTGGTTACAGTGTCACACCGATACCCAAATTCCTCTGATAATTTCCCAAATATGATGGTCATATGTGATACACAGATTGAGAGAAATTTGTCTTAAACAATTTCCTATTCTCTAATGGTTAATTCCATTCTATTAGTCCACTTTGTCATTTGAGAAGCTTTAAATTTATGGTACAGTGGAGTATAATACAGAGCCCCCATGAATCCTTGCCCCAACACACGATTCCCCACCCTCCTTCCAACCTAGGACATTTGTTGCCACTGAGAAACCCACAGTGGTATGTTCTCATTATCCCAAGCTCCCAGTTTACACAGGGGTCACTGGGAATATTGTACGTTTTGGGGTTCTGGTGAAGTATAAGGACCTGTGCCCACACTGTGTATCAGCGATGAAGTAATCCCATTGCCCGGAAACCCCCAGTGAGCCATCAATACAAAGTTTGTTTCTCAGGAATATCACCTTCAGCTTGCAAAACACCCTGTTTGAAGCACACATGCTCCTCAGCGGCTCAAGCAGGAATTACAAACTTCACTTGAAGGTGGCAGCTGCTCCAATTGCTAGTATACTCGATGCTTGATGCTCCCTTCATTCGAAGCCCTGAACACAACCCTAAGCACCATCAGTGGTTAGTGTTTAGGAACTGGCCCTGACACCCCACTCAGTGGCCTGGACATTTCCATGTCCCCCCTAGTAAGACACTTGAGAATCTACTGTTGGAAGCTCTACATATGCCCTAATGTCTGGGTCCAACTCCAGGGCCTGCTCTGTATTTCCACTAAAGCCATGAACAGACAGAGCAGGAGGCAACATCCCAAGGAGAAAAGAGAAGTGCCCCGACCCGTGGGGCTTCAACGGGGTTCCTAAGGGGGAGATTGGAAGAAGTGGGGGAGGGGAGGAACAAGAAACGCAGGAATGAAGCCAAGTCTGTTCATCTGATCAAAGCTTCGTTTATTAGAAATTTTTACCCAATTTATATAAGGAGAAGGCAGGAAAGGGGGAAGGTTAATTTACTGCTGCAGGAGATAGGAAGAGTGCTTTCATGGGTTAAATATTGTACCTGCAAGATACCATAAGGATGGTTTCTAAAGATATCTTACGGATGCTTTAACAAACGGATGTCCTCACAATCTATCACCCATGATTTAGGGTCTTAGATAACTCTTTCACTACATAGCTTTAGGTCTCCACTAAACGACCTTTGCTCTCTACTTGGCTTTGGCTTCAGTAACTACCTTTGTCTCCACTAGATAGCTTTGGCTCACTAATTGACTTTGGGTTCAGCAGATACCTTTGTCTCCAATAGATAGCTTTGGCTTTGTCTTCCGTAGATAGCTTTGGCTCCCAGCAGAGGCCAGAGATAAACTGCTCACCACATTCAGTACTCCACAGACACAGGAGCAATGGGTTAGGGAAAAGACAGGACAGTGACACAGCCCCTGGTATCACCTGGTAGGCACCAAGTATGAGCTAGGAGGAACAAACCCTGGTTCTGTCAGCCCCAATAGTTCAGTCATTTCCCAGCCAGGTTAGGCTAAGCCAACCCTTCACTCCCAGCCTTGATGCTCTATCCATAAAAGGTCAGTTTGCTGGGCAATTAGACAGCAAGTAATATAAAGGATGTTCCACCATGACTACATTTCATAAAGGAGCCCTATTCCTTCATTGTCTCTTTTCTACAAAAGAAACCAACTATGTGAGATAAATTTAAAAAGGTCACCGTTGAAAGAAAACTCCCACCACATTTGAAAATTTTGACATAATGCAAGAAAGAAGAAAAGAGAAAAAAGTGGCATGGGATGAAGGAAGGATGAGAAGGAGAGAAGATGAGATTAAAGGAGAAAAATGGAAGGGGGAAAGAATGGGGGGAAGAAAAAAAACAACACAGATTTGGTCATGTTTTTAATTTTTAAAAACATGTTTAGATAGCCCAGGCTAGCCTAAAACTCACTATATAGCTAAAGATGACCTTGAACTCCTGGTCCTCTTGCCTCTACCTCTAGAGGGCTGGAATTACAGACATACACTGCCACACCAAGTTTTACGATGTACTGAAAATAGAACCCAGACTTTCCTGCACACCAGGCAAGCACTGTGCCAACTGAACTCTTCAACCTCTGGCCATGTTCTTTTGGTAGCATTGATACAAGGCATTTCCAGTCACGCCCTTGGTTTTCGGACAAGAACAATAACACAGAACAGCATATTCTAGCATCTAAGCTCCATTGCAGACTGTAGTTATTTGTTGACTATTTTTCATTGTCAGGTTGGCACAATCAGTAATCAGCTGGGAAGGGAGTCTCAATGAGAGATTACTTAAGTTATGTTGGCCTGTGGGAGATTATCTTGATTAGTGGGAAAATCTGCCCACTGTGGGTGGCAGGGTATCCTGGATTGTACAAGAGTGTGGAAAGTAAGTTGAGGACCAGTGTGTACACATTAGTTCATTGCTCTCAGCCGTTGACTATCAATGTCCCGCTGCCTTGACTTCCCCTCAATGACAGGCTTTGTCAGAATATTTCATCACAGCAACCAGAGAGGAAACGGAATCAAGTTACACAGCATTGATGAACAATTCCAGAATTTCCTAACGTGTGGCCTAGCTTCAAACGACATGGTGGCATTTCACCAAAACATAAATCTATCATTTCCTTATTGTGCCCTCATTTCCACTGGCTGGAAAAATTAAATAGGTGTGTACATGTGTGCATGTGTACGTGTGTGTGTGTGTGTGTGTGTGTGTGTGTGTGTGTGTGTGTAAGCAGTAGAGTGTCAGCTCACCTTATGATCCTTACCATGCATGAAGAGGCTATACCCCAGGAACTGTTCCTTCTCTACCCTTGAGGAGTTGTTCTCCATCTTTAGGTTGTGTCAGAGTCTCTTGGAGAGTCTGCTGGACACAGACACTGGGGCCCAGCCCTGGCCTCTGATTGGACAGGCTCAGATGGGCATGCAGGCCAGCATGCCTCGGCGTTTCTGTGTGCAGCAATGACCCCGCTCTGGAGATGACGTTTGAAACTGTGAGCAGAGATGAGAGCATGCTAAGCGCGGGCTGAGTGAATAAAAAGTCAAACTCTCCGGTCACGTTTCTGCCACTGACCAGCAGAGGAGGCTGTGGACTGTGGATTGCAGTCAGGGCCTGGAACTCTGAAGAACTGTAATAGCAATTAGTCCAAGCACAGCCAAAAGTAGAGATTTCCATAAGGTCTGGCTTTATTAATAAAATCGACTCGGCATGCAAAGGCCTTTCAACTCTCCCTGACTTCCTCCCCCTGTGCCAGCTGGCCTTATGCTCCAGACCTGGTCCCCAAGCGCTGATAAAACAGGCCAAGCAAAAGACGACAACAGTAGAGCACAACATGCTACCTAGAAGGTACCAGGTGTGATGGGGTAGACCCAGATCCACAGCTGGGTCCAACTCTTCAGCCACTTCCCAGCTAACTAGGTAGAACAAGTCACTCTTCCTCTACAGAATCTTCTTCCTGTAGCTCAGCTGTAGCTGACATGTAGTTTTGTAGCAAGGCCTTCATGACAACATATGCCCACTCCTGTATCCTAAGAATAAAAGACAGAGACAATTTACCCAGGCATCTTCCTGGGAACTTGTGACTCCCTAAACTGCGCTCGCATTGTCTCCCCTCTCCATAGCAAATAGTCCTCCTATCAGTCGGTCAGGTTGCCCATTCCACAAGGTCCTAATGAGTATACAGACAGGCAGTTGTTTGGCTGACAAGCCACAAGGTTTTCACTCAGGTCTAGGCAACAGCAATCAAGTCAACGTCAGGGTGTGGAGTTAGAGACATCAGGGCACAGCCTGAGTCTCAGCCCTACCAAGGAACTTCGCACCAAAACTCTGAGAGACTTAGAGACAGTTCCAAGATCAATACTTCTAAGTCTTGGGGCTTTCCTTATGCAAGCAGGGGTGTCTGATAAATATACATATTCATATGTAAAGGTATATGCACGAGCCATGCAGGAGCACACACAAAAAACATATAGATAGGTGTATATATGCATTCATATATAAACATATATGTACACACATGTATGTCTATGTGTGTACATATGTATGTATATGTGTGTGTATATATATATATATACATACACACATATACATACATATGCTCTCACTGGTCTGAGTTCTTGGCCATCTCAAGAATAAGCAAATCCAATAAATTTTGTGATAGGATTTTATCCATAAAGATGTGCATTAAAAAATGCGCACACACACACACACACACACACAAATGTCCTAGAGTAATTGCTTAGTGGTTAAAGTACTTACCACACAAGCATGGAGACAGAGTTCAGCTCCCCAGAGGCCACATACATGCCAGGTGAGCGTAATGGCCCACCTGTAATTCTAGCCTTAAATTCTAAAGAGACAGGAGCTCCCCAGAGCAAGCTAGTTAGCAAGAGCAACTATGTCAGTGAGCAGCCAGTCTGATTGACAGGCTTTGCCTCAGGGAATAAGATGACCCAATAAGGAAGCTCCCTGACACTGCCAATCTAGCCGTGGGCCGCTACATGCACATTCGCCTACCACATGTACACACACACACACGAAAATGAAAAGTGGAGAAAGTATTTATTTAAAATATACATATAAACACTTAAGTGTATATTTAAAGAGCTCCATATCGCCACTGGCCTGGAATAGAGTAGAGTTGTCTTTCTGACCCCATCATGGCCAGACTCCATCCAGCAAGGTCCTAGCGGCCCTAAGCACCTGTGAACAGCAAGGGCAGCACCAGGCACAGGCTGAGCCAGCAGTTTTCTGACAGCTGTGTTTGAGTGTCTTCTTGAAACTGTAGATGGATCGGATGGTACTTTTCAAACAGCAATTCTGAAACTTTGAAGAGAGCTTTGGAGTCTCCATGTTAAGGAAAAGCAAGAACATGGGAGCTTGGCACTAGCAAATTGAAGGGAAACACACTTGCCAGGGCCTGGGAGGGTGAGAGGGACAGAGGAGAAAGAGAAATTCATATTAGATTCAGTCACATCAATTGCTCTGCTGAGCAAAAGTAGCTCAAGTTACTGGTGAAGAGACATTCCTTCTTGCCACATGGACAATGCACCTCCATCAGGGTTTGGGCCTCCTTACTTCAAACCACTTCTCAGAGTCAGGCTCCCTCCTCAGTGGAGCCTGATCAGAGGTCTCAGATGATCTTCATAGAAAAAAACAAAACAAAAAACACCTGACTCACTTTCATGGTGCCTAAGCACAGAGCGCCAGTGACGCTGGCATTCTGTAACCAGCAGCATCCAAGGATGGGGTTGCTACTTGCTGTTTCTTCCTAGGGCACCTGGGCAGGGCTCTGTGATGGTCTGTGGATCTCTAGGGATCCATTCTACCTCTCTGGACCACTGGATTCAGGTCATGAAAACCTGTCCCTTCTCACTACACATGTGTCTTATGGCCTGTCTTATGAAACATAATATTTACATAATATTACAGGCTGTGACATTCCCATAGAATAACATAGTCTCTCAATGATCACACAAATTCACTTGTACTGTTTCAAGACAATCACAGGAACTAATTAAAGGGTGTGGTGGCTTGTTTCATCTCTACCCTCGTGCACATATACCCCAATGCACAAAATTAATAAATTAAATATGTGGTTTGTTGTTTTGTTTTGTTGAGACAGAGTTTCTCTGTGTGGCCTTGGCTTTCCTGGACTCGCTTTGTAGACCAGGCTGGCCTCATACGCACAGCAATCTGCCTGCCTCTGCCTCCCCTAGTACTGGGATTAAAGGGTACACCACCACACCTAACTTGAAATATGTTTTTAAAAAGAGATTGAGGAAGATGCCCACATGGGCCTCTGGCCTCTGCTTGCCCCTTGGCACCCGATCATGTTCATACATATGCAAACACATATGCCCCAACCCTTGGGGCTTCAACGGGGTTCCTAAAGTGGAGAGATTGGAAGGAATGGGGGAAAAAGGAACAAGAGACAAAGGAATGAAAGCAAAGTATGTTCATCTGATCAAGGCTTCCGTTTATTAGAAATTTTTACCCAACTTATATAGGGAGAAGGCAGGAAAGGGAGGAAGGTTAATTTACTGCTGCAGGAGATAGGAAGAGTGCTTTCATGGGTTAAATATTGCACCTGCAAGATGCCGTAAGGATGTCTTCTTAAGCTATCTCACGGATGCTCTAAAACTAACAGACGGATGTTCTCACAATCTATCACCCACGATTTCGGGTCCTAGGTAACTCTTCAACTAAATAGCTTTAGGTCTCCACTAAATGACCTTTGCTCACTACTTGGCTTTGGCTTCAGTAAATGGCTTTGTCTCCACTAGATAGTTTTGGCTCACTGTTTGACTTAGGCTTCAATAGATAGCTTTGGCTCCCGGCAAACACATACCTGCACTCACACACACATGTACATACATTGACACAAACCTGGGCAACGCTCCCAAGAACTTTTATTTTGATCATGTGGAGAATATGAACATGTTCACACTGTTTCATACAGAATGTGGTCAACCCACATCAATTCCAGGGGGAAGCTCCCTCCTTGGACCACACAGCTGACTCAGGGAACCCCAGTTACACACATCAACATGTTCAGAACAATAAAGTCTTCCCTCGAGTGTGTCTCATGAATGTTGCAACGATGTGAAGTCGTTCCAAGGCTCTGAAGCGCCTCATCTAAGCTTCATCTTTCTGGTTGGATAGTATTCAAATTTACTAATATTTACTGACGACCTACTGTCCAAGACATAGATTTTTATCTTTAGGGAACTTTCAAGCTACCAGGAAAGAAAAACATACACAGGAATCATAGCAAACCCATGAACATGCTCTTTAGGAGAGGGACTGGTCACAAGGAGAAGAGGTTCCCGGGTGGGAGGCTTGGGGTGGGGTGTGGAGAAGCGTCATCTGTGCAGTATCTTGGCATGTACATGGACACTGAGGACAAGGAACAATGACAAAATGCAATGGAGCTTGTCAAGCAGAAGCAGAAACCACAAGCTGGCAGCCCAGAGCTGACTCCGCCAACAGATGTGCGTCACTTGAGGATGGGTTTGTTACTTTCTAAAACACGTTGCCAGCATTTTAAAATAGAGGTTTCATAAAAAATTTTGAATCTAAGCTTCTCCTGAAAAGGATCAGAAGATGGTGATGTTGGGTCTATGTCCCCGTATAAAAAGGTCAGCTGGGTCTTTTGGCTGTGTTGGGCCCACCACACATCCTACTCTGCCCACCTCACTGTTGTGTTTCCCGTGACCTCCGGACTGTGGAGCACTGCGCTGTGACTCCAGACTCTAAGTACCAAGATGACTCAGACCCAGGTATTCTGGCAAACATTTGATACATCCTTAAAACAAGAAACACGTTTGTAGCATTTGCCAATTGCTGTGGTATAAAGACCCTCAGATGTTACCAAGCTAGAGCTGGGAAGAGAAAGTCACAGCTGATGCTTACAAGCCCCAGCACAATTCTCAAAACATTGAGCTGGGCTCAAGCCAGACTCTCCTATTTTTTTTTTTTTTTACATTTTGATTTATTTATTTTTTTTTTCAATGCAGTTTATTCAGGAACATTGAACAATCCTCGGACCCCGGGGAAAGCCAGCCCACAGCTTAAATAGCCTCTGGGTAGCCAACCCAGGCGTGCCACGGGGGCAATGCAGATAGGTCCACATACATGGAAGCAAGCCAGATCCTCGGCCTTAGCCAAATGTGGAGTTGTTCGTGACAGACAGCACTCACCATCGGGAAGGTGCGGGCCAGTGGCGCAATGGATAACGCGTCTGACTACGGATCAGACTCTCCTATTTTTAATCGTTAATTATTTTCAGAACTTTTAAATATTGTTATTATTGTGTGTGTTTGTCATCTGTGTTTGGGGGTGTATGATGGCAGGGGTAGTGTGTCACAGGAGGCGTGGCTATCAGAGGACAACCTTTGGGAGCCCATTCTCTCCTTGTACCTTGGGTTCCAGGAGTGGAACCCAGGTCGTAAGACTTGCACAGTGGCTACACGGAGCCATTGTCCTGGCCCCGAGAGTTTCTTCACCTAGAAGTCAGCATCCTGGGCAGGAGAAGTGATCCAGTCAGTAAAGCGCCTGCTGCACACCTGAGCACTAGGTGGAGAGGGACTGAGGGAGACCCCTGAGAGTGAGCCCCTGACACACGAGCACATACACACTTCCCCTCAGAGAGAAGTGACTCCCACTCAAGAACAAGAGCTCCTTTTGGGAAGCAGCCAACGTTATCAATGGAGGACCCCTAACTTAATCGCGCTGCCTGGAGTCAAGGACATTCAGGTGGGAACTGGTGCGACCTCGAGCTGGCGAGGCCTTCCCTCTCCCTCTGTTGGGCCTGTCACTCCTTACTGAGTTCTCATGTGTTCTCACACAATGCTGCCCACTCCTGGGGACCACAGGGGGAGCTCACCGGGGAGCAGCTGTCGCCCCTGCAGTGAAAACAGGGATTCCCCCACACTGGGTACTTTGGAAGAATGCTCGACTCAGGCATCTGGAGGGGGTGTTTATTTGTTTGTTTTTCTTCCTCTTTTTCTATCAGAGCCCTGGTTTGGAAAGACAAGAAAGGAAAGTTCTCTGGTGCCCTTTCTGTGGTTAGCCCTTCTTGAATTTTCCCACTTCAAAGAGAGTCCTGCCCTGTCACTCAGAACTGGGATAGAAGGCACACAACCTGTGCTTGGCTGAGGGCTGGGGAGGTTGGTGGGACAGAGTTCAGGCTGGGGCAGGCAGATTCCCCAGCTCCCAGGGTGCTGGAGACCAACATTTCTCTGGGGGTGGGGGCTGTCCTTGGGTGGTCTCAGGCTGGGCCTGGGTGCTGGGGTTACCTGGCACACGTGCTCCTCAAACAATGAAGGGTATTCAAGACCCCAGATCTGCCTTCTTCTCATAAGCATAGGTTTGCTCCAGAAGGTATGATTTTGTTTTGTTTCTCTACCCTCCAGTCCCTCCCTCTCCTAAAACCACATTCCGCCAACCTCTTCGGTCCTTAGCTGCAGTTGTTACAATCACACGGTGACACTGATCAGGAGCTCTTGAGTGTCCAAACATGACATAGAAATCTGGGGATCAGCAAGGGGCCACCACTCTCTAATTCTATGAGCCTGAGGCTATAAAGAGAAATAATAAATGGAACCACGTGCCAGAGCGTGGGAAACATGCATGAAGCATGCCTGCACAAAGTTCTGTGTTCCATGGCCAGCACAGTACAAACCAGGCATGTGGTACATACCTGTAATCTTCAAACTCAACATGTAAAGACCAAACTTTTGAGGACCAAAAGTTCAAGGCCATCTATACTGAAAATTTTGGAATTTTGCTTTCTTAAAAACAAACAAATAAACCAAAAAACCCCAGAAATATTGTAAGGATATGTTTTCGTTTTAATCCCAGGTCTGGGGCATGGGACTGTTTCTGAGCAGCTGGCTGTGATTTGCCTTGTGCTCTAGCAGAGGTGTGGTTTCTTCCATTGTGTAACATTTGGAATTCTGGGTACTCTTCAGAGGGCGTATAAATGCTAGCGCCTGGAGAGAGGTGGTGTGGGTTGTTCTTGGTTGGTTGGTGGTTGCTATTGGTTGTGCTTTGTTACGTAGTCATGCTAAAAGATGAAACAACAAGAAGAAATTAGATATCCTGACAGCAAAAATCAAACATGCTCGCTACTCAGCAGGAAGTAGCCTGACGATAAAAATGACCCCTTTCAGACCCCTGATCTTATTCTGGGATCTCTATCCTTTTTTCTCTCATATCTAGTGTTAGGGGGTTGAAAGGGAAGAAGAAAAGGGGTGAAGAAGGTGGTAGAAAGAAGATTCCATAAAGTAGCACAGACTGGTATATTCATCCTCAGCTACTTAGCAAGTTTGAGGCCAGCCTGGTCTATCCCTCTATGCTGTAGGTTATATCATAAACTGACTGCATATTAACTGTTTCATTCACTCACTCACTCACTCATTCAAGAACTGGTTAATGAGTCCCTACTGTATGACTGGCCTTGTCTTAAGCACTGGAAATATACAATGACAAAAATGGGGAAACTTTAAAATGGACTAAAAATCTCTGCCCTGTTGGAGTGTATGCGCCAATGGAGGAAGAAAGCGAGTACTTTTTTTTAAAGATAGTCCGACCTGGAGGTACAGCTCAGCGGTGGTCATTTGCCTAGTATGCCTGAACACTATTTCCTGAAGTACTGGCTTCAATCCCACCATTGAAATAAGTTTGTAAAAGATTAACTCCCATAGCAAGGAAAGCAGCACATTAACCAGGTGACAGCACAAAGAGAAAAGGTTGGTGGGGTGCAGTGAAGAGCCCCACTTGAGAAGACATCACGGGGTGAGAGCTGCAGGCCTCAAGAACAGTGCCGCACCTCTGCACTGCCCCTCGGCATTTCCGCCATGGCTGCAATCTGAGCGCCTTAGTTTACTTTCTATTGCAGCTTGGGGGAAAAAAGGGTTCACTTTGCTTTCAGATCCCAATCACAGTCTGTCAGGGAAGTCAGAGCAGAAACTCAAGGCATGAACCCACCTCCACACAGGAACTGAGGCAAAGACCATGGGCACACCGCTTGCAGACTTGCTCTTCATGGTTAACAAGCTCCGCTCACTTTGTTACCCAACCCAGGACCCCCTGCCCGGGGTGGCCTGTTCACCTCAGTAATTAACCAGGACTCCTCCACAGACGTGCTCGCAGCCAATCTCAGTTGAGGTTCTCTCTTCCTAGATTCTTCCTTACATGAAGTTGACAAAAAAACAAAACAAAACAAACAAAACCAGCCAGCACACTAAGGAAGAGAGAGGTTTCCAGCACCCTGGCACTCCCAGCCTGGCCGGAACAGCAAGTGTCACTGCTCTGTTTTTTGCTTTATGAAGTAAGCTTCAGCTCACGGTCTCTGTCCTGCCTCTGCCACCTTTTCCAGGAGCCAGCCTCACTCCTACTGTGCCCACTGCCCCCTCCGCCCTCAGTCTACATGGGTACTGTGGCTGATGTCTGAATCCAAGTCAGTGCAAGGATGAGAGAGGACTTCCTTCCTCCTGAAGGTTCCCAGCACATTCTATTAACACCTGCCGTTACTTGCCTTGGTGACTTGGCCTTCTGCAATGCCTTCATCCCAGTCTTCACACCTGTTCTCTTCACATCTCTCATCATCCCTTCTCCTTGCTCCCATGACTTTGCTGAGTCTCTCATTAACAACTGTTCCTCATTGGCTTAAGCAGAGACAAGAGGCTGGTGAATCCTGACTTTGCCTGGCTGTTGGCTCCCTTTTGAGGCACTCCGGACAAGTCCCTTTGGCTTACTTCTGTCACACTCAGCTGGAGAGCCGGATGGCAGAGCAATTCTTCCCCATGCCCCAGAAATAAGGAAATCTCCAAGCTCTCCTCCACGGCTGTAGCTCACCAAAATGCGTTTCTGTTGCCAGGAAATGCATCTTGTGTCAATCACTAGCTGGAGGGGGCCGCCTTGTGCAAAGCCAGAGTAATTCTTGAGGGAGAAGAAAATTGCCAGAAAGAAAGAAATGAGAACATGCAGGAGGCCATGTTGAAACAGTGTGTGTGTTTGTGTTTGTGTTTGTGTCTGTGTGTGTGTGTGTGCAAGAGAGAAAGGGCAAAAATAACCGTAAAGCCAAAGGAAGGGAAGAAGAGACACACTATGTACATGGGAGAATGGAACCTAGTAGAGGCTAGAGAGAAAGACTTAAAGAAAATGAGGATCCAAGGTGCACCCATTCTTTTCACTTAGCAGCTAGACTATGCAACAGGCATGGCACACCAGCTCCACACTGCCTTCTTGAGCAGCGACGCTCATCGAGACAGAAACATAGATGAGAACTTCACTTTCTGTCACTGTATCGGAGCACCAGAGGCCAGCTAAGCTGTAGGGCAAACAGGGTTATCTTGTCAGTGTCCACCAGTATTGATAAGCAGGGGGCAAAAATGGGAGAGCAAGTGTGTCACAGGGTGGAGGAAGCCCGAGAAAACTGACTCGGGTAAATTTGCTTTATAACTGTAATGAAAACCAAGCTATTCCCGTGACAACTAACCAGACTTGAGAAAAAGACAGGAATTCTTCTCTAAAGGCCCCACATCCCAAACACAGTAACTGTATGAAACACAGCCAAACTGTTAGTGCTCGCTCGCTTAAGGGTTTGTGTCGTTGATGTCAGAAATATGCTTAGGTGAACAGTTAAAGAGGCAAGACAGGAGGCTGGAGAGATGGCTCAGAGGTTAAGAGCACAGCTTGCTCTTCCAGAGGTCCTGAGTTCAATTCCCAGCAACCATGTGGTGGCTCACAACCACCTATAATGAAATCTGGTACCCGTCTCTGGTGTTCAGGTGGACATGCAGGCAGAACATTGTATACATAATAAAATAAGTAAACCTTTAAAAAAAAAAAAAAAGGCAAGACCGAAGAATATGACTTCTGTTTTTTGGCATAAACACATGCCTATGTGTATATAGACAAAGAAAATGGATAGAATGTTTTAAATTTTGTTTCTATTTATGTATAAGTGTCTGCATCTGTGTGTGTGCACATGTGTGCAGTTACCCACTGAGGTCAGAAGAGGGCGCTGGATTCCCTGGGACTGGAATTACAGACAGTTGTGACTCACCTCATATGAGTACCAGGAATCAGACTTGAGTCCTCCACAAAGGTAGTACATGCTCTCCAGTCCCCTACGTAAAACATTTTGAGTTCCTTAGAAGAACCCAGGGAGGACAGAGCCCACTTGGGACATTTTATTCCAAACCTTGATTACCTCCTGTTACCTCCAGACCTCACCAGAGTGATCTCTGAGATGAGGAAGCACAGAGCCGTGGACGGATGGATTCCATCTCTCTTCCTTTCGATCCTCTTGGGAGCAAATCTTGACTTGAAGATGTATTATGGAAATCAAAATGATCTGCTTAAATGTGAATTTTCCCTGGGTTTGCACATGTGTCATGTGGAATAATAAATCATGAACTCTCTACCATGAGCAGAAACATGGTGCCACTGTGCCTGCCTTTTTTCCCCCTAAGCATCTAGTTGTGGTTTCTTCATCAAAGTCAGAACTCCTTAAACTCTGCATTTCTATAACCATTTAAGTAAATCATGGTTCAGACAACAGTAAGTGACCACATGTTTTTCTTTAAAAAAATTATTTTACTATTATCCTGTGTTACATAAGGGTATTTTCCTCTAAGTATATAATATACTTTGATGTATATTGTTCATATATGTAGTCGAATAATATATCACATTCCTCCATACCCTGCTATCCTCTTCTTTCTCACTCCTTCTTCTTCTATAACTACCTTGTTTCTTGTGTCTACATGTTTGGGGTGTGTTTGTGCATGTGTGTGCACATGTGTAATGAGGAAGCCAGAGGTTGGCACTGTTTATCTGCCTCAATCTCTCTCCATCTTATCTCATGAGACAGTCTCCCACTCAGCCTTGACCTGTGCTGAAAGTGAGTGCCAGGGGTCCGCCTGTCTCTGCCCACCACCTCCAACTGCACCAGATTCTGCATGGGTGCTGGGAACTCAGACTCAGGTCCTCACGCACTGCAAGCACTTTGCCACCTGAGCCCTCCCCTGAGCCCCACTACAAGTTTCTCCTAACTCATCCTGCATCCTCATTTCTTCCTTGAAGCTCCAGTTCTATTTCGCCACACCAGCACTTACTCTTCCTCCCCTACTGAATGTGGATCCATGTGTTCAACACGCAAGGCAACGCAACCTCCCTGGCTACGTCAGTCCGGGCTAACGGGGACATGGAGATGGCCTTCACCTCACCTCTGTGCCTACCTGAACTGGGTTTGCTGCTCTTTGGGTAAATAACCAAACTAAAAAAAAAAAAAAAAGACAGACAGTAGATTAAGTGAGAATGTGCCTTCTCGAAAAAAAATTCGCTGTCGATAATGTGAAAATGGGCTTGTGTCTAACAGCTCTCACACTGTGTGAGAGGGCATATGGTGGGCGGACCCTGGCTTTGGGCCTCTCCCCCCATCAATACTATTTTTGGTAAGCAGTAATTCACACGGTTTTCTGGGAGTTTTTTGGACTTGGCTGTGATGTGAGACAGATGGCCTTGGGATGTTCCCACTGCGGGTGCCCCTAGGAGCTTGGGCTCCTGGCTGCTAGCTCTCCCTCAGTGGGAAATCTTCTGGGGAAGCTTGGCTGCCTTCTGATCTTGAGGATTCTTCTTCTACGAGAAGAATCTTCTTCTACGAGACCATATGCGAGACACCAGAGTAACGTGACTTAGGCAATGGCAGGAAGGCTGCCCAGCCAGCAGGCGCTACAGATGTAAAATACAAAACAGTCCTGTAGACTAATCAGACTAGAAATACCAAACCCTAAGGAGGATCCCCCCATGCCAGTGAGCAATACCAGAAAGTAAAAAAAAAACAAAAAAAAAAAATAACAAAGAGCATTTGTAGAATAGTTTTCCTTTGGTCCCAGATAGTTTCTTGAAAAACAGTGAGAGGAGGCTGATTTCTACCACCAGCCTGACACTTGAGCCCCTGCCCACTTTTGGCTACCTCCCCAATTCCACACATTTTAAAAAAATTCTTACCTGGAGACTGTGGCACCTTTCCAATGGGTCTACTTGTCTTAAGTGTTTCTACATTTCAGTATAGCCAGCTAGTGCCAGTCTGTGCCCAGAGCACAGCCTTTTATAAATCCTTATTCCGTCCCGGTGGAGTCTGTCGTCTCGTCACAGCTTGTAGAACCACCCATCGTTCCGTCTTATACAAGCCACTAACTTTTCAGTGGAGACCTCATGCTAGAAGAGAGCTGAGCAAGCACAGTCCAGGCAATGGGGAAAGACGCGCAGTTTCGGAAGCTTGGGAGGCCTTTGGTAAATTGGGGACTCCAGGAAGCCAGCACTGATGGCAAATAATGAAGAAGTGGGGTCTAGTGGCTCAGAATGGGGCAAGAATGAGAGAATCTGGTGGCTTGGATTAAGTGCCCCTAGAGAACCATGTCCTAAAACCTTGGTCACCAGCTGAGGGCACTATTGGAAGATGGGAGGACATTTTGGAGGTAGAGCCTAGCAGAACTGTACGTCACTGGTGGGGTATACACTGGAGCCGCATGCCTCTCCTGCCTCTCTCACTGCTTCTAAGCTGCTGTGACCTGAGCGGTTTTCCTCTTCATGCCCTCTTCATGGCACACTGTCCCACCACATGTGCAAAGCATTGTGGCCAGGGGACCATGGCTGAAGCCAGGAGCCAAGGTAAACCTCCTCGCAGGTTGTTGGCCCCGTATTATTTGCCAGAGCAACAGCTAGCTGACTGAGATAGCCGTGGATCTGTTCATGCAGCCAACGAGAAGAGCTTGGCTCTCTAGTCCCTGACAAATGTCATGCCTCCTAGGGCCCAGTCCAATTTTTGTTGGAAGATTCCAGAAGAAGCTGAGAGGAGAGTGGATTTCAAAAGGGGATAGCACAAGGGTGGGGGTTAGTGACTAGTCCAGGAATAAAAATAATAGCAGGGAACTGGCTGCCATGAGGGCAAAGAGAAGTGACGATGGGCACCTAAAGAAAACCAGGGAGCGTTTTCTGGTGGATTGGATGGATGAGGTATAGAGTACATTGAGGAGAGGAAGAAGAGAATCAAAACTCATTCCCAGGTCCCTGCCAGAGTTTGACAAAATAGTGAAGACTGTGGAGAAATGCAGGCTCCAGGACACCTTCTTCATGGTTGTGGATGTGGGAAGACCAAGACAGATACACGATACCTGATGGAGGTATTTGGAAGGTGATTAGCTTTACTCTGAGACAGAAGTGGAAATCTTAAAGCTGTTGGCCAATGAATAGGCTTTCAAACCATGATAATGAGAGGGGATGGGTTGGGGCAGCCCAACACTGAGACTCTGGTCAGCTGTCCTGCTCACAGCTGAGCGTTCTGCTTAACCCATATGCTACTGTCTTGAGGTATGGACCAGACTCCCCCAAGTCCCCTCTCTCTTATTAATCACAAGAGCCTCTTCATGCTGTCTCTTCCAACATGCCTGAAGTGTCTTAAGGACTTGTTTTGAAGGACTGTTTTTTGAGATTTAAAGTGTAGGCGAAGCCCAGCAATAACAAGCAGGGTGTAATCTTAGAAACCCAAAATGGTTTCCAGTTGCCAGAGTCCTTTCTAGATCCCCTTGTCCACACAGGAACTGTGATGGGGGCTAACAGCAGACCACCTGTCCAATCGCATATGATACCAGTGCCCAGACTTCCTGCTCTTCCTTAGAGATGTCTCTCCACACACACACACCAGGCCTCAGAAAGAGACTACATGGCAATCACAAGCCAGGCTAGAAAGGATCCCGGCTGGAAGGACGTGCTGAAAGCAGCAGAGAGAGATTGATGTGCAGCCCAGCCGCCCCAGGCATGTGTTCACCATCTGTCAGGCGGAGGGAGCCGTGCCAGCCCTACGTGGTTATTCAGTACTAAAAGAATATTCTTTAGTTTGACTGACACCCTGGGTAGCGTCCGCCAAGATTGCTGGGCTCTGGGATCCAGATGGGACTGAGGGGCCTCTACTCTCCTCAGGGAGATGCCTCCCTCCGGAGGGCCAGGCCACCCAGGGTACGCAGAGGGGGGCAGGGCTCTCCAGGGCTTGCGAGGAGAGTGTGGCTTGGCTCTGGATGGGCAGGCCTAGGCCTGAGCTGGGGCTTTTATGTGTGGCTGGGCTTCAAGGATGAGGAAGATGTAAGAATGTTCTCCACACATTAGCTGCCCTCCCCCAACCCATCCTGAAGAGAACGCTGATGCCAGCCTTAGGTCGCCACCCACAATGAAACAATCAAGTTTAGGCTTTTTCCTAGAAAAAAAAAAATATTATATATAGTCCCATCCATTCACTTCAAGCCAGACAAGAACAGACAGATGGACCCTGTTAACATCTAGGTTTCCCTCCCTGAACAGACCCTCCTCCAAGAAAGCCTATGCATTCCCATTGAACACAACCAAACCCAAGTGACTGCTTCAAACCACAAAATACAGACAGATCTGAGCTCTGCTGTGTCCAGGTAGAAACAGTCAAAGCCAGCATACACCTAGCCATGGGTCTTTTCCAGAGAAGTCAGTCCAGAAGCCTGGATCCCAAGTAGACTTTACCTGGAGCAGAAGAGCACCCAGCCTGCCTGCCTGCCTGCCTGCCTGCCTTGGGGTCTGATTGTTTATGCAGCAAGTTCCAACTTATCCTGACACATAGGTACACCCATTTCTGTTGCCACCATGGTCTCTCACACATTTATGGTGTTCTGGAGCTGGGGAAAAAATACCCTTGAAACTACAAACTTGAAAGGCAAACCAAAGGAGGTCTAACTCAAGCTGATTGTGATGTCAGGTTTTCACAATTAAGTGAAGCACCAGGCCTGGGGTCACACTGAGGCAACTTATGTAGGGGATCTTGGGCAGAAATGAACAAAACCTTAGGTCCCAGACAGAACAATCTCGGGCTGAAAGACAGCTCAGTGTTAAGCGCTCTCGCTGGTCAAACATCATGACCTGAGCTCAGATCTCCAGCAGCCACACGAAAAGCTGGCTGTGGCTGTGTGTGCCTGTAGGTCTCGCCCTGTGAAGAGCAGAGACAGAAGGGTCACTGGGGCTTGCTGGAGAGCGATCCTGGACAGCAGAAATACTCTTCAGGCCTCATGCATACACCTTCACATCAAGAGGGGGAAGGGTTGGGGCATGGGGAAGGAGAGAGAGGGTGGGGAGGAGAAAGAGAGGGAGGGGGAAGGGAGAGAAAGAGAGGGAAAGAGGTGGAGCTGAAGAGCTGGAGATTCAGTGCAAGACAAGGAATTGGGCAGAATGTGTTCCTAAGTTAGTTAATACAGAGCTCTGGGCTTTGTGGGTGACTGCTTTTCCTATCAGACTGAATCTAATCTCTCTAAAGAGAAATTGGCAAAAGAGCAAGCTTTAGCATTTGTGCCTATTTGATTAGTGAAAAGGGAAAGAATTCTACTCCATTGAGTCCTTCCGGCTCGTCTGAGTGCTCCAAGCGGGAGCACCCCCACCAGCTCCCCGAGCATGAGGCTGGAAACACTGGGACTGGCCGCGGATGCAACTCCAGGATGTGGTTGCTAAGCGTCCCCATGTCGTCCTAATGTCCCTTGAGATGCCCAACTTGGCTTTCACAACCAAATCTCACATTTTCCACCTTGTCATCAGTTACCCAAAGTGCAGGTCTGCTCATCCAAGTGCAGTTCCAAGAAACCTGCGTTTCCTTTAGTGCTCGGCTCACAGCTTAGCGCTCCCAGCGAGCTGTGCTCAGATGCGTCGGGCACACGTGCTACTTACACAAACACACATGGCTGTGTGCGTCACAGGGCAAACGTTCTTTCTGCCACGGGGTGGGGTGAGGGGAGTGAGAGCTGCTCCAGGGTGTTTCAGATCCTTGCCCAGGACACATGAGATAGCCTAGCACGCTAACGATGGCACCAGTGACAGAAGCTAGGACGTGTGAGTGCCAAGTAGCTCTAGAGTGAGGAAACATTTGCTTTTCAGGAGAACTCTCATTTAAAACTAATATGATGTGTTTTACCCTTCTTTCCTCCCTTCCTCCCTCCCTTTGGTCTCCTTCCTCCCTTCTTCCCTCCATCCTTTTCGCCCTCCTTTCTTTCCTTCCTCCCTTCCTTCCTTCCTTTTGTCTCCTTCCTTCCCAATGTAAGCATCATATGTTTCTTCAGCTCCCACCCCACCTGTTTTTTTTGTTGGTTTGTTTTTTGTTTGTTTGTTTGCTTGCTTGTTGGTTGGTTTGGGATTTGTTTGTTTGTTTTTTGAGACAGGGTTTCTCTGTGTAGACCAGGCTGGCCTCAAATTCACAGAGATCTGCCTGCCTCTGCCTCCCTGAATGCTGGGATTATAGGTGTGCACCCATCTGTTTTTAATGCATGCACCATATAGAGCTGGGGAGATGGCTCCACTGGAAAAGCGCAAGCCTGAGACCCTGAGTTCAGATCTCCAGAACCTACATTAAAACAAAACAAAGCAAACAAACAAACAAAAAAACAGGTGAGGTGTGTTATGTTGTGCAGACAATTCAATTGGCCTTCCCTTAGGGACCTTCAGGGTCCTGACAACATCCTATGTCAGTACCTATGTCCTGTGACATCATCTGGACCAGGTACATAGTGTCAGCCACTCCCACCTCTCTTGCTCTTTTGCTCTTTTGCTTTCTCTCCTCTCTCTCTCTTGGGTGCCCTCCCATGTCTCTCTCTGTCCCTCTCCCCATCTCTCCATCTCCATCTAATAAACCTCATTGGATTTAAAGTTGGTTGTGTGCATGGCATTTTTATCTAAATCCTAACAAGGGGCCCCAACCCCATTATTCAGGGTGCACATCCAAGCAGATCCATGGAGCTTACTGACTAGTCTAGTAAATCAATAAGTTCTAAGTTCAGTGAGAGACCCTGTCAGACAGATAGATGATAGATAGATAGATAGATAGATAGATAGATAGATAGATAGATAGATAGATGATTGATAGATAGATCAATAGATAGATGATAGATAGATGACTGATAGATAAAGTGGAGAGCAGCTGAGGAAGACACCTGTATCAACCTCAGCTTCTATACTCAGACATACACAGCACCCACATGCAAACATGCATACACATCTACACACACACACACACACACCATGCACCGTAGACTCTGCCACCTGAACTCTAAACTACCCCATAGTCCTGTCTTCCATGCCTCCCACCCACACACACACAAAAAGCCTAAATTTCAGACAAAAAACAGGCACTTGTATGCAAAGTTCAATGCTGTCATTAAAATTAATGACTAGAAACATAACGGAGAGTGTTTTAGAGAGAACGCGCACCTGTATCAGACCTTGAAACACTCAGACAGAAGCCTTGGTAAATGGGAGATCAAGAAGGAAATTAGCGCTGGGGCATGTATGGTTACATGCTGAAGACGGGTCATGTCTCACACTCACCTGCAGATTTATTAAAAGGGTCTCCCCGGGTGTGGGGAAATTATTCAGTCATGGTTTGCCGCACAACTGTGAGAACTGAAGTTCAATCCCCAGCGTCCATGTGAAAACTGAGTGTGGTAGTGTATGCTTGCATTACCACACTGGGGAGACAGACAGGAGCATACCTTGGGCTCGCTGGCAGGCCAGCCTGGCCTATCCAGGGACAAGTGAGAGACCCTGTCTCAGAAAGCAAGAGGAGCAGTGTCCAAGGAACAACACCCAAGACTGACCTCTGCCCTCCGCGTGCACACATGTGCACATGCATTGCTGAATGGCAAAAGCATGAGCAGGAAGCAACAGTATGCCCCGAAGACGAGGACTCTTCCCTAAAGGACACTAAGACCCACTGCCCTGACCTTCAGCACGGGAAGGCTCATCCCTCTGGGTCTTCTGTGGTTTACTGTCCCAGGAGACTTGCAGGGGCCAAAGGCCAAGTCGGAAAACCCTGGACTACACAGCCATGGTGGGACAGGAGAGTCTAGTGGTTGGGGCTGAGAGTCGGAAATCAAGGCCTGATTTTGCGACTTTCGTCAAGTAGCATAGCTTTTCTCTTTTCTTTTTGTAAAACAGGTGCAAGGGTACCTATCCTTTGGGCTTGGCAGGAACAAGAGACAACAGAAGGTATGCCCCAGGCCTATCACTCACACAAGTACCATTGGCCTCCAGAATGGTGATCATCAGCAAGGAAAGCTTTAGCCGGAGGACGTGAAGGCGGCAGGAGAGGAGCTTCCCCTGTGTTTGCTGTGGTCCGATGGCCGGATATGAGGGACCAGCACCAGCCCTCAGAAGAAAGGAGCCACTGGCCAGGACAGTCACTAAGTCTAGCTTATTACTCAAGGAAAGGGAATAGAGAATAAAAGCTATGGAGAAGGCAGATGTAGAGCTTCTGGGATCCTGGCTCTGCTAACACTTGCAGCGCCTCTCCAGGGTCAGTGTGAAAACTAGACAGGACAGTGTCAGGAGGGCGGCCCTGGCGCACTGAGCACCGCTGCTACAAATGTTAATGGTTTCGTGATGCAATGAATCCCTGGGGACAGGGCCGGTCAGCGGAAGTTCAGGGCTGAGGAATTTCGCAAATGCCGCATCAGCCATCCCCATGGTTTTGCTCCTCTCTGTCCTCGCCTTTCCTCCTGGGGTTTTGTGCTGACACGGGAAGCCTTGCCCGACCTTCCAGCGAGTTTACCCCAACCCACCTGGACTATTTTCAACATTTTCTCAGATTGAAATTCTTAAGCAGAGTGGCTTCGGAGGCCTCAGCCCACAGCCCAGGATGGGGGGGGGGTGCTTCTCCACCAGGGACGGCTGTTAAACTCGGCTGCCAGGTTGTTGGGAGGAAGAATCACCCGGAAGATGGGCCTGTGGGGTTATCTTACTGAGTTAATTAGCGGGAAAACACCTGCTCTGAGCGGCCCTGTTCCCTGGTATGGAACCTGGACTGTCTAAAAAGAAAGGTTTCTGCGTCCGGCATCCGGCACTTCCCGCTTTTCGAGCGTGGACCCGAGGTGTCTAGCTGCCGTGTCCTGCCGCTGTGACACCCTTGCACATGTGGCCTATAATTTGAACTTCTAGCCAAAATAAGCCTTCTCTTCGTAAGCAGAGTTTGAAGTAGTGTCTCCGGGAGCCTTAGTCTGGGTGGGAGGAGCAGGTGGTGAGCGGAGGCGCAGTCAAATGAGGGCTGGAGACCAGAACAGTGGATACAGTGGACTCGCCCGCTCAGCCGGAGATGTTTCCGCACGGGCTCACGCTGGACGGTGTGACGGTGGGTACCCTGCGCCCGTCTGAAGCCTGGGCGGGAGTGTCCAGCACGCCCTCCTCTGATAGGATGCCGCCCACGGGCTTTCAGCTACGTCCTCTAGCAGATTAAGGAAGGCCCGCCTGTTCCTGACGGGAGAGTGGATTTCTTTCTTTTAATCATAACTAGGTATTGGACTTCATATACATTTTTCAAGCTTTATTGAAATAGTCAAATAATATTTTGGGGATCTTTGCTTTGTTTGGTCTCATTTACTCTGTTAGCATGATGGCTACCCTGGGACTAAACTATCCTTGCATCCCCAGGGAACACCCACTGGCCACAGCGTATTACTCTTCATACACCACTGTGCTCTCTGCTACAAGCTGCCCGTGAAGAGACACAGGCCTAGATTCTCCCTCCTTTGCTATGTCCTTGTCACATTTGACTTCAGTGTGGAGGGTTCATTCTTCTATTTTCTGAAGAGTATCTATAATGTTGCTCTTCAACTTTCCTCATACATTTATGCTTCTTATTGACACCTGCTAGTTTTTATATCTGCCAATAAATGTCAGAGCAAAGAGAGAAAGCAAAGGGAAATCACTTCCCGGAAGTACCCACCACTCATCCCAAACTGCTGGACATAGAGGTCATTCTGGTCCTGGCCACCTCGACTGACAGGAAGCAAGCGATGAGGGGTAGGCAGAAACCCACACATGACAACTAGAATTTGACTCCTGGCAGATGCTCGAGGGCAGAACAGGATCTGTAACCATGGTCTCTAGCGTGAAAGCCTCAGTAAGGAGTTGCTGCGACCACTATGGGCTGTGAATTAATGCACTTTCCCAGTTAAAGGCACCTGAGACACTGAAATAAAATGTCTTTACCTGTTAAAAAGCATAAAAAAAATAAAAAATAAAAAACACCTCTGATGCTTATCAAGCCAAGCCTAAGCAAAGCAGAGACTGCTATGGTTAACGGCCTTCTGCCCTGCAGGGTTAGCAGAACTTGGCACATCTGAGCTTCAATTTTCACAACCTCCTAGAGCAGCAAGGAAGAGGCTGATGATAGCTAGGGACCACCCACGGTAAGAAATGTAACCCAAGTATCACCCAGAGGCTGCCCAGCCCTTCACTCAGGGAACTGGGGGCGGGGGGGGGCAGTAACTTAACACACCCCTGGAGGGGTAGCCTCAGTTCAAAGCATTCCAGGTGGAGAGCGGCAGAGGCGAAGTAGACATAGGTGCTCTCCTAAGAATGAGGCCTGGTTCCAACCCTCAGCCAAGTCCTTCTTACCACCTACTAAAAATAACTAGCGATACAATGATTGCAAAATATAGTGCATGGTGCAGCGGCTAGAGTGCTTGCCACGCAAGCAAGAGGACAGGAGCTTGGGTCTCCAGGCCCATATAAATGCCAGAGGGTATACCAGACTGCCCTGGATTTCTAGCCTCAGAAGGCAGAGACAAGGAAATGGTCTACGTGGCTGATGGGTAAACCACATCTGTGAGTTCTGGGTTTGACTGAGAGCCACCTCAAAGAATAAGACAGAGGATCAATCAAAGAAGATTCTCAACATCAGCCCAGGGCTTCTACACACATAGGCACCCACATGAGTATACACCACATACACACACACGAACAGAAGACAAGGAGGAGAAAAAGCACCCAAAAAATATGTGAGCTGGGTGTAGGGGTGCACACCCTTAATCCCAGCACTCAGGGAGACAGAGGCAAGTGGATTTCTGTGCCAGTCTGGTCTACAGAGGGAGTTCAGGACAGCCAAGACTACACAGAGAAACCCTGTCTCGGAAAACCAAACAAATAAAGCAAAAGATGTGTTTGGGAAGCCCTGCAAAGGATGAGCCCATCTGCGGGGCAGGAGGGAATGTGACGTAGGCATTGAGAGTGCGAGAAAAGCCTCCTTAGTGCAGCTGGTTCTCAACCTTCCTGACACTGCGACCCCCTAATAGAACTTCTCGTGCTGTTGACCCCCAAGCACGAACTTATCTTGTCGCTACTTCATACCTGTAATTCTGCTACTGTCGTGAATCATAATGTAAATATCTGTGTTTTTTGACGGTCTTAGGCAACCCCTGTCAAAAGGGGTTTTGATCCCCAGGTTGAGAAGGGCTGCTGGCTGCTATGGTTGGGCTAGGAATGGAGGCATGGGCAAGCTAGACCAATCACAGCCAAGCAGCATAGCCCAGTCTTTCCTCTGCTAACACCATGGAAAAGAGAGAAGTACGGGCTTCCCTGTAAGGGTTCCCCAAATAGTAAAATGAAGTCAGAGACAATTGTTGCTACTAGATACAAAAAATAACTTTCAAGGAAAAAAAAAAGCTATACTAAAGAGTGAAAGAGAGAGCCAATAATTGGGAAGAACAGAATATACTTAGCAAGCATGAAACTCTAGGGCTCTGGGTCCAAATTCTAGCACCCACAAATAACAACTAGAAATAAACAATGAAAACAGAAAGAGCTGGATAGAACTAATTGAGGTCCAGGAATCAATCCCAGGACCATGAATACAAACAAAAGATATTTGTTCAGTTCAGGAGGCAGCTCAGTTGCTGGAATGCTTGCCCAGCAAACAGAACCCTGGGTTGATCTCAGCCCTACAGAGAGCAGGCATGGTGGCACAAACCTGTAACCTGTCACTCAGAACAGGGAGGCAGGAAGATTAAAAGTTCAAGATCACCCTCAGCTTCATAGATGGCTTGAAGCCAGCCTTCAAAAACAAAACAAAACAAAAAAAAAAAAAGAAAAAAGAAAAAAAGAAAAGACACCTTCCTGACTGCTGGGTTTGATTTTTCCCAACCTAACCCTGGCTGGATGGTTTCCAGTCATCTCTATCACAAAAGCAAGGCCATCCTTGCCCTCCACTGTCTGGGCTGGGAAGAAGGGGATCTTCAGTATGTCCCAAGTGCTGGCCCCAACTCCTCTAGCCCTCTGATTTTTCCTAATGTCTTCCTTTCCCGAAGCACATCCCTGTGGTCCTGCCTCCAGACAGATGAGGGCACCTGGGATTGGTGTTCTCCCAACAACAGGACCCACAACGGCTTCAGGGTGACTCCAGCTGTGCTTTACCTCTCCGCCCTCTTGATTACTTTGGTTCATGTAGTTTGATTATGAACAGCGCTCATAGGCTCGTGTATTTGAGTCCTTGGTCCTCAGTTGGCGGCGCTGTTCTGGAAAGCTGTGGAACCTTTAGGAGGTTAAGCTTGGCCAGAGGAAGTGGTCATGAAGAGATCTGGCTTGAGTTTTCTAGTCCCAACATACCTCCCCACCACAATGACGATACTTGCTCTAGTTGTTGGGTGAAGTATATTGCCCTGCCTTTAAGTTGATGCTTGTCAGGCATCTGGTCAGAGGGATGAGGAGAGAAATGAATGTTGTGTCCTGTCATGCAGTTGTTGTTGTTGTTTTCTAATAAGATTTATTTATTTTATGTATATGGGTGCTCTACCTGCATTGACGCCCGCCAGAAGAGGGAATCAGTTCACATTGTACACAGTTGGGGGCCACCATGTGGTCACCGGAAACTGAACTCAGGACCTTTGGAAGAGCAGACAGTGCTCTTAACTGCTGAGCCATCTCTCCAGCCCGCAAATAGTTTTTGACTAGCCGTGATGTGAGAATGCGGTGAACCCTGGGGAATCCGGCAACTGAGGAAGTCCACATCAATGTCCTGGGTCACAGCTGGCCAATGAATAGAAAAAGGAATAAAGAAATTGGCCAATGGGGGGAACAAGAATCTTTCAGAAAATGACAGAAGCTATGAAAGACATAAAGCTGTGAGGTAGGAGACAATCCAACATCCCCTAGGATGTCCAGGAAAGGGTGCTTTTCCAGGGTCACCATGCTTTGAGCTGAGCCCTGAATGACAAGTACTTGCTGCCATGTGATTTTGGGGCAGGAGTGTTTCAGGTAAAGTAGGAGGCAGATAGAAAGGTGGAGACAAGTTGAGCAGGTCCATGAAGTACACAGGAGGCCAGGACCCTTGGAGGAGATGAGGGAGGGAAGAGTTGTGCTGTTCCCCTGTATGTGGGTAAGTGTTGCTCAAGTTTTGATACACTCAGTGGGATTTTCAGGCGTCTCCTTTGGTCAGTGGTATCCACACCCTCCCAAGATTCTTGCATTGAAGTCATAGAAGGAAGTTATAGAAGTCAGAAAGTCCATCTGGGTCACACGGGGACAAGAAGAGCAGAGCAAAGCAGCAAACTTCACCCGGACCCCACAGAAAAACTAGTGGGGGGTTTAGACAGGGGTGGCTAGACTGAAACTCATTTGTTCTTATTTATGGTGTTCTTATGCATGAGCATGTGTGTTTACTCACGGAAGGCAGAAGGGCTGTGAGATCCTTTGGAGCTGGAGTGACATGCAGTTGTGAGCTGACTGACACAGGAGCTGGGAACGGAACCTGGGGCTTCTACAAGAACAACGGGCACTCTTAAGCAGTGAGGCGTCTCTCCAGCCCGCCAAAGATTTCTTCCTCAGAAAGAAAACGTGTCTAGGTTATTTCTGTGCATGGTACTTGGTTGGAGCATGAGTCTCTGAGAAGACCCCTGTGTTCAAATTTCTGGTTCTGTTGCTCTCCTTGTGGAGTTCCTGTCCTCTCCAGATCTTCCCATTTTCCACTTCTTACATAAGATTCCATGCACCTAGAACCCCTGCACAGATGCAGCCCATGGTAGTTTAGTGTCCAAGTGGGTTCCATAGTAATGGGAAGAGGGACTGCCTCTGACATAATCTGATTGGCCTGCTCTTCGATCACCTTCCCCTGAGGGGGGAGCAGCCTTACCAGGCCACAGAAGACGACAATGCAGCCACTCCTGATGTAATCTGATAGACTAAGATCAGAAAGAAGGAGAGGAGGACCTTCCCTATGAGTGGAGCTTATGAGGGAATACAAAGTTAATAAAGTGTAATTAATAAAAATAAAAATAAAAAAGAAAGGAAAAAGAAAAAAAGAAAATGTGTCTATAGTCATGGCACAGCCCTGGTTCATCAGAGTTCATCAGATAGTTCGGCCATTCTGCAAGGACGATAAGGAACAAAAGCATTGCTGCCTGCCCTCCAAGCTGTCAGAGACCCAGACGCCAAGCTCAGCCTCTCTGGAACTTTGTTGAAAGATAAACGCTGATAATGCCTGCAGGTCATCTCCAGCAGCCAATGACCCCCAAGCTCGCTAGGAGGGGCTGGTGTTCCCAAAGCTGAGTCGACAGAAGCCAGAAGGGACTGTGTTTCTCTTCAAAGGAAAGCTGCTGCTGGCCACCCACCCCGGGTCTGAGCTACCTTTCAGTGGGTGCCCCTGCCCCCCTCCCAGAGGGAAAGCATTGTTGGAGCCCTTCTCTAAGAGGCCAGGAGGTCATGGACAAAGTCTCCTGCAGACTGACAGATATGGGAGCTCCATCTATTCGCTGTGGCAGAATCTCAATCTCTCCAAAATGTACCAGCGGCCGCACCATGTCCAGGACAGGGTAAACTTAGAACTCTGTCTGAATTTAGCAGTATGAGGGGTGCCTACTGGGATGGTCAAGCCTTTGAAGGTAGCTTCTTACAGGGAAACAAACAACACCAAGCCCACAGATCCCTATAACTAAACTATTATTAGAATGTTGTGGCGTCCCCCCAACCACACCAGTCACCTCCGTAGCTGTGGGCTCTGCTCCACAGACCTAACTCGCCAAACATCAACGCTTCCACACTGGGGACTGCAGGTGGAGCTCAGTTGGTGGGGTGTGTGCTTAGCAGGCGCCAAGCCTTGGGGTTTGAGCCCAACACCACCAAGACAGGGCATGGGGTGCACCCCTGCAGTGCCAGCCCTCGGGAGGAAGAATTGGGGAGACCAGAAGATCGTCCTCGGACACACAGGGAGCTCAAGGCCAGCCTGGCCTTCACTAGACCCCTGTCTCGGAAACAAGAGTGGCATCTGCACTGAACATGAGCGCTTTAGTCTCTGACAATACGACATAACAGCTCTTTATGCAACATCTGGTCATTACTTTTGTTCTTTGAGTTACCTAGGGATGGTTGCTGGCACTGAGGGATGAGTGTCACAGACGCTGAAACTGTTCACGCAGGGCATGTGACCTGCCTCTCTATAAACAGCGGGCGGGGGCTGGGAGTCTCTGTCTGACCCTACTCAATGATGCCTGTAATCAAACTCACAACTCTCTCAACAGTTTCTTTTTTTTTTTTCTTTTTTTTCTTGTTTTGTATTGAGACAGGGTCTCAAGTAGCCCAGGCTGGCCACAAATGTGATGTGCAGCCAAGAATAACTTGGAAGTTGTAATCCTCTAGAGGGCTTGGTGTATGATAGGCAGGCACTCTGAGCCTCAAACCCAACCATTACACCCAACTCCCCCAGACCTCCCAATCAAGGGGAAGCTAAAGGCTTGCGCACAGGCCAGCGTTCACACAGAGCCACACTGCCCCCTGGTGGTGACTAGAAGCTTTAACTCGCCAGTACCGCTCACTGGACAGGTTCTCACCAGGGACTCTATCACCTCCTCGCCTAAAACAATGTGAAACTGAAATTCTAATTTCTGCCTTCCTGAAATGTGGTGGGAGGTGGATTCCCGGCATCGGTGATCCAGAAAGGAAATATTCCAACCGAAGCGCTGTGGGGCGTCTCCTCTCCTGCTGGAAAGTCTGGTCCGCCTTGCTGGGTAAGTACTGAGAGGCTGTTCCAGCAGCACAGAATTGTAGCCTGTGCTGTGCACGACATGGGGCATTTGCAAAGGCTGCAAATGATGAGTGTTGATAACTACGGGGGAGGGGGGGAGAGCAGGGTTGAGAGCAAACGTGACTTTCTGGTTTCAATGGGATTTTCTGGGCCAATGAGAGGGTTTTGTAGGTAGATGTGCTCGCCCTGAAGTCTGAACCCCTGAATTCAGTTCCCAGTATTCACATGGTAGGCAGAGAGAACCAACCAAGAGTTGTCTTCTGACCTCCACATGTGCATTTGGTGCTCACGCGCGTGTCCACACTCATACCAAATAAATAAACGTTAAGAAAACAGGAGGAAGAGTGTCTTCAAAATGCCATTCCTTCCAATGCTTTCCAAGCCAGCCCAGTCTAGCCCTGGAATCTAACCGCTGCATTTCGGGTGCTCACACAGAGACACCCCAGCCCTGCCTGTGTGTGGCTCGGGGTCTGGGGCCAGCCTGGGAAGAATCTGCCCTTGAGCCCAGGCCAGCTCTCTGCAGGGCCCCTTCTCCTGGGTTCTGACTGGGTTCCCTTCACGTGGCCCTGCTCCGTCAGCGTGCCCGTGGCCCTGTGCCTCCTGGCTTGGCTGTGCTCCCAGAGTGCAGAGGTTGTGCTCTGTTCAGCGTCCCTCACAATTCCAAGTTCTCTGGCCTCTCTGAGTCCCATCCTCCACATCCCGAATAACACACCTGTTCACCCCTGCTGATCCTCTGGAGCCAGCTCCTGGGGTCAGTGGCTGGCCTGAGGGAGGGGGTACAGGCCATCCCCTGCTTACACTGACTCTGAGCATTGTCTTTTTTAAGATTTATTTATTTATTTATTTATTTATTACATATACAGCATTCTACCTGCATGTACACCTGCACACCAGAAGAGGGCATTAGATCTCATTACAGATGGTTGTGAGCCACCATGTGGTTGCTGGGAATTGAACTCAGGACCTCTAGAAGAACAGTCAGTGCTCTTAACCTCTGAGCCATCTCTCCAGCCCCTTTGTGGGCATTTTCTAAGGCAATTGTTGCACGCATTTTCCTTGAACAAAGAAACTGCAAAAGCAGTGGAAGCACAGGCAAACTTTATGACCATAAGGACAGAGTGGAGCACCAGGCTGCCACAGTCCAGCGAGCCTGCGGGAGCTGCTCCTCAGAGACAGCAGAAGGTGGCGGGTCTCCAGGAGGCTTCCGGCAGGTCTTACCTGCGGGGTACGCACAGGGTGGCCATGCTCCTCGAGGGCAGCATGCTTTAGTAGAACCTCAGGAGTGCTTTCACACCAGGCTTCCTTCTGGATCAAGGGCTTCCTCTCACTTAGAACCATAAGAACACAGGAAAGCAGCTTGGGAATGTGAGCCTTTCAGAAACGCTGCACCCCACACCCTTAGCTTCCCAGTAATGGGAAACCCCCCCAAAGGGCCGTCTAAACTCCGCTGCCACCAGACGACTGCCTGTCAATTCTAAGCCCTAAGGTAATTTTTCTTCTTCAGAAGCAAGCCGTCTCTTAGGCAGTGAGTGACACTTCAGCCACTGTCACCACACAGCTTGAGGCCTCCTCCTCTGCTGGCCTCACTCAGGGAGAACAGTGGCTGGACCTTACAGGCTGTCCCAGGTAGAGAAAATGACCCTGCACATGAGCTTCTCCAGGACTGTCCCATATTTCAGACCCGTGCTGAATGCTCTGGATCGCCTCCACCTCTTTGGGCAGATTTCCATCCAGCAATCATGCTGAGCTCACAGACTCCAGATGCCACTCTCTCTTTGATTAGCAAGGTCTGTCCTCAGGGCTGGCTACCTAGAGCACTTCTGCTTTGGCACAGCAAGGCCCTCAGCCACGTCTTCCTTCACACTATCAATGTCAACGGCCATCCTTTGAGATATCTTACTGCTTTCGTCTTACGGCTTCGGGAGAAGTCAGAAGCTGGAGAGCAGTTCAGGTAAGCAGTTCATCTCACCCAGATGCCAGCACCCTGTCAAGGGCCAGGCCGAAAGTGAGTTCCACAACCTCCCTTTTGGTGTGCTGAGGGACAGACTTGACTAGGTGTATTATTAGTCCAGGCTTCTGTAACAAAATACCACAGATTAAGCGGTTTATCCAGTAACAATGTATCCATGTGATTTATAAAAAGAACAGAAGAGGGGCGCTGTCCAAGGGAAGAAACAATGTAAGCTTGAAAACGGAAACCTGAAAACCCGAGTTCAATTCCTAGAGCCTGCCTATGGGTGGCAGGAAAGAACTGACTCCATAAAGTTGTTATCTGGACTCCACAGTGGGCTGGGGTACATGTCAACACGCACACACAAAACAGAAACATTCTTTTTTTTTTTCATTCACTATTAAAATGCTTTCCCCAGAACTTCGAAAGCTCAGCATCTTCGGTTTGAATCACGATCTGGGCTCACAGGCTTGCTTCTGTGCATTTGTATATTTTAAAGGAGGAAATTTCATTTGCACATTACAAATCCGCAGCCTCTGTGTTTTTAAAACTGGGTCTTGGATTCTGGGTGAAAGTCCCTGGCGACAGAACAACTTTTACTGATGGAAACGGAACCTGCTCGTTTCCTGGAATCCCGCAGCCTGGGTGGGAGGGGGATTGTTACAGACATTGCCATTCCCCCGAGCAGAACATCATTCTTCAGCCTCACTAAGATATAATAAATTACAATGTGAAGGATGGGGCCTGCTAAATGTAAACATCACCTAAGCCTGACTCCAGGCTCTGCATCACTGCCCAACAAGCGAGAACTAAGCAAAAGAAAAAGAGAAAAGTGTCCAGCTAACAACCGCAAAAAAAAAAAAAAAAAAAAAAAAAACACAGGTACTAGCTGAGAGCCGGCTCTGTAGCATATACTGACTGGAGCAGCTGCAGAAGCAAGTTCTTTCAAACCCCCAAGGAATATAAAGTTTTGGGCTGGTACAATTTTTGTTTCTGTTTTGAAACAGGGTCTCATGTAGCCCAGGTGGACCTCAAACTCTCTAAATGGCCAAGGATAAGTTTGAACTTCTGATCTTCTGCCTCCCCCCCCCCCGTGATGGCGTTAGAGGCAGTACCACCACACCTGGGGTTACACGCTGCCAGGACAATAACTAAGCAAGCACTCTGCGCCCGAGCAAACCCCTACTGCCCTGTTTGCTGCTACTTAAACTATGCTTTTGAGGTAGAAAGAAATGAAAAGTGTCTGAGTTTGTGGTGATACAACGGCAAAGCCGTGGCCAGTGGTGGGGAAATGAGTAGATGCTTTTCTTAGGAAACCAAGGGGCGGTGTCCTGAAGCCACAAGAAGAAACTGTTCCACGAGCATCAACAAGTAACAGCTAAAATATGAGCCAGAAACTGACCACATATGATTTCTCTAACCTTGTCAATCTCCATGGAGAAGCGAGACTTACTGGGGATGGAGATCAAAGAGTAAAGAAATAGAAAGTGATACCAGAAAACTCTGCATGCTTCAAGAAGGGAGAGAGAGAAAGAGGAGGTATTGAGTAACAATTACCTCTGAATTGAAAAAGTCCCTCCTAGAACAGGAGGGAAGCTCCAAGACTCAGGAAGTTAACAACGCTCAAGTCTCAGGAAGCTTCTGAAACTAACAAGATTTGCAAGGCCCATCCCCACCTCTACCCAGACCCTTATGGAAGCAGCAAACAGTTTCTAGGGGAGGAGACTCTGGCTAGCCCCAAAGTCTTTAAAAGAGACTCTCTTATCTGTCAGGTCACCTGCAAGTTGTGCAGAGAGCTTCGGTCTGCCCTCTCATGAGGCGTCACTCACAATGGGATGGGATTTGGTAATAGTGGTGGTAGTGGTTCATGTGATATATCAGCCTTTGAGTCATCCTTGTTCTTGCATGGAACCCCAACAAATTCACTGGTTCTCCAACATTGACTCTGACTAAATCTTTTTTATTTTTTCTGTTTTGGGGCTTATGTGGGGTGAGGAGACA